>NC_058523.1:250525508-250826966 GCF_904849725.1 Hordeum vulgare subsp. vulgare | reverse complement strand
CATGTTCACCCTCCATGTCAAGTCACCAGACTTGACCCAAGTAATCACTTTCTCATGTAACACCTTTATAGACACGCACACTTGGTTTATGCAGAAACGATTGGACGTAGTCTAAGAAGCACCACCCAAATGTCCTTGACCATGGACACGTCTATTCGAATAGTTTTACACTCGATAGAGCTTGCGTGCTGTACCAACAAGATCCGGGAAACTTCCGTGTCATCCACTTCTCGCGGTATATAACATACCCGAGGTAAGTACCCGATCAATGCCATTCCCTTGATGACACTAGAGAAATAGTCCACTCGATTGGTACCCAGCCCACATGATGTACGTCTTACGAGCACCAAATCTAGACCGTATCATCCATGCAGGGACCAATAGTGTGTCCAGAACACGTAAAAATGGCATAATCGCCCTACCTGGCACGACCCCATCACGAGAGTGACCATATCACTCCTGCCACTAGTAATGCGGGCTCTTCGGTAGCACAAACAGGGTAATCAACAAAGCCCCGTCCCATAAAAGTGTATCGTGTTCGCACATGTAAGGTTGGGACAGTCCACAAATCATAAATCTAATCCCATTTCGGAAACCACTCAAAAAAAACATTCTGGTACACCACTTCTTTGTCAAGTGGTCATCCAGCTCAACACCATCACCCTCGGGCATTAGTGGCACCCGAAAGGGTTTTCAAAAAACCTTTGATATCACCTTTGTGTTACCATCACCGTGCATTTGCTTCCCCTATGCGTAGCACTACTATCTACTTGTCAACTTTTGTCAGCGTGACCCTCATAGATTGTAAGGTCATGCTCAAATGAAAGTGCTCCAGAGGAACCATAGGTAACACCAAACCGAGGGTGTGCCGATTAATCATGATCATATGCATCGGAATAAAGTATTCAACATGGCATGCATAAATACTTTCTCACACATGGTCAAAGGGTTGCTTCCCTTAATTATCTAGGTATCCAAGATCTTCGACGTTTTCGGGTCCAAATCCTTTGTCAAACGCAGAGTACAAAATCACATAAAAAATGTTACCCTAATCTATAAAATCCTATTATTATTTAGAAAAGTATTTGTTTTTGGTTTTGGAATGAAAAAGTATTTTTGAAGTCTTTTTAAGAGGAATTAAAAATACTTAAACTAGGTTTTAGAATAAACCAATGCATAATTATTTTCATAAAAATTCCAAAAATAGTACTATTAAATACTACACAATTATACAATAATTATGGTGAAATAATATCTAGGTTTATATAAGAAATTAATCTTGTGGATTTATTTTTAAAAACCAGAATTAAAAAAAGTAAAAAGGTCCAGCTCACTGGCTTGGCACGGCTAGCAGCTGGGCCAGTCCAAGCGCACGCACGCCGTGAGGTTCAAACCTGACGCGCGTTCCCTTGCGGGTAGCAACAGAGAGGAGAGAGAGGGTGAGAGAGAGGCCGCTGACAGGTCGGGTCCTCTTGTCGAGGTCGACTTCTTCCTCCATATAGAGGAGAGGGGTGTCTCACAGGTAGCATCTCTGTTGTTCTCGAGGCCAGGTGAGCACGCGAACGGACTCGCTGTACTTTCGCCTACCAGATGGGGTCGAGGGGTCGAGGAGTCACTGACGACGACGAAGCCGTGATGGAGACCATTCAGGAAGGTGCTGGAAACAGTGCTCCAAGCGAGGAGAAGGACGGGGGCGTGGTGGAGAAGGTTCGGGAGGTCTTTGCGGTCTCACAGGGAGTGAATGGAGTTCAGGAGCATGCCTGTAGCCCTAGATCGTCGGAGCCCCGATGCGGCGGCGCCTCGGTCTATCTCGAGTAATTAGGGCTCTCTTAGATCAAGGGGGTGCTTGAGGTAGTCGATTCGAGAGGAGAGGGAGGTTCTGGTGGTACGGGGGAGTGCGGTAGCCTTTAAATAGGCGGACGACGAGTCACCGGAGGGTGGTGCACCGGTGGTTTTTCTGCGGCAGGAGGAGAGGGAGAGAGAGCTCGAGACTGGTATTGCGGACATAGTTTAGGACCGCGCAATATCTTCAGGAAGAGCGGGGGCAGTCTCTTGGCACGTCAAGGTGGTGGGGCTCTTCTCGCCACTTCCACCGCACGCAGGCACGCGTCGCCAGGGGCAGAGGAGAGGGAGAGAAGAGGTGCCCGACAATTCCCTGGACTTGGTCGTCGATGTGGTCAAAGAGCGGCAATGAGTGCACGCGAGAATTGGCCGAGATTGGTCCCCTGGGTCGCGGGTGGGCCCTGTAGCGCGTCTAGATCACAACTTTGGCATGCCACGGCATGCTGGCCCACTGTGGCACGTCTTGGTCGTGCCTCTGGTGTCTGGGAGATTTGGTAGATTCTCCTTGGACCCTAGGAACCGAGAAGAATCAAGTTGGCCAAGGGGAGAGAGGTAAAGTGGTGCTGTCAGCCTTGATTCAGGAGCTAAAATGGAGATTTTGGCTCCCTCTAATTGAATCAGTGATGGGTCTCTCATGTGCAGTTGTGGATGGGCATAGGAAATCTGTGACATGAGTTTGGAGCGGAGGGACTAAGTATGGTGGTTGCTAGATGTTGTTTTTCAAATCTGGCAGAAGGTGTTTGATACATGTTTGGGGAAGTTATCCTCCTCCAAATACATTGAGAGTTAACAGGATTTGGTTTTAGATGTAATTAGGAGGTTCAACCAAATTTGAGCTCCATTGGACAAGTTTGACAATGTAAACTTGAAAATACCCACAAATGGGTAGACCTGCATTCTTGTGAGAAGATGTGAGCAAATCAATTCCCAGATAACCAAATCTTGGCATGATGTCCTTATTTGGGGTATTGAGCACTCGTACAAAGTTTGAGGCCAATTGGATAAACTTGGCAATGTAGAGTTGCTCCAACTCGGTTGTGGAAAGAAAGGGTTTCTGAATTATTTGGTAAATCAAATCACCTTGGATGGAGGTGAAACTTGGCATGATCACCAAATATGGCATGCGGGACATGCTAGAATTTCCGGGGAATTTATTTAAAATATTTTCTTTGGAAATATTTCAAAAGATGAAAATAGACATAATTGGTTTTCAAAGGTTTGCTCAAAGATTTTGAACATGACTAGGTGTTCATGTATGGAAAATATATGTCCTCTCAGTATTCCCAAATTTTCCCAGATTTTTCTAATGTAGAAAAATATTTTTGACCCAAAAATACCATTTCTGGCCTTACAAAAGGACATATAAATGAAATAGGAAAATGACTTTAGAAATAATCATTTTATGGTTTTGAAGAGTTATATTAATATTAGAATCAAAATACAATCTTTGGGGGAAGGCACACCCTTAAATTCAGGGACTTGTTGTGCAAACCCCAATGCAAGGTTTTGGTTTATCAAAATTATTAAAAAGATTTTTATGGAACTAATATTTTATAAAAAACATTTTTAGAGATCTACTCACAAGCACACATACAACAATGAAAATCACGGCACTCATGGCATTCACTTAAATTTTTTAATTTATACCAAATTTGGAAAGAAAAACAAAGTGAGGTAAAAACAGGGTGTGACGGACCTAACCCCCTTACAAGAATCTCATCCTCGAGATTCCTAAGCAAGGTGCTAAAAATGTAAGGAAACTCGGATCTAAGGTAGTCTTCGCGCTCCTATGTAGCTTCTGCCTCGGTGTGGTTGCTCCACTCGACCTTGAAGTACTTGATGGTACGGCTTCGGGTACAACGCTCGGCTTCGTCCAGAATGCGTCGCTCGCAATAAGTGTGGTCGGGCTGAAGGTCAATTGCTTGATAATCGATGGCCTTATAAATATCTGGATGGCTTTGCGCTTTAAGGCACTTCCAGAGTTGTGACACGTGGAAGTCGTTGTGCACACCCGAAAGTTCTGGAGGTAGCTCCAACTCGTAAGCAACTTCTCCACGCCTAGTAGTGATCTTAAAAGGTCCAATATACCATGGAGCAAGCTTCCCTTTAAAATGGAAACGCTTGGTTCCCTTGAGAGGCGTGACGCAGAGGTACACTTGATCTCCAGGGTTGAGCTCCACTTCTCGGTGGTGTGAATCCGGGTAGCTCTTTTGTCATGACTTGGCAGCCTTTAGGTGCTCCCTGATGAGTTTCACCTTCTCCTCAGCTTCAAGGAGGATGTCTGGCCCAAAAATCAGTCCTTCACTAGTCTCGGACCAGTTGAGGGGAGTGCGGCACTTACGTTCGTACAACACCTCAAATGGGGCCATCTGGAGACTGGACTGGTAGTTGTTAATGTAAGAGAACTCAGCGAAAGGCAGACAATCTTTACATTTGGTTCCATGAGCCAAGACACAAGCGCGGAGCATATCCTCAAGTATCTTATTTACTTGTTCCATATGCCCGCCGGTCTGCAGGTGGAAGGCGGTGATGAACGAGAGTTTGGTTCCCACAGCTTCTTGGAACTTCTTCCAGAATCTTGAGGTGAATTGTGTGCCTTGGTCGGACACAATCTCTTTGGGAACCCCATGAAGTCTCATGATACGATCGATGATTAGCCAGCTGGCTACCATCGTACGTGGTGTTGACAGTGATGAAGTGGGCCACCTTGGTCACAGGGTCTACAATCACCAAGATGGAGTCATGTACCTTGCCTGACTTAGGAAGACCGGTGATGAGGTCCATACCGACTTTATCCCACTTCTATTCAGGCACCTGGAGAAGTCGTAGCAGCCCAGCAGGTTGCTCGTGCTCAGCTTTGACTCACTGGCATACGTCGCGCTTGGCGACATACGAAGCTATTTCCCTGTTCATGCCATGCCACCAGAAACTTTCTCTCAGGTCTTGATACATCTTGGTCCCACCAGGGTGAATTGAGTATGGAGTGTCGTGGGCTTTTTGCAAGATTAGATTCTTGAGTTCTGCCTTGTTGGGTACGCCTATGCGATTCCCAAACTAAACAACTCCATGTTCATCAACTGAGAATCCTGGGGCCTTACCTTCCTCGATCTTCCTCTTAATGCCTTCGATGCTCTCGTGTCCCTTCCGGGCCTCTTTAATGTCGTCCATCACAATGGGTTTGTCTCCGAGGTTTGCCAGGAATCCATGTTCAACTAGCTCCAACCCGAAGCTTTCCAGCTCCTCATATAGAGCGGGTATCCTTTCCTTATAACGGCATTCAAGGTGCAAGCCTTTTGGCTCAAGGCGCATGCTACCACGTTGGCCTCACCGGGATGGTATTGAATGCTGAGGTCGTAGTATTGAACCAACTCCAACCATCTTTGCTGCCTCATATTCAAATTGTTCTGGGTAAAAATATACTTCACACTCTTCTGGCTGGTATACATTTCGCATCGCTTTCCCAAAAGGTAAGGCCGCCATGTCTTCAAGGCATGAACTACGGCCGCCAACTCGAGGTCATGAGTGGCATAATTCTCTTCGTGAGTGCGCAGATGTGGTGACAGATAAGCCACGACCCGTCCGTCTTGCATCAAAATGCCACCGAGCCTAATTCTGGATGCATCACGGTATACCACAAACTCCTTGTTTATATCTGGAGTGGCTAGTACTACGGCGGTGATTAACCTCTTCTTCAGTTCATGGAGGCTTTCTTTCACTCGACGTCCATTCAAACTTCTGGCTGTTCTTCAAGAGCTGAGTCATTGGTCGGACGATGCAAGAGAATCCTTCCATGAACTTGTGGTAATATCCTACGAGTCCGAGGAAGCTTCTGACTTCCTTTACATCGATTGGCGACTCCCAGTTTGTTCCCTTACTAATCTTGGCGGGATCGACTACCAATCCATCTGCCGTCATTGTATGACCCAAGAATCCATCTTCGCGTAGCCAAAATTCGCGCTTGCTGAAATTGGCATAAAGTTGATTCTCCCGATGTTTTTCCAACACCATCCTCAAGTGTTGCTCATTCTCTTCTTCGGACTTGGAGAAGATGAGTATGTCGTCGATGAAGACGACAACAAACTTGTCCAGCTATTCCCTGAAGACTTTGTTCATGAGGTACATGAAGTAGGTTGGGGCATTGGTCAACCCAAATGACATGACCGTGCACTCATACACGCCATACCTGGTCAAAAATGTCGTCTTGGGTATGTCTTCCAGCCGAATCTTTAGTTGGTAGTACCCACATCTGCGATGGATCTTGGAGAAGACCTTGGCACCATTTAACTAGTCGTATAGGTCTTCAATCATTGGCAGTGGATACTTGTTCTTTATCATGACTTAACTCAGGGAACGGTAATCAACGTAGAGGCTGATAGTCCCATCCTTCTTGGACACGAATGGAATAGGTGATTCCCAAGGAGAGCCAGTAGGACGAATGAATCTCTTCCGACGGTGCACTAAAGACTAGGGTCTCTAGTGCCCCACACTTGTGCACGGGCGCGAAGAGCCCCTGACGGTAGTGCGCGGCAGAATCCAGACAAGACTCACCCCCAAGGTATCCAAGGCCCTAGAAAGCCTGCCTTGCCGAGAAGACGCACAAGGACGCGTCCATTTCATGGGTGTGATGAACGCACCTAGCAGAAGACCCCGGCGAGCCTCCCTTGTTGGGAAGACGGCCGAAGCCCCCGACAAGCTTCCTTGCCGGGACGAAGCACCATGGCCCCGACAAGCACCCTTGCCGGGATGACGTGGCAACACACTAGAGGGCAACCGCCCTTGCCACAGTGCCACCGCCCCTCGAGTTCCAGCGCATTCCGCATGTGCCAGCGGGGCGTCCAGGTGTCGAAACACCTGGACACATGTCTTCACCAGCACTTAGCTGACATGGACAAGACGATCATTTAATAGACCTGATTGTGGTAGATGGATAAGCGCCACTCTACGTTCACTGTAACATCTGGTGAACCTACCATGGAGCACTGTAGGTGACCCCTTTGCCTATAAAAGGAGGCCCTTAGCTCATTCACAAGGAGTTAGATCGTTTCGGAGATTGGCCAAGAAGACGGTTATCATCACTGAAAACAAACATTGAAAGAACGCTCAAACGATCAGACGAGCAGGATGTAGGGTTTTACGCGTAAGCGTCCCGAACCTGGGTAAAAAGGCTTGCCGGGTGTTGATCATTAGGTCTGCTCTTGACGCTGTTTTTCCCTGCCCTACGATCACAAGGGTATCATGTTGATCCCCATTGGTGTCGACCTAGCATCGGCGACATCTTCGGCACGCCAAGTAGGGGAAGAGACGCGTGAATTGGAGCATGCTCAACGCCGGCTCCATCGAAGTTTGGGCGCTATGTCGCGTTCCTCCGGAAACGCAGCACCGCGGTGTGCGCCCTGTTCTGCTACGGCTTCCCAAGGCCTATGCAAGCACGTTGCTACATGCGCGTGGGGCGGGGAGGCATAGGCTCCACGGGCAACATCGTCAGGCCCATCCGTCGCTCGGGGGGGTGGGGGGGGGACAACGCGCAGCTGTCGAGGGTGTGCTTGGGCGCTTCACAGAGGCCACAGCGCATACTCCGTCGGACACACCTCCGCAGAGCTATGCATAGTCGTTGAGGATGCGCCACACGGTCCCGAAGCCCCGGTGCGCACTGCAGTGCGAATGTTGCGCCCTTGAGAGCGTCGCATCATCGCCCAAAGACGTGCTCGGGGGCTTCGCAAGCACGACATAGAAAGAGAAAAGAAATGGGGTTACACCATGGGTGGCTGTTCCTCCAAGTGACGGTCACGGACCGTCGGCAAGAAATCCTTGCCGGAGAAGAGACCGCCAGGAGCTGTCATTCGCTGCTCGCTGAGGGCTCCGACGCCCCGACAAAAGATTCAGGTGCCTCGCAACCATGGCGCACACAGATAAGTTTTATGTTTGCGATTAAGATTTAAAGTAGATAGATCCCTTGTTTTTTCCCTTCGAAAGTTTCCAATCTTTGTGTGAGGAGTTTGCACGTACTGGGACGTTCCCAAAGCTTGGTGCACCTTCTCTTTGTTTCAAACTCGTTCGAACGACCTAAATGGCCACAGAGAGCCTTCAAACAGTTGCGAACCTGATCAGCAGAGCAAGCGGCAACGTAGCACCCGATCTCGTCTCAAGTGACGCTTGGCGATTTCCATGGTTGCACCGAACGCGGCAAGGAGCCTTGCCAGTAGTCACCGACAAGCTCCCAGATATGCAAGAACAAATGATACAAAGAACAAAATCAAAAAAGGTAAAGCAATCTTTTTCATTCATATGAATAGATACATTTAGCTTCACTTACGAAGCGTGGTTGTCCTAACCTAGATAGCCTGTCTTTTGACGAGGATTAACCTACGCGGAGGAATTGGAGTTCATGAAGACAGGGCGCAGTAAGGTCCGCGGTACACCCATGCTAGCTCTCCCAGCGTTGTACGGACGAAAGCGGGTTCGACCTCGTCAAGCCGCAAGAACGGGGCGACGGATCCGGTTGAAATCCCCCCTCCGAGGCGAGGGAGGGGCGTAGCCGGGCCGCGTTAGTACAAGAAGCACTAATTCCCAGCCGGGGAATCGCCATCCAATTCAATTCCCCCGGGCTTGGGACTAGGCCCGGCACCCTCACCGTCGCCGCCCCCCTCGTGATCGTCGCTCGAAGCAGAGCTCCCAATGCCGCTCGAGCGACCTTCGTAGCGGTCGGGAAGCATATTTCAGGCCCCCTAAAGCAACATGGTGAGGCGCCACAGGAGAAATCTTCGGGAAAGGCGGAGCCGTTGGAATAGCGTTCCAACTCCCCCGGTCTCGACCTCTGCGGCGACCTCAGCCACGAGCGTTCGGGATGCCTTCTCCCGCGGCACCCTCATAAGTTGTGGCATGATCCGAACGGGATCCCCTCGCTGCCCTCCTGGAAGACGGTGCCCGACCCATCCCCTAACCCTGGTTAGGGGCAAGCGCCACCAGTAGACCGAAGAAGATTTAGAATGCCAAGATCGAGGAGTTGGTAGATTCAAGGGGAGTTGAGTGAGAAAAACCCCTCGCAAAACCCTCCTAATTTATAGGACGGGGCACGGGGGCTAGCCTCCCTTACTCCAAAATCCACCACCCTCTACGACCAATCGCTCGAGCTCACGGGCGAACAGAGAACCGCCCTGATGCAGCACTGCATGCACGGGCAGGCCTTGCCACTACTGCGCCTTTCAAGGCCTCGACTGCCACCTGTCCATCAATGACTACGCATGCCATGCACGTGGCAGAGGCGTTTCAGGGGGTGGAGAGGCCACTCCGCACACGACCTCCCACTTCGCGCATCCGGTGCACGGCGTGGTGAAAGGCAACCGCTAGCAGATCGAACCGCGAAGGCCCGTACACCTCTTTGGGCCTGGCCCAACAAAGCACCGCGCGCGTGTGTGGCCCAGGTCCGGGGGATCCTCTTGGTGCACTAAAGACTTGGGTCTCTATTTCCCTACACTTGTGCACGGGGGCGAAGATCCCCTAACGGTAGGGCGTGGTAGAATCCACACAAGACTCACCCCCAAGGTATCCAAGGCTGCAAGCCTGCCTTGCCGGGAAGACACCCAAGGCCGCGTCTGATTGATGGGTGTGATGAACACACCTAGCACAAACCCCGGCGAGCCTCCCTCACCGGGAAGACAGCCGAAGCCCCCGACAAGCTTCCTTGCCGGGACGAAGAACCAAGGCCCCGACAAGCACCCTTGCCGGGATGACGTGGCAAGACAGTAGAGGGAAACTGCCCTTGCCACAGTGCAACCGCCCCCGAGTTCTAGTGCATTCCGCATGCGCCAATGGGGCGTCTAGGTGTCGAAACACCTGGACACATGTCTTCCCCAGCACTTAGATGACATGGACAAGACGTGCATTTAATGCACCTCAGAGTGTTAGATGGATAAGCACCATTCTAGGTTCACTGTAACATCTCGTGAACCTACCATCGAGCACTGTAGGTGACCCCTTTGCCTATAAAAGGAGGCCCTTAGCTCATTCACAAGGGGTTAGACCTTTTGGGAGATTGGAAAAGAAGACGGTTATCATCACTATAAACGAACAAAGAAAGCACGCTTAATACGATTAGACGAGCAAGTCGTAGGGTTTTACGCGTAAGCGGCCCGAACACGGGTAAAAAGGCTTGCCGCGTGTTGATCGTTAGGTCTTCTCTTGACGCTCTTTTTCTCCGCCCTACGATCACAAGGGTATCACGTTGATCCCCATAGGTGTCGACCTAGCATCTCCGACACCTTCCTAAGCTGCTCGGCTAGTTCCTTCTTCAACTCTACCAATTCCTTGGACCCATCCTATAGGGATTCTTATAGATAGGCCTTGATCCAGTCATGAGCTCAATGATGAACTCGATGTCTCGGTCAGTAGGCATCCCACGCAGTTAATCGGTAAAGACGTCCAGATATTCATAAACCACTCACACTTGATCCAAATCATTTCCCGAAAGGCAGTTAACCCGAGGGACTTGAACGGAGGTAGGCTGAGCAACATATTTGACTTCGATTCCTTGATCACTGGTTATGGTGATAGCCCTATTGGCGCAGTTTAGAATGCTCTGGTGCTTGGCCAACCAGTCCATACCAAGTATCACATCCAACCATTGCGACTTAAGAACGATGAGATCTGCTATGAAGTCTATTCCGTTAATGCTGATCCGAACTCCCCTACATCCTATGTTGGTCCTCAATACTGCACCCAAGGATTGTACCGCCATTTGACCATTTAGGAATGTAGGTTTCAAACCACTCTTCGTAGCAAACTTTTGGGTGACAAAAAAATGGGAAGCACCACAATCAAATAATATTGTTGCTGGAGTGGAGATGTGGTTCACGCGTCCCAAGCTGTCCGGGTCTTCCTGGGCTTCCTCCGCGGATATGTGGTTCACGCTTCCCCAGCTATATATGGTATTGCTGGTTGCTGGAAGCCTGATTCTTGTTTGGTTCTCCATGACCTTGTCCTTTATTCGGCGCACTGCAGCGCGGTGCATCAAGCTTCTTGTTGGGGCATTTCTTGGAGTAGTGTCCATATTGTCCACACCCAAAGCAAGTTATCTACCCAGGGTTGTAGGGCCTGCCCCCACTGTTGTTGGGTGTGTTGAATGCGAGCTTGGGGTTGGCATACTGCTGAAGCTGAAAGCTTGGGTGAGGTGCAGGAGACTTGTACTGGTGTTGCTGATACTTAGGCCTTGCTGGGACTGTCTGCCAAGGACGAGCCTTCTAGTTGTTGGAACCACCATTGCCCATCAGCTTGCATTTGCGAGTATCATCCATAGTACGACGCTTGTCGTCAAGCATGAGAGCCTTGTTCAACAGATCACAGAAGGTCCGGCAGTCACATAAAACAAGCTGATATTACAGCAATTGCTGAAGCCCTTCCATGAAGCGTTCCACCTTGGCGGCTTTAGTACTGACATCATCACGCGCATACCTCGACAAGAGGATAAAATTTTGCAGGTACTCCCTAACTGTGCTGCTGCCTTTCTCCAGTGCACAAAACTCCCGCTTCTTGATAGTCATTATTCCTGGGGGAATGTGAGCAGCACGGAACCCGTCTTTGAAGACAGCCCAAGTAAGAACCTGCACGCCTTGCATGATTTGGAACCCGTCCCACCATGTCCTGCCAGTGCCTCCCAGATAGTGAGAGGCATAGAGAACCTTTTCGCGGTCGTCGGTGCACTTAACCAGCGCGAGGAGGTCTTTAATGGTGCAGATCCAATCATCGGCATCCAGGGGCTCAGTTGTCTTAGTGAATATTGGAGGCGTAGTTCTCATGAACTCAGAATAGAGTGGGGAGACTATTGCCATTTCCGCCCTGCTGCGGGTTGTTCACTAAGGCCTGAGGTATCTACTGGATAGCGGCATTGTTGGCTTGGCGTTCCTCTCGGAGAGCCTGGAGGAACCGAGCCACAGTCAAGTTCAAGAGAGGAGCTGATGGCGGGGGAATGTTGCCTTGCGGCTTCTCCTGGTGAACTCCAGCGTGCGCAGACCCACCGGCTCCTACCTGCTGGCTAGATTCGCCAGTGTTGGGTTGGCCGAAGGTACTGGTGCGGGTAGAAATCACCATCCTATTTGGAGCAGTCAGGTCAATATCCCAAAATGGTCGAGAGAAAATCATAAAGGAGAAATGTGCCTACACAAGGGGGGTGTTGGTATGGTGCAAGTGTGTCAAACAAGAAGGGTTGAAGAACCCTATACAAATATATTAATTAAGATAAGCGATGTAGCCGCTTACATGTTGCCTAGGGAAAAAGAACGGCTTGCATCGAGACACAAACAAAAAGCACATACTACAAGCATACATGGTTTTATATGAACCATTACATGGACTGGACTTCGCATGGGGACTTCTAGTTTCCCTTAAGACATCCATCCTATGTGGCAGATTGCTCGGTCTCATAGTCAAGATCCTCGGGGTCTTCCTCTGTTTGATCATCTGTGTTGGCGTCATCTCCCGTCAAGGGTGTGGGGGAAGTAAGAAGTCCATCACGACGGTGCTTTGTTGGATAAGAAGTGAGAAATTCTGTATACTCCTCGGCGGTCATGCGGCGACTCCGAAATGGGGTGACCTTATGTGGTGGTATTTCTCCTCTGAATGCGACAACATGCTGTCCTCCGAGCGCTCCTTCTTTCTTGATCTTGCTTGTCTTTATCTTTTCTTGGTGAAGTATCTCTTGGACATGATGGAGTTCTTGGCGAAGCATTACTGACTCCTTGATGAGGTTGTGAACTAGGATGTCGGCACAGAGGCTGAAGTACGTCTGAAACGTGAGTGGCGTCCCTTCCTCCGAGGATGGGTTTAACGCCCAACTCCTGTCAGTCTCATCCTTAACAAAAGGCAGTTGGCGGATAGCTGGCTCCTCAGACATTTCTGGAAGGAAATCAAGGTTGTGACCAAGCGCTTCTCGTGTTCCCGTCTCAACTGCCAATACTAGAGTCTCCATCTGTGGCCCTTCAAAGAACCAACTAGTTGGAGAGTCATTTTCCTTCACAATCACGTCCACGTGGAATTCTTTTGTGCTGGCTTTGAACCAGTGCTCGCGGTAGAGGTAGACGGGAGTTCGGCGTATTTTAGACTTCTCCAAGTTGTCCCCCAGAAATAGGGGAAAGCCAATTTCCAGGAGTGTCTCACGTACAATGGCCATCTACAAGGTTCTAGGAGAGGGGTCTCAGAAAGTTGTGAATGGTATAGAAAGGTTGTAAGGGTGTACAAAACCCCAATTGTAAGGACTGAGTGTGCTATTCGTCCTGGCTAATGTCCATGCTACCTAAGGATCCCTACAGTTAGGATGGCTCTAATATCAGCTCTGTGGGGACCCCCGACTTACGAGTCGAGATCACCGAATTAACGTGTACAATGATCCCATATTTCTGGGGGATCACTGAACACACAGATACTGAATAACAAGAGTCTTACATCCACGATTAACGTCTGATACAAATAATGACCATTATGGTCAAATCTTACATAGATAGGGCCATGAATGCCAATCACACCAACCCAACTACTAGCGGAAATCTTGGTAGTAAACGTGAACCCGTGCCTTCATCCTTAACCAAGAGGCATTCTGACTCGGAAGCATCCTAGTTCGTGTGTCCGTCTCCGACGAGGAATTCTTCTCCATATTCTGGTTCCTCCATGTGTGTTCAATAAAAAAAAACGACTGGTAAGCCAATGAGTACTTTGAATGTAGTAACAGACAGCCCATGATACGGATTATGCAATTGAATGTAATATGAAGTATAGTGCAACCTTTGCGGAAAGCGGGTTTTATAAATACAAAAACTTGGTCAATTATTTACATGGTCATGCATCATTAAGTAAATATTATCCAAGAGAACAAGTTATAGATATCAACATAATTATTCCGAGGATTAACACCTCATGTTCACCCTCCATGTCAAGTCACCAGACTTGACCCAAGTAATCACTTTCTCATGTAACACCTTTATACACACGCACACTTGGTTTATGCAGAAATGACTAGACTTAGGCTAAGCAGCACCACCCAACTATCCTTGACCGTGGAAACGAGTATTTGAATAGTTTTACACTCTGCACACATGTTGCATGTTGTACAAACGAGATCCGGGAAACTTCCGTTTCATCCACGACTCGCGGTATATAACATACCTGAGATAAGTACCCGATCAATGCCTTTCCCCTGATGACACTATATAAAGAGTCCACTAGATTGGTACCCAGCCCACATGATGTACGTCTTACGAGCACCAACTCTAGACCATATCATCCATGCAGGAACCAAGGGTGTGCCTGGAACACGTAAAAATGGCATACTCGGCCTACCTGGCATGACCCTGTCACAAGAGTGACCATATCACTCCCACCACTAGTAATGCGGGCTATTTGCTAGCACACCCAAAGTAATCAACAAAGACCCATCCCATAAATGGGTATCGTGGTCGCACATGTAAGGTTGGGGTGGTTGACATATCTTAATTCTAATCCCATTCTGAAACCATACAAAACCTTTCCAGTACACCACTTCTTTCTCAAGTGGTCATCCATCTCAACACCATCACCCTCGAGCATTAGTGGCACCCGATGGGGTTTTCGAAAAACCTTTGATATCACCTTTGTGTTACCATCACCATGCATATGATTACCCTATGCATAACACTACTATCTACTTGTGAACTTTTGTCAGCGTGACACTCATAGATGGTAAGGTCATGCTCAAATGCAAGTCTTCCAGAGGAACCATCGGTAACACCATATTGACGGTGTACCGATTAATCATGATCATATGCACTGGAATAAAGTATTCAAGATGGAATGCATAAATATTTTCTCAGACATGGTCAAAGGGCTGCTTGCCTTGATCAAGTAGGTATCCGAGGTCTTCGAGGTCTTCGGGTCCAAGTCCTTCGTCAAACGTGTGATCTATTATCGTAATAGCAATTACAATAATACGGACCACAACCAAAAACAGAGTACAAACTCACATCAAAAATGTTACCCTACTTTGTCAAATCCTATTATTATTTATAAAAGTATTTGTTCCCGGTTTTGGAATAAAATTGTATTTTTAAAGTCTTCTTAACAAGACTTAAAAGTACATAAACTAGGTTTAAAAATAAACTAGTGCATAAAAGTTTTCATCAAAATTCCACAAGTAGTACTATTAAATACTACACAACTTTACAAGTATTATGGTGGAAAAATATTTAGGTTTAGATAAGAAATTAACCCGTGGATTTATTGAAAAAAAAAAGAATTAAAAATAAAGGAAGAAGGTCCAGCTCACTGGCATGGCTCGGCGAGCCAGCCCAAGCGCGCGGACGCCGTCGGGTTCAAAACTAACGCACGGGCCCCTATAGCAAGCGACAGAGAGCAGAGAGAGGCCACCGACAGGTGGGGTCCTCCTGTCGGGTTCGTCTACGTCCTCCAAACAGAGGAGTGGGGTGGCTCACCGATGGCAGCTCCGGGGTTCTCGAGGCTAGGTGAGCACGGGAATGAACTCGTGGTACTTCCGCCTACCAGATGAGGTTCGAGAAGTCAACGGATATCGCCTGAGTCGCTGGTGATGATGAAGCCGCGGCATAGACCGTTCAGGAAGGTGCTGGAAACAATGCTCCGAGCAGGGAGAAGGACGGGGCAGTGGTGGAGAAGGTTCAGGAGGTCTATGCGGTCTTAGGGGCGTGAAAGGAGCTCGAGAGCGTGCATGTAGCCCGAGATCAACGGAGCCCCGATGCAGCAGCTCCTCGGTCGATCTCGAGTACCGGGGCTCTCTTAGCTGAAGGGGGTGCCTGGGGTGGTCGATTGGAGAGGAGAGGGAGGTTCTGGTGGTGTGGCGTAGTGTGGCAGAGCCTTTAAATAGGAGGGCGACGTGTCACCGAACGGCGGTGCCCTAGTGGTTTTGCTGCGGTGGCATGAGAGGGAGAGAGAGCTCGAGATAGAAACCGTGGTATTGCGGACACGGTTTAGGACCGCACATCATCTTCAGGAGGAGTGGGGGCAGTCTCTTGGCACATTGAGTTGGCGGGGCTCTTCTGGATGCTTCAGCCGCATGTGGGCACGCGTCACTAGGGGCATAGGAGAGGGGGAGAAGAGGGGCCCGACGCTTACCTGGTCTCGATAGTCGGTGTTGTCAAAGAGGGGCAGTCGATGGAGGCAAGAACTAGCCGGCGCTGGTCCCCTTGGGGTCGAGTGCACCTTGTAGCTTGTCCGAAGCATAGCTTTGGCATGCCACAGCATGCTGGCGAGCTCTGGCATGTCTTGGCTATGCCTGGGGTGTCTAGGAGATTGGGTAGATGCTCCTTGGATGCTAGGAACCGAGAAGAATCGAGCTGGCCAAGGGGAGAGAGGTAAAGTGGTGCTGTTAGTCTTGATTCAGGAGCTAAAATGGAGATTTTGGCTCCCTCGCATTGAACCAGTGTTGGGCCTCTCGTCTGCAGTTGTGGAGGGGCACATGCAATCTGTGACATGAGTTTGGAACGAAGGGAGTAAGTGTGGTCGGTGCTAGATCATGTTTTTCAAATCTAGCATAAGGTGTTTGATGCATGTTTGCGGAACTTATCCTCCTCCAAATGCATTGAGAGTTAACAGGATTTGGTTTTCGATATAATTAGGGAGCTCTACCAAATTTGAGATCCATTGGACAAGTTTGACAATGTAAACATTAAAATACCCACAAATGGGCATACCTCCATTCTTGTGAGAAGATTTGATCAAATCAGTTCCCACAAATCCAATTGTTGGCATGATCTCCTTATTTGGTGTACTGAGCACTCCTACAAAGTTTGAGACCAATTGGAAAAACTTCGCAATGTAGAGTTGCTCCAACTTGGTTCTCGATAGAAAGGGTTTCTGAATTATTTGGTGAACCAAATTACCTTGGATGGAGGTGAAACTTGGCATGATCACCAAATATGGCATGTGGGACATGCTAGAATTTCCTCGGAATTTACTGAAAAATATTTCTGTTGGAAATATTTCAAAAGATCAAAAAGACAGAATTGGTTTTCAAAGGTTTGCTCAAACATTTTGAACATGACTAGGGGTGTAAACTCTTATGTATGGAAAATATATGTCCTATGAGTATTCCCAAATTTTCCCGGATTTTTCTTAGGTAGAAAAATAATTTCTCACCCAGAAGTACCATTTCTGGCCTTAGAAAAGGACATATAAATAAAATAGGAAAATGTCTTTAAAAATAATCATTTTATGGTTTTGAAGAGTTATATTAATATTAGAATCAAAATATAATCTTTGGGTGAAGGCACACCCTTAAATTCAGGGACTTGAAGTGCAAACCCCAAAGCTAGGTTTTGGTTTACCAAAATGATTAAAAGGATTTTTATGCAACTACTATCTTATAAAAACTGTTTTTAGAAATCTACTCACAAGCACACATACAACAATGAAAATCAGGGCACTCATGACATTCACTTAAAAAGATTTAATTTATACCAAATTTTGAAAGAAAGACAAAGTGAGGTGAAAACAGTGTGTCACAATGACCCTACCTTCCTATGAGGGTCATGCGGGTTGGAAGTAGATAGGATGCTAGTAGATTCCACACAAGTGTGACGGGGATATGCATTGATATGGAAAAAATGTTTACCGAAGACGTTTTTGTGGGATGCCACTAATGTCCGAAGGAGATGATGTTGAGCTAGGTAATCACTTGATAAAGAAGCGGTGTATCGAGGCAAGTGTGTGTGTGTGTGTGTGTTGTTTTCAAAATGGATTGGTTTAGGTTGCGACAGTTACTTCAAGCTTACATGTACAACCACTCTACCCCTCAATGGTAAGGGGCTCTGTTGATTCCTTTGGTCCATGCTAGCAGATATCTCGCGTTACTAGTGGCGAGAGAGCACAATCACTCTCTCGATACATGCTCGTGCCAGGTAGGGCAACCATGGGCAGTTTTTATGAACACCGGGCACACTGTTGTGTCCCCTCTTGGATGGTACGATCTTGAGTGAGGCTCGTATGATTTACATCATGAGGGTTGTGTACCAACGAGTAGACTCTTTCTTTAGGGTCATCAAGGGAAAGGCATTGTACACATACTTACCTCGGGTATGAAAAATACTGTGAGTCGTGGCTTGACATGGAAGTTTCCCGAGTCTTGTGGTAAATTTTGCAACCTTGGCAGAGTGTAAAACTACACGTACGGCCGTGTCCTTGGTCAAGGAAAGTTGGATGACCGCTCTTGAGCTACATCCATTGTTTTAACAAAACTTGGTGTGTGTGTGTGTGCCTGTGTGTGTGTGGGGGGGGGCAAAGAGACACTTGAAATAAGTTGGATGACTTGATGAGATGATTGAACATGTCAAATTCATACTCTATTTATATTGATATCTCTAACCTATTCATATGGATATCTGCAACCTGCTGATGCATGCCTTGCAAATGGTAGGACATGATATTGCAATTGAAATTAGCTGTCCGCAAAAGTACTTACTTAGTGCTTTACAATGCATTGTTTACCTTGTTCCAAACATGGGCTGCTTGTGAGTACATGCAAAGTACTCTTTGACTTGCCACTAGTTATCTTATTGGCCATGCATCACAAAAGAGGATATAACGAAGAGTACCTTGGTGACGTACATGCAAGCTAGGATGCTTGCTAGTCATAATGCATTTAGGGTTAAGGCAAATGGCATAGGTCCATGTTATTTTTTAAGATTTCCGCTGCAAGTTTATGAATACTTCGCCATAAAGGTCATATTTAAGGAAAACGTTATGTACTGGATGTAATACTGTTGTTATTTAGTTTATGTGTGTTCAGTGAGCATTGATATTTGGGATCACTATGCACGTGCATACGGTGATCACGACTTATGAGTCGGGGTCCCCACAGAGCTGGTATGAGAACCATCCTGACTGTAGGAAGCCTTAGTTAGCATTGTCGTTTGTTAGGGAAAAAATTCCAGATGCTTTAAACCCCTTACAGACCTCTATATTTCTCACCTCTTCCATGTTTTCATAGAATGCGAAGGTCATTGACTTAGCACCTCCACCATTTTTCTTTTAGCTCTCCTCACCTTTTATTTTCGAAACCCTTCAAATGTTCGATAGTACCCTTATGCCCCTAACTACTGGATTCCTTGTAATCCTCATGGATAAACTAGGAGGAACCACCTCGCCGACATTTGCCCACATTTCTTGAACACAAGCTTGGGAACACCACGACAAGGCGACTCCAACAGAGGATACATTCTCAAAAAAGGAGTACATCAAGACTCACCATATGGTGACACCCTCGACACTTCCCTAGAATAATGCAACCCTGGGCTACAACGATCAAGGCGCAAGATATGCAAAGACCATGAAATACATCACTAAAAGACCAGTCGTGTCTTTGTCGTTGTTGTGTCGGCAACCACCATAGTGAGCAGGAAAATTGTTCTCTTCATCCCTCACTCTTGGTCTCGATGTTGTCCTCAACGTAACCGATAGGATGGACCTCTACAATTCCTTGTCAATGTCATTTGCTAAAGGATTGCCTACTTGGAACCCTCAATGCCTTAGAAGACAAGAAGGCATTGAGTGGACTACATATACAATAGAAGACCACTCAATGGCAACCATATGGAACCAACTTTGTCGTCAGCACACCAGAGAAGAAGTGGTCAAAGACTCTTCAGGTTCAACCCGGATAGTTTTGGGTAACCACTACGAGAGACGTAGCGACCCCTCACGTAGACCCAGAAGGCTGAACATCCTTCTATCCGAGACTCGAAGCAATGCACAACTACTGAATCCGAGAACCCCTAGGGTAGGATGAGTCGTGTATCCTCTATGCGAACTCGAGTCTGTGTGGTGGTTCGAATTGAACCATATTTTGTGTTTCTTGTTTTTGTGTTTTTTTCTTTGATATAAGTCCCACTTTTTCCCTATGCAACAAGTACACTGCTATATCACCTACCTTATCTTAAATGTTGCATTTGGCGTTTTGGCACTTGTTTGATTTCACTTGCACCATGCCACCCCTTTTGGAATCCCCTCTATGCTACCCTTTCCTATCACCCTCCCTCATCAACTGAAGACCAGCAAGACAAGATGCACAAAGGAATCTTCCTCGACCAACAACTAGAACTGAAGACTTTTGCGATAACCTACTCAACCAAGGGAAACCCCGTAGAGTTATGCTTATCCCTCCAGATTGGAAAACCGTCCTTAGATAAACCTATACCTCTCAAGTTACCCAGCTCAAACTTCTAACCACGTGTTTAACAGACGGGATTCCAAGAATACCTATAGAGCCTCAATCATCATTGTTTAGCATTGGGATCATTATGGAACTAGTGATCATACTAAATAGACACATTACTTTCTTAAGTTGGCACTTGGTCTGATGATGCAATAGGGAAGATCGTTCTAAGGACATATGAGTAGTAGACAATGATTTGATTTAGCCATAGTAGATGTCTTGGTGATCCTAATAGAGTGTTGGTGTTAAGTAAGTCTTGATGGAAGGTAAACCATGAACATTATATTGTTTTCCGATTTGATTCGAGGATCTATATGCACCTAACATTGGACTTTACTATATCACCATGATGGGAATTGTTGAATATATTGTGGTAATAGTCCTTTCAATGATTTATGGATTATAGGATCTCTAGGAGGCCTTGTAGAACTCCATCAATATTGGATTTGCAGGAGTAATGGGTCATGTGATGATTGATGATATTTATGAACCACTTGATTGGATTTGTAGGAAGGAAACAAAATCTTGGGTTGGTATATTACGTGTTCCCTTACATAGAGGTGCAGTATCTTAGACCTTGGATAGGTTAGTTAAGCACTTGGATTTGTAGTGTTCTATTAAAACATTACAATCTTGCATGCTCCATCCGAGGATTCTATATAGGGATACATGTGAGGTGGTTATCTATGATATATGATAATTTGGTTTAGTCCTTTTATCATAACCATGGAGGTATCAATAGCATTAGTGATGTTGGAATTGACTTATATGAGATGATACTATCCTGGTTTCTATCACGGCATATGTCCTCGTGAGAGAACATAGGTGTGAAGCCATCACAGCTATGTGGCGGCTTGAGAGGGGTTGGTCAGAATTGAGAGACGTGAGTTTAGCCAGGTTTGGCCCCTCCGATGGAGGTAAAAGCCTACGTCCTGCTTGTTCTTCATTGATGCAGGAGATGATCTCGATTACAAGGGTGCGGAAATGCTACCTCGAATCTCAAGGGTGTATAATGTGTCTATCTCTATTGACTTGAACTTGTGAATCTATCTAACTTGTCTATTTAGACGTCTCCAAAAACCGTACCTTAACTTGTCTCTTGAGACGTTTCCAAAAACCTTACCTTAACTTGTCTCTTGAGACGTCTAAAAACCTGACCCTCTTGGGGTGTCCCGCCCCTTCTTATATAAGCTGAGGGGGCGGGTTACATGTAGAGTCCAAGTCGGATTTTGGCTTAACCTATTATGACTCTCCATCACGCTCTTCTCTTCATGGACTTCTGAGTCTGGGGCGGCATACAACAGGGCTTCTCTTCGTGGGCTTCTGAGTCTGGGGCGGCTTACAATAGGGCTTCTCTTCGTGGGCTTCTGAGTCCCGGGCGGCTTGTAACCGGGCTTCTCTTCGTGGGCTTCTGAGTCCTGGGCGGCTTACTACCGGGCGACTTACAACCGGGCTTCTCTTCGTGACTCATGTTCAGTGACTTGTCTCGAGAACTTGACTGTCTGACGGGTCATAACTGTGTGACGGGTCATGACTGTCTGACGGGTCATTGTGTGATGGGTCATGACTGTCTGACGGGTCATTGTGTGACGGGTCATAACTTTCTGACGGGTCATTGTGGGATGGGTCATAACTGTCTGATGAGTCATTGTGTTACGGGTCATAACTGCTTGTCGGGTTATAACTTTCACTGGTCATACCGCGGGGTATATCCCCGACATTAGCCCCCACGTTAGCTTGAATTTATTCATGGTAAGCTCCTGAAATAAGAAGAGTAAATATGCTAAGTGACCTGCTCACTCCCTTGGCTGGCTTATGAAGTGGCTCCTTAGAAATCTGGTCTCTTGTTCATATGAATGAGCTATCTTCACAATCATCTTGCAGGTGCATCTCCTTTGCGAAATAAAATTTTGAGAATACAACACCCATATGCCATTGAGTCGGCCTCCAATGTTTCTTGGCAGGTTATCTTCGCCGGGTCAAAATCATTGATGATGCCGGTCAACATACTCTAATTGGCTTGATAAAATTATTGGGAATAAAGAAATCCATCTGATGTTGAGCCGGTCTTTCAATACTGGAACTGCATGAAGAAATAAGACCAGTCTTGCTTACATTGACATCTTGAAAGTGCTCTTCAATTTTTTGACATATCCATATTACCTATAGCTCCCAAGCTCCAAGTTTCTCAAATCATGATGACTTGGAGATTTGCAATAATACCCTTGACCATGTAGCAACCAAGTGTCAGGTTGTCTTCCCTACAGTAGCCTGGGACTTGTAATCATCTTATATTTAGAAAGCTTCAGCTGGTGTAGCCCCTAATGGCCGGCTCATCAGTGTGGGATGGGCCGGGTCTTCAATTTGGACCTCATGATCTATGAAAACAACTGAGAGTTGTAGCCCCCAAGTGCGGGGTTGTCTTGCTTGTAGCAACATGGGACTTTGGAAATTTTATTGTGAGTAGTGTAGGCCCTAAGTGCCGGGTCATTATGTAATAATGAGTAGGGACTTTGTAGATCTGATTATGTAACCTTGAGTAGCAACGTGTAGCCCCCAAGGACTGGGTCATTATAAAAATGATGAGCCCGTGCTTCCTTGAATCTATACTTGAATAAATAGCGATATGTAGCCCCCCCAGGGCTGGCTTATCTCCTTGAGGTAGTTGGGTCTGACGATGATGTGATGACTTGAAAGAACAATTTGCATTAGCCCCAAGTGTCACGGTGCATGCTTGCAGCGACATGTGACCTCTATACTTGGATGTAATCTTTATTTGAATAATGTAGCCCCAAAGTGCCGGGTCATGTGCCTGCAGTGACTCGGGAATATTCCTTCCACTTTAGAATAATATCATATCCACTCTGCGAAGTGATGATCCCTTGTGATGAAAGAAATCCCTAACTGTGGCTGTAACGTTACCCGACAAATATATCGTTTAGAAATCCATATGTTTGAGAGATCCATAAGTGTTGTAGTTTACTACATAGCATGAGTTGAAGAAATCCAAGAGCCGGTCAATTAGATGACCCGCCATTATATGTAATAGGGCGGCTCTTCGAAACTAGTCAATTCTCTTGAGTTGGCTATCAAAGATTTATTTGCCCCTACAGAAACTTATGCTTTGACCTGGTTTGAAGACCAGCATGATATGTGTGTATGATGCATGATGCAATGCAAGATGATGCATGCATATGATAAGATAATGTTGAATCTTACTTCAATGAAACTAGCATGATAGCCATTGGTTTATCCTTGCTCTCTGTAAGTCGGCCCTCATATAACCAAATCAATGTTTTAACCTAATAAGTTCGAACACGACTTATTGAGAGTACACGGAGTCGGAGGTGCATCATGCACACATGCAGGTTTAACCAAGTTTCAAAGAAGGCGGCTTAATAGCCCATGGAGTATCCTCGCTTTCTGTAAGGCGGCTCCCACATGACCCAATCGATGTTTTAACCTGGATAAGTTCAGGGTCCATGTGGACTGACTTATCGAGAGTACACGGGGTTCAGAGTAGCATCTTCCGAACAGGTATGTTTAACCACAAATTTTTGCCAATAAGGCAGGACACCCATGTTTGAACTGCTCATCGTGGCAACAAGTCCCCTTTGGAGATCTTTAATTTGCTCGTCAATGAAACACGGTACCCATGTTTGAACAGTCGCATCATGGCGGCTCATCCTCTTGGGAAACTTTAAAATGCCCACTAGTAAAGCAGGGCACCCATGTTTGAACTGTCGCATCATGCGGCTCGTCCTCTTGGGCGACTTTTAAATCTTTCGCCAATGAGGCAACAACCCCGAGACCGAGTTAACTTTCCTATAATGACCCGGATTTTGGAATTATTCAGCCGAGTTGAATTTGTTGAGCCATGCCTGTGTAGCCCCCGAGTCTTAAGTCGACTCATGGAGGCGCCTTAAGAATTCCCATACTTTGTTGTGGCATTAGCCGACGGAGAAAGACACTGGTACCTGCTCCATCTCCGAGATATAAAGCCACTTTTTGTAAAGAAGAATTCTCCTGCGTAAAAAAGTAATGTCGGCCAAAGAAGTTATTCTTAAAATTATTTTAAGTGTACTAATCAAATAAATGGAGTGGATAGCACCTGGTTTTACGCGAACGTTGTTGGAATTTGGATTGCACACTTTCTAGCACGAGAATCATTTAGAGGCACATGTGCTACCACATTTTCCTTTGTTGATCTATGCCCCCACGTGCGGTTGATGCACACACATGTGACTCCCAATCAAGGAGCAACCCAAGGTCCTGAACTATTGCACCTCTTGTATTGAAAGAAGAACGCAACCTGTTACCTTGAAGCCAAAATGCAGAAAATAACTACGCGTTTGTTCATGTTCAAGTAAACTCAAGTGCCGGTCTACACAGAAACAACGCGAATGGCAGAGCCTAAACAGGCCTAGCCTGGCATAGGCGCATGGCAAGGGTTGCTGCTCGCAGGAGAAGCGGCACGGCATGGGGGCGGCAGGAATGGCGGCACGGGGCGGCAACTCGCACGAGTATCGGCACGGCGCAAAGCGGTTGGTAGGTGTGGTGACGTAGGGCGGTTTGCAGGTGCAGTGGAGGCTCACAGGTGCAGTGACGCGGGGCGGTTTGCAGGTGCGACGGCGGCTCGCAGGTGCGGCAATGCGAGGAGGCTCGCAGGTGCGGCGGCGACTCGTAGGTGCGGCGTGAGTCAACTTTTTATCCAAAGCATGGGAATATTTCTGCCAGCATCCTACTACTTATCAATCCACTGGTCGTGCGTAAGGAGGTGGACCGTTGCGCGGTCGTAGGTGGTTCGGTGCTGCGGGGGCAAGACAGGGGTGGTCGGAGCCAAGTAACGGCATACACGGCGACTCAAGCTGCACGACAAAGTGGAGTGCGAGTCTGACAACGGCTGGGACGGCAACTCGTAGACGAGCTTGATCCGGCTCACGACTCAGAGACTAGGGAGCTGCTGCGGTTTGTGTGGAGACGGGGCATGGCGGCCATGGCCGAGGTCGCGATGGTGAAGCCCAGCTTAAGCCGGCTCATCGCGCGCCGGCGAGTCGAGCTAGAATCGGAGTAGGGCCGGGGAGACGGCTCGTGCTGGGCGCGCAGTGGTGGAGGTAAGCCTGCTTTGGCCGGGCGGAGCAGGATGGAGGCGAGGCGGCTCACGCGGCAAGCGTCCGGCAAGCGCGGCTCACGCGACCATGGCATAAAGGGCGAGCAACAACAATAGCTTTATGCAGGGCCACGACTCGGAAGCGGAGCGCGACGGCAGCGGCCAGCTGTCGAGCGGTGTGGAGGTGCACACCTGCCAGCCATGGCGTGGGCGGTGAGCCGGCAAATGACCCGATCAGGGAGCTGTCTCGCGCCAATTGTGTGGTGGCCGAGGAGAGTAGATGCGGAAACTGAGTCGTGCTCATTTTTCTGGTCGTTGGCCGGTGCAAGGAGACTTGAGGCATAACAGAGGTGGGCGGCTCGGAGACGAGGCCGCGGCGGCGATTCAGGAACATGCCAGGGCGTGGTAGAGCTGGATGAAGCTATGGAGGCAAGCTGGCGTGGTGAGGGCATGAGGCACGGGGGGGCTAGGTGCGAAGGTGACTGGCATACTGGTGATGGTGGCACGTTGACGGAGACGGACTACAACACACGAAGACTATGACAGTGGATTCGGCTTGAAGTGTACGCACAGACCGCCGAGGTTTCCGATCGAGGCGGAGGCAAGATGTATGGCCGGCTGATGTGGCAACTCGAGGCAAGGCGGAGCGGAGCAAGTCGAGGTTGAGGCAGGCTCGTGCGAGGCGGCAAAAGTAGGGCGAAGCGATGTTGAGTTCAGACGTGCGGGGCCAACACGACGAGGCGCCTCGAAGCGAGCACGACGGGGGCCGTGACTACGGAGGCAATCCGACTCGAATGGTGCATAGCAGCGGGAGATGAGCTCGGGACGAGGCTAGCAGATGCGGTGGCATGGAAACGCAAAGGCAACCCGGCTCGTGGCCAACACGAGCACAACGTGGCGGAGCGGGGCGACTAAGTCGCACGGCGATGGTGGATGGTGACGCGGCGGCTTAAAACGCGGCGGTGCGGGGCGTAGCAGACTATTGTGTGTGACGGTGCGGGCCCTTGTAGTAGTGTCAGGTGCAGCTGCCGTTGGTCGAGGCCGGCGGTGGCGGGGTGAGGCTGGCTCATCTGCTCATGTGCCAGTCCGATTCCGGGTCATGGCCGGCTGGAAGCAGAACCGTCGAGTTTCCAAACTTTTGTCATGACTAGGCCATAGAAGTCGTCGAACATATTGATCAATGTAGAGATAAAACAGAAACAACTGCAGTAAACCTTTTCTATAATTAAATTAAAACCGGAAGGATTAAAGGGCTAGTATTGATAAATAAGACCTGATCTCTTTATCCCAGCGTAGTCGTACTTGACCTGTCCTGACCGTTCTTGCTTGAGCAAACAATGAATGAAATTTACTTCACTTGATGGCATGGCGTGACCTTTAAATTATTTTAATTCTGATATAGTATGGTGTTTCTCCACATGAGTAATCTGAGGCAGTGTCTTGCTGAATTCTGATGCTAGTTGGCAAGGGATTGCTCTGTGGTTTGACCATGTGGTATGTTCTTGTCTGGCCTAAGGCTCATCTCGATATGTTGATCTGTCGGCTCCGGCTAGGTCTCATTTTGTACGCCTCCGTATGACAGCGCCTTGCCAGCAAATCGTCTTGACATCGAACTTGGTTTTATTTTTATGGATCAATCTAGCGCGTGTCCGTATTCTCTTTTTGATTTGAAGACATGATCTCTAATGATTCTATCAACAGAGCTCGTGCACGCTATGAGGTTTATCTTTTGAATCCGATATGTTTTATGCTGCAGTCGATCAATATCAAGTGATGAATTTGGATTTGTTGTAGATCCTTCTGAGCCAACTCTTCTCCACTTGGAAAATTGCAAAGTTCTCGATCCCTCGGAAAGGTACTTCCAAGAACACAATACCATTGTACGATCGGCCCCACGGTGGGCGCCAAATGGCGTGGTTTCTATCACGACATATGTCCTCGTGAGAGAACTTAGGTGTGAGGCCATCGGAGCTATGTGGCGGTTGAGAGGGGTTGGTCAGAATTGAGAGACGCGAGTTTACCCATGTTCGGCCCCTCTGATGAAGGTAAAAGCCCACGTCCTGCTTGTGCTTCATTGATGAAGGTGATGACCTTGATTACAAGGGAGCGGAAACGCTGCCTGTAATCTCGAGGGTGTCTAATGTGTCTACCTCTAATGACTTGAACTTGTGAATCTGTCTAACTTGTCTATTTCGACATCTTCAAAAACCCTACCTTAACTTCTCTCTTGAGACGTCTCCAAAAACCCTACCTTAACTTGTCTCTTGTGTGTTCTAAAAACATGACCCTCTCGGGGTGTCCCGCCCCTCTTTATATAAGGTGAGGGGGTGGGTTACATGTAGAGTCCTACTCGGATTAAGGCTTAACCTATTATGACTCTCCAACACGGGCTTCTCTTCGTGGGCATGTGAGTCCCGGGCGGCTTACGACCGGGCGGCTTACAACCGGGCTTCTCTTTGTGGGCTTCTGAGTCCGGGGCGGCTTACGACCGGGTGACTTATAACCGGGCTTCTCTTCGTGACTCATCTTCAGGGAATCGTCTCAAGAACTTGACTGTCTGACGGGTCGTAACTATGTGACAGTTCATGACTCTGTGACGGTTCATTGTGTGGCGGGTCATGACTGTTTGACAGGTCATTGTGTGTCGGGTCATAACTCTCTAACGGGTCGTTGTGTGACGGGTCATGATTGTCTAACGGGTCATTGTGTGACGGGTCATAACTGTCTGCCAGGTTATAACTGTCACCAGGTCATACATCATGGTATATTCCCGACAGATACCTTTGATGATATGGGATATTTTTCTTTGGAGAAATAGGTAGGACTATGGGTATCTAAGAACTGTTCTCAAGGATATGATGATAGACGTTCACTCACATCCTAAGCTCCTTGAAACCCCGAATGCTTTACCGATCCATAACTTGGTCATATTATGACCATGGGTCTTGGCTATAAGTCATTAGACTATGGCCAATACTCCACCTTGACCACCATCAATCATGTCCATGAGGAAAGTGGACACGAAGAACTATATTACGATGGACCATAAACCCTTGGGGATATAACCATCTGGACCAACTCCCAACTTCTCTCACATATCCCATGAGCAATGTCTTTATCTGATGCTTGGAGGAATACGTTATTGTACTCATGGATAACATACTTATTTATCCAAGAAGAGTGAGGAACATATTAGTCCTATTTGGATAAGCCCCAGAAGCACTAATTGCCAAGTTTCTGAAGTGTAAGGTTTTACCTTAAACTAGTTGGACTCCTCGAAGCACCCTCCCTGCAAAAAGATACTCCTACCCAGGAAAGATGAAGAACAACTACGGTTGGGAAACCACGACGAAGAACAAGAAGCAAGAGAAGTCAACCACCACTCTCTACCGGCTACATCACCTAGACTATGTCAAGGAGCACCAACGTTGAAGCACGATGAAGCCCTCACTACAGGAATCAGCTTCTTTGCCGTCTGCCATCACAGACGGCAAAGACAAAACAGCAGACGGCAAAGATTCTCACGGCCGGCAAAATTTCTGCGTCAGCCTACGACGGCATAGGACCTTCTTTGCCGTCTGCCCCCCCAAAGCGGACGGCAAAGCTCTTTGCCTTCAGCTTTCCTTAGGAGCAGTCGGCAAAGTGCTCGAGATGGAAGCCGACAGGCGTTGCCTCCGTTAGGGGTTAACGGAGGCTTTGCCGTCTGCCTCCCCCTTTATCTTTGCCGTCTGCCTCCCCCTTTATCTTTGCCATCTGCCTCCTCCTCCTCCCCCCTCCACTCTGTGCCATCTGCCTCCCCCTCCATCTTTGTCGTCTGCCTCCTCCTCCCCTCCCTCCTCCACTCTTTGTCGTCTACCTCCTCCTCCCCCCTCTTCTGTGCCCTCTTCTTTGCTGTCTTCCCACCCTGGAGGCTGACGGCAAAGAGCCTATATAGACACCCCAGGATGCACAGCTGGGTGCCATGTGGCAACTTTGCCATCTGCCAGCTGATGGCACAGGTCTTTGCCATCAGCTAGCAGACGACAAAGATCCCATATAGTACCTGTTTTTTTTGTTTTATATTATTTCACAACACACATATATATATATACATATATATTTGACAACACATTTATATAACTCACCACACATATATGATATATAGTTCACCACACATATACTTTCCAACACATATATATATTTCACCACACATATATGATATACAACAAGCTAAGAATATAATATTCATGAGCTAACCAAGGTTCTTATGCCATTTTGAGCTAATTATGGTATTTTGGAGCTAAATGGGCTAATTATGTCATTGTTGGGTTAATTAAAGCAAGGATAATATGAAAGAGGAGAAGAAAGAGGAGGAGGAGGAGAAGAATAAGAAATCAAGAAGAAGGAGGGTAAGGAGGAGAAGGAGGAGGAGGAGAAGGACTAGAAGGTCCTTGGCCTTCTCCTCCTCCTCATCATCCTCCTCCTTCTCCTTCTTCTCTTCTTCTTCTTCTTCTTCTTCTTCTTTCTTTTCATTTTGCCTATTTCTTCTCCTCTTCTCCTCTTGTTGGAGCTAAATTACCTAATTATGTCCTTTTGGAGCTAAATGAGTTAATTATCCCATTTTAGAGGAAAACAAGCTAAGTATATAATGTTCATGAGCTAACCAAGGTTCTTATGCCATTTTGAGCTCATTATGGCATTTTGGAGATAAATGGGCTAATTATGTCATTGTTGGGGAAATTAAAGCAAGGATAATATGAAAGAGGAGAAGAAAGAGGAGGAGGAGGAGGAGAATAAGAAATCAAGAAGGAGGAGAACGAGGAGCAGGAGGAGGAGGAGAAGGCCTAGAAGGTCCTTGGCCTTCTCCTTCTCCTCCTCCTCCTCCTTGTCCTTCTTCTCTTCTTCTTATTCTTCTTCTTCTCCTTTCTTTGTATTTTGCCTATTTCTTCTCCTCTTCTCCTCTTGTTGGAGCTAAATTACCTAATTATGTCTTTTTGGAGCTAAATGGGCTAATTATCCCATTTTAGAGGAAACCAAGCTAAGTATATAATATTCATGAGCTAACCAACGTTCTTATGCCATTTTGAGCTTATTATGGTATTTTGGAGCTAAATGGGCTAATTATCTCATTGTTGGGGAAATTAAAGCAAGGATAATATTAAAGAGGAGAAGAAAGAGGAGGAGGAGGAGGAGAAGAAGAAATCAAGAAGAAGGAGGAGAAGGAGGAGGAGGAAAAGGACTAGAAGGTCCTTGGCCTTCTCCTTCTCCTCCTCCTCCTCCTCCTCCTTCTCCTTCTCCTCTTCTTCTTCTTCTTTCTTTTCATTTTGCCTATTTCTTCTCCTCTTGTTGGATCTAAATTACCTAATTATGTCTTTTTGGAGCTAAATGGGCTAATTATCCCATTTTAGAGGAAAACAAGCTAAGTATATAATATTCATGAGCTAACCAAGGTTCTTATTCCATTTTGAGCTTATTATGGTATTTTGGAGCTAAATGGGATAATTATGTCATTGTTGGGGAAATTAAATCAAGGATAATATGAAAGAGGAGAAGAAAGAGGAGGAGGAGGAGAAGAAGAAGAAATCAAGAAGAAGGAGGAGAACGAGGAGAAGGAGGAGGAGGAGAAGGACTAGAAGGTCATTGACCTTCTCCTCCTCCTCCTGCTCCTCCTCCTTCTCCTTCTTCTCTTCTTCTTCTTCTTCTTCTTCTTCTTCTTTCTTTTCATTTTGCCTATTTCTTCTCCTCTTCTCCTCTTGTTGGAGCTAAATTACCTAATTAAGTCTTTTTGGAGCTAAATGGGCTAATTATCCCATTTTAGAGGAAAACAACCTAAGTATATAATATTCATGAGCTAACCAAGGTTCTTATGCCATTTTGAGCTTATTATGGTATTTTGGAGTTAAATGGGCTAATTATGTCATTTTGGGGAAATTAAAGCAAGGATAATATGAAAGAGGAGAAGAAAGAGGAGGAGGAGGAGGAGAAGAAGAAATCAAGAAGCAGGAGGAGAAGGAGGAGGAGGAGGAGGAGAAGGACTAGAAGGTCATTGGCTTTCTCCTCCTCCTCCTCCTCCCCCTCCTCCTCCTTCTCCTTCTTCTCTTCTTCTTCTTCTTCTTTCTTTTCATTTTGCCTATTTCTTCTCCTCTTGTCCTCTTGTTGGAGCTAAATTACCTAATTATGTCCTTTTGGAGCTAAATGGGCTAATTATCCCATTTTAGAGGAAAACAAGCTAAGTATATAATATTCATGAGCTAACCAAGGTTCTTATGCCATTATGAGCTTATTATGGTATTTTGGAGCTAAATGGGCTAATTATGTCTTTGTTGGGTTAATTAAAGCAAGGATAATATGAAATAGGAGAAGAAAGAGGAGGAGGAGAAGAAGAAGAAGAAATCAAGAAGAAGGAGGAAAAGGAGGAGGAGGAGAAGGACAAGAAGGTCCTTGGCCTTCTCCTCCTCCTCCTCCTTCTCCTTCTCCTTCTTCTCCTCTTCTTCTACTTATTCTTCTTCTTTCTGTTCATTTTGCCTATTTCTTCTCCTCTTCTCCTCTGGTTGGAGCTAAATTACCTAATTTTGTCTTTTTGGAGCTAAATGGGCTAATTATCCCATTTTAGAGGAAAACAAGCTAAGTATATAATATTCATGAGCTAACCAAGGTTCTTATGCCATTTTGAGCTTATTATGGTATTTTGGAGCTAAATGGGCTAATTATGTAATTGTTGGGGGAAATTAAAGCAAGGATAATATGAAACTAGAGAAGAAAGAGGAGGAGGAGGAGAAGAATAAGAAATCAAGTAGAAGGAGCAGAAGGAGGAGAAGGAGGAGGAGGAGAAGGACTAGAAGGTCCTTGGCCTTCTCCTTCTCCTCCTCCTAATTATGTCTTTTTGGAGCTATATGGGCTAATTATACCATTTTAGAGGAAAACAAGCTAAGAATATAATATTCATGAGCTAACCAAGGTTCTTATGCATTTTGAGCTTATTATGGCATTTTGGAGCTAAATGGGCTAGTTATGTCATTGTTGGGTTAATTAAAGCAAGGATAATATGAAAGAGGAGAACAAAGAGGAGGAGGAGGAGAAGAAGAAGAAATCAAGAAGGAGTAGAAGGAGCAGAAGGAGGAGGAGGAGAAGGACTAGAAGGTCCTTAGCCTTCTCCTCCTCCTCCTCCTCCTCCTCCTTCTTCTTCTTCTTCTTCTTCTTCTTCTTCTTTCTTTTCATTTTGCCTATTTCTTCTCCTCTTCTCCTCTTGTTGGAGCTAAATTACCTAATTATGTCTTTTTAGAGCTAAATGGGTTAATTATCCCATTTTACAGGAAAACAAGCTAAGTATTTAATATTCATGAGCTAACCAAGGTTCTTATGCCATTTTGAGCTTATTATGGCATTTTGGAGGTAAATGGGCTAAATATGTCATTGTTGGGGAAATTAAAGCAAAGATAATATGAAAGAGGAGAATAAAGAGGAGGAGGAGGAGAAGAAGAATTCAAGAAGAAGGAGGAGAAGGAGGAGAAGGAGGAGGAGGAGAAGGACTAGAAGGTCCTTGGCCTTCTCCTTCTCCTCCTCCTCCTCCTCCTTGTCCTTCTTCTCTTCTTCTTCATCTTCTTCTTCTTCTTCTTTCTATTCATTTTGCCTATTTCTTCTCCTCTTCTCATCTTGTTGGAGCTAAATTACCTAATTATGTCTTTTTGGAGCTAAATGGGCTAATTATCCCAGTTTAGAGGAAAATAAGCTAAGTATATAATATTCTTTAGCTAACCAAGGTTCTTATGCCATTTTGAGCTTATTATGGTATTTTGGAGCTAAATGGGCTAATTATGTCATCTTTGGGGAAATTAAAGCAAGGATAATATGAAAGAGGAGAAGAAAGAGGAGGAGGAGGAGGAGAAGAAGAAATCAAGAAGAAGGAGGAGAAGGAGGAGAAGGAGGAGGAGGAGAAGGACTAGAAGGTCCTTGGCCTTCTTCTTCTCCTCCTCCTCCTCCTCCTCCTTCTCCTTCTTCTCTTCTTCTTCTTCTTCTTCTTCTTCTTCTTCTTTCTTTTAATTTTGCCTATTTCTTCTCCTCTTCTCCTCTTGTAGGAGCTAAATTACCTAATTATGCCTTTTTGGAGCTAAATGGCCTAATTATCCCATTTTAGAGGAAAACAAGCTAAGTATATAATATTCATGAGCTAACCAAGGTTCTTATGCCATTTTGAGCTTATTATGGCATTTTGGAACTAAATGGGCGAATTATGTCATTGTTGGGGAAATTAAAGCAAAGATAATATGAAAGAGGAGAATAAAGAGGAGGAGGAGGAGAAGAAGAATTCAAGAAGAAGGAGGAGAAGGAGGAGAAGGACTAGAAGGTCCTTGGCCTTCTCCTTCTCCTCCTCCTCCTCCTCCTTCTCCTTGTTCTCTTCTTCTTCATCTTCTTCTTCTTCTTCTTTCTATTCATTTTGCCTATTTCTTCTCCTCTTCTCCTCTTGTTGGAGCTAAATTACCTAATTATGTCTTTTTGGAGCTAAATGGGCTAATTATCCCATTTTAGAGGAAAATAAGCTAAGTATATAATATTCTTTAGCTAACCAAGGTTCTTATGCCATTTTGAGCTTATTATGGTATTTTGGAGCTAAATGGGCTAATTATGTCATCTTTGTGGAAATTAAAGCAAGGATAATATGAAAGAGGAGAAGAAAGAGGAGGAGGAGGAGGAGAATAAGAAATCAAGAAGGAGGAGAACGAGGAGCAGGAGGAGGAGGAGAAGGACTAGAAGGTCCTTGGCCTTCTCCTTCTCCTCCTCCTCCTCCTCCACCTCCTCCTTCTCCTTCTTCTCTTCTTCCTCTTCTTCTTCTTTCTTTTCATTTTGCCTATTTCTTCTCCTCTTCTCCTCTTGTTGGAGCTAAATTACCTAATTATGCCTTTTTGGAGCTAAATGGCCTAATTATCCCATTTTAGAGGAAAACAAGCTAAGTACATAATATTCATGAGCTAACCAAGGTTCTTATGCCATTTTAAGCTTATTATGGTATTTTGGAGCTAAATGGGCTAATTATGTCATTGTTGGGGAAATTAAAGCAAGGATAATATGAAAGAGGAGAAGACAGAGGAGGAGGAGGAGAAGAAGAAATCAAGAAGAAGGAGGAGAAGGAGGAGAAGGAGGAGGAGGAAAAGGACTAGAAGGTCCTTGGCCTTCTCCTTCTCCTCCTCCTCCTCCTCCTTCTCCTTCTTCTCTTCTTCTTCTTATTCTTCTTCTTCTTCTTTCTTTTCATTTTGCCTATTTCTTCTCCTCTTCTCCTGTTGTTGGAGCTAAATTACCTAATTATGTCTTTTTGGAGCTAAATCGGCTAATTATCCCATTTTAGAGGAAAACAAGCTAAGTATATAATATTCATGAGCTAACCAAGGTTCTTATGCCATTTTGAGCTTATTATGGTATTTTGGAGCTAACTGGGCTAATTATGTCATTGTTGGGGAAATTAAATCAAGGATAATATGAAAGAGTAGAATAAAGAGAAGGAGGAGGAGAAGAAGAAGAAATCAAGAAGGAGGAGAATGAGGAGAAGGAGGAGGAGGAGAAGTACTAGAAGGTCATTGGCCTTCTCCTCCTCCTCCTCCTCCTCCTCCTGCTTCTCCTTCTTCTCTTCTTCTTCTTCTTCTTCCTCTTCTTTCTTTTCATTTTGCCTATTTCTGCTCCTCTTCTCCTCTTGTTGGAGCTAAATTACCTAATGATGTCTTTTTGGAGCTAGGCTAATTATCCCATTTTTGAGGAAAAGAAGCTAAGTATATAATATTCATGAGCTAACCAAGGTTCTTATGCCATTTTGAGCTTATTCTGGTATTTCGGAGCTAAATGGGCTAATTATGTTATTGTTGGGGAAATTAAAGCAAGGATAATATGGAAGAGGAGAAGAAAGAGGAGGAGGAGGATAAGAAGAAGAAATCAAGAAGAAGGAGGAGAAGGAGGAGAAGGAGGAGGAGGAGAAGGACTAGAAGGTCCTTGGCTTTCTCCTCCTCCCCCTCCTCCGCATTCTCCTTCTTCTCTTCTCCTTCTTCTTCTTCTTCTTTCTTTTCATTTTGCCCATTTCTTCTCCTCTTCTCCTCTTGTTGGAGCTAAATTACCTAATTATGTCTTTTTGGAGCTAAATGGGCTAATTATCCCATTTTAGAGGAAAACAAGCTAAGTATATAATATTCATGAGCTAACCAAGGTTCTCATGCCATTTTGAGCTTATTATGGTATTTTGGAGCTAAATGGGCTAATTATGTCATTGTTGGGTTAATTAAAGCAAGGATAATATGAAAGAGGAGAAGAAAGAGGAGGAGGAGGAGAAGAATAAGAAATCAAGAAGAAGGAGGGTAAGGAGGAGAAGGAGGAGGAGGAGAAGGACTAGAAGGTCCTTGGCCTTCTCCTCCTCCTCATCATCCTCCTCCTTCTCCTTCTTCTCTTCTTCTTCTTCTTCTTCTTCTTCTTTCTTTTCATTTTGCCTATTTCTTCTCCTCTTCTCCTCTTGTTGGAGCTAAATTACCTAATTATGTCCTTTTGGAGCTAAATGAGTTAATTATCCCATTTTAGAGGAAAACAAGCTAAGTATATAATGTTCATGAGCTAACCAAGGTTCTTATGCCATTTTGAGCTCATTATGGCATTTTGGAGATAAATGGGCTAATTATGTCATTGTTGGGGAAATTAAAGCAAGGATAATATGAAAGAGGAGAAGAAAGAGGAGGAGGAGGAGGAGAATAAGAAATCAAGAAGGAGGAGAACGAGGAGCAGGAGGAGGAGGAGAAGGCCTAGAAGGTCCTTGGCCTTCTCCTTCTCCTCCTCCTCCTGCTTGTCCTTCTTCTCTTCTTCTTATTCTTCTTCTTCTCCTTTCTTTGTATTTTGCCTATTTCTTCTCCTCTTCTCCTCTTGTTGGAGCTAAATTACCTAATTATGTCTTTTTGGAGCTAAATGGGCTAATTATCCCATTTTAGAGGAAACCAAGCTAAGTATATAATATTCATGAGCTAACCAACGTTCTTATGCCATTTTGAGCTTATTATGGTATTTTGGAGCTAAATGGGCTAATTATCTCATTGTTGGGGAAATTAAAGCAAGGATAATATTAAAGAGGAGAAGAAAGAGGAGGAGGAGGAGGAGAAGAAGAAATCAAGAAGAAGGAGGAGAAGGAGGAGGAGGAAAAGGACTAGAAGGTCCTTGGCCTTCTCCTTCTCCTCCTCCTCCTCCTCCTCCTTCTCCTTCTCCTCTTCTTCTTCTTCTTTCTTTTCATTTTGCCTATTTCTTCTCCTCTTGTTGGATCTAAATTACCTAATTATGTCTTTTTGGAGCTAAATGGGCTAATTATCCCATTTTAGAGGAAAACAAGCTAAGTATATAATATTCATGAGCTAACCAAGGTTCTTATTCCATTTTGAGCTTATTATGGTATTTTGGAGCTAAATGGGATAATTATGTCATTGTTGGGGAAATTAAATCAAGGATAATATGAAAGAGGAGAAGAAAGAGGAGGAGGAGGAGAAGAAGAAGAAATCAAGAAGAAGGAGGAGAACGAGGAGAAGGAGGAGGAGGAGAAGGACTAGAAGGTCATTGACCTTCTCCTCCTCCTCCTGCTCCTCCTCCTTCTCCTTCTTCTCTTCTTCTTCTTCTTCTTCTTCTTCTTCTTTCTTTTCATTTTGCCTATTTCTTCTCCTCTTCTCCTCTTGTTGGAGCTAAATTACCTAATTAAGTCTTTTTGGAGCTAAATGGGCTAATTATCCCATTTTAGAGGAAAACAACCTAAGTATATAATATTCATGAGCTAACCAAGGTTCTTATGCCATTTTGAGCTTATTATGGTATTTTGGAGTTAAATGGGCTAATTATGTCATTTTGGGGAAATTAAAGCAAGGATAATATGAAAGAGGAGAAGAAAGAGGAGGAGGAGGAGGAGAAGAAGAAATCAAGAAGCAGGAGGAGAAGGAGGAGGAGGAGGAGGAGAAGGACTAGAAGGTCATTGGCTTTCTCCTCCTCCTCCTCCTCCCCCTCCTCCTCCTTCTCCTTCTTCTCTTCTTCTTCTTCTTCTTTCTTTTCATTTTGCCTATTTCTTCTCCTCTTGTCCTCTTGTTGGAGCTAAATTACCTAATTATGTCCTTTTGGAGCTAAATGGGCTAATTATCCCATTTTAGAGGAAAACAAGCTAAGTATATAATATTCATGAGCTAACCAAGGTTCTTATGCCATTATGAGCTTATTATGGTATTTTGGAGCTAAATGGGCTAATTATGTCTTTGTTGGGTTAATTAAAGCAAGGATAATATGAAATAGGAGAAGAAAGAGGAGGAGGAGAAGAAGAAGAAGAAATCAAGAAGAAGGAGGAAAAGGAGCAGGAGGAGAAGGACAAGAAGGTCCTTGGCCTTCTCCTCCTCCTCCTCCTTCTCCTTCTCCTTCTTCTCCTCTTCTTCTACTTATTCTTCTTCTTTCTGTTCATTTTGCCTATTTCTTCTCCTCTTCTCCTCTGGTTGGAGCTAAATTACCTAATTTTGTCTTTTTGGAGCTAAATGGGCTAATTATCCCATTTTAGAGGAAAACAAGCTAAGTATATAATATTCATGAGCTAACCAAGGTTCTTATGCCATTTTGAGCTTATTATGGTATTTTGGAGCTAAATGGGCTAATTATGTAATTGTTGGGGGAAATTAAAGCAAGGATAATATGAAACTAGAGAAGAAAGAGGAGGAGGAGGAGAAGAATAAGAAATCAAGTAGAAGGAGCAGAAGGAGGAGAAGGAGGAGGAGGAGAAGGACTAGAAGGTCCTTGGCCTTCTCCTTCTCCTCCTCCTAATTATGTCTTTTTGGAGCTATATGGGCTAATTATACCATTTTAGAGGAAAACAAGCTAAGAATATAATATTCATGAGCTAACCAAGGTTCTTATGCATTTTGAGCTTATTATGGCATTTTGGAGCTAAATGGGCTAGTTATGTCATTGTTGGGTTAATTAAAGCAAGGATAATATGAAAGAGGAGAACAAAGAGGAGGAGGAGGAGAAGAAGAAGAAATCAAGAAGGAGTAGAAGGAGCAGAAGGAGGAGGAGGAGAAGGACTAGAAGGTCCTTAGCCTTCTCCTCCTCCTCCTCCTCCTCCTCCTTCTTCTTCTTCTTCTTCTTCTTCTTCTTCTTTCTTTTCATTTTGCCTATTTCTTCTCCTCTTCTCCTCTTGTTGGAGCTAAATTACCTAATTATGTCTTTTTAGAGCTAAATGGGTTAATTATCCCATTTTACAGGAAAACAAGCTAAGTATTTAATATTCATGAGCTAACCAAGGTTCTTATGCCATTTTGAGCTTATTATGGCATTTTGGAGGTAAATGGGCTAAATATGTCATTGTTGGGGAAATTAAAGCAAAGATAATATGAAAGAGGAGAATAAAGAGGAGGAGGAGGAGAAGAAGAATTCAAGAAGAAGGAGGAGAAGGAGGAGAAGGAGGAGGAGGAGAAGGACTAGAAGGTCCTTGGCCTTCTCCTTCTCCTCCTCCTCCTCCTCCTTGTCCTTCTTCTCTTCTTCTTCATCTTCTTCTTCTTCTTCTTTCTATTCATTTTGCCTATTTCTTCTCCTCTTCTCATCTTGTTGGAGCTAAATTACCTAATTATGTCTTTTTGGAGCTAAATGGGCTAATTATCCCAGTTTAGAGGAAAATAAGCTAAGTATATAATATTCTTTAGCTAACCAAGGTTCTTATGCCATTTTGAGCTTATTATGGTATTTTGGAGCTAAATGGGCTAATTATGTCATCTTTGGGGAAATTAAAGCAAGGATAATATGAAAGAGGAGAAGAAAGAGGAGGAGGAGGAGGAGAAGAAGAAATCAAGAAGAAGGAGGAGAAGGAGGAGAAGGAGGAGGAGGAGAAGGACTAGAAGGTCCTTGGCCTTCTTCTTCTCCTCCTCCTCCTCCTCCTCCTTCTCCTTCTTCTCTTCTTCTTCTTCTTCTTCTTCTTCTTCTTTCTTTTAATTTTGCCTATTTCTTCTCCTCTTCTCCTCTTGTAGGAGCTAAATTACCTAATTATGCCTTTTTGGAGCTAAATGGCCTAATTATCCCATTTTAGAGGAAAACAAGCTAAGTATATAATATTCATGAGCTAACCAAGGTTCTTATGCCATTTTGAGCTTATTATGGCATTTTGGAACTAAATGGGCTAATTATGTCATTGTTGGGGAAATTAAAGCAAAGATAATATGAAAGAGGAGAATAAAGAGGAGGAGGAGGAGAAGAAGAATTCAAGAAGAAGGAGGAGAAGGAGGAGAAGGACTAGAAGGTCCTTGGCCTTCTCCTTCTCCTCCTCCTCCTCCTCCTTCTCCTTGTTCTCTTCTTCTTCATCTTCTTCTTCTTCTTCTTTCTATTCATTTTGCCTATTTCTTCTCCTCTTCTCCTCTTGTTGGAGCTAAATTACCTAATTATGTCTTTTTGGAGCTAAATGGGCTAATTATCCCATTTTAGAGGAAAATAAGCTAAGTATATAATATTCTTTAGCTAACCAAGGTTCTTATGCCATTTTGAGCTTATTATGGTATTTTGGAGCTAAATGGGCTAATTATGTCATCTTTGTGGAAATTAAAGCAAGGATAATATGAAAGAGGAGAAGAAAGAGGAGGAGGAGGAGGAGAATAAGAAATCAAGAAGGAGGAGAACGAGGAGCAGGAGGAGGAGGAGAAGGACTAGAAGGTCCTTGGCCTTCTCCTTCTCCTCCTCCTCCTCCTCCACCTCCTCCTTCTCCTTCTTCTCTTCTTCCTCTTCTTCTTCTTTCTTTTCATTTTGCCTATTTCTTCTCCTCTTCTCCTCTTGTTGGAGCTAAATTACCTAATTATGCCTTTTTGGAGCTAAATGGCCTAATTATCCCATTTTAGAGGAAAACAAGCTAAGTACATAATATTCATGAGCTAACCAAGGTTCTTATGCCATTTTAAGCTTATTATGGTATTTTGGAGCTAAATGGGCTAATTATGTCATTGTTGGGGAAATTAAAGCAAGGATAATATGAAAGAGGAGAAGACAGAGGAGGAGGAGGAGAAGAAGAAATCAAGAAGAAGGAGGAGAAGGAGGAGAAGGAGGAGGAGGAAAAGGACTAGAAGGTCCTTGGCCTTCTCCTTCTCCTCCTCCTCCTCCTCCTTCTCCTTCTTCTCTTCTTCTTCTTATTCTTCTTCTTCTTCTTTCTTTTCATTTTGCCTATTTCTTCTCCTCTTCTCCTGTTGTTGGAGCTAAATTACCTAATTATGTCTTTTTGGAGCTAAATCGGCTAATTATCCCATTTTAGAGGAAAACAAGCTAAGTATATAATATTCATGAGCTAACCAAGGTTCTTATGCCATTTTGAGCTTATTATGGTATTTTGGAGCTAACTGGGCTAATTATGTCATTGTTGGGGAAATTAAATCAAGGATAATATGAAAGAGTAGAATAAAGAGAAGGAGGAGGAGAAGAAGAAGAAATCAAGAAGGAGGAGAATGAGGAGAAGGAGGAGGAGGAGAAGTACTAGAAGGTCATTGGCCTTCTCCTCCTCCTCCTCCTCCTCCTCCTGCTTCTCCTTCTTCTCTTCTTCTTCTTCTTCTTCCTCTTCTTTCTTTTCATTTTGCCTATTTCTGCTCCTCTTCTCCTCTTGTTGGAGCTAAATTACCTAATGATGTCTTTTTGGAGCTAGGCTAATTATCCCATTTTTGAGGAAAAGAAGCTAAGTATATAATATTCATGAGCTAACCAAGGTTCTTATGCCATTTTGAGCTTATTCTGGTATTTCGGAGCTAAATGGGCTAATTATGTTATTGTTGGGGAAATTAAAGCAAGGATAATATGGAAGAGGAGAAGAAAGAGGAGGAGGAGGATAAGAAGAAGAAATCAAGAAGAAGGAGGAGAAGGAGGAGAAGGAGGAGGAGGAGAAGGACTAGAAGGTCCTTGGCTTTCTCCTCCTCCCCCTCCTCCGCATTCTCCTTCTTCTCTTCTCCTTCTTCTTCTTCTTCTTTCTTTTCATTTTGCCCATTTCTTCTCCTCTTCTCCTCTTGTTGGAGCTAAATTACCTAATTATGTCTTTTTGGAGCTAAATGGGCTAATTATCCCATTTTAGAGGAAAACAAGCTAAGTATATAATATTCATGAGCTAACCAAGGTTCTCATGCCATTTTAAGCTTATTATGGTATTTTGGAGCTAAATGGGCTAATTATGTCATTGTTGGGTTAATTAAAGCAAGGCTAATATGAAATAGGAGAAGAAAGAGGAGGAGGAGGAGAAGAAGAAGAAATCAAGAAGAAACAGGAGAAGGAGGAGGAGGAGAAGGACTAGAAGGTCCTTGGCTTCTCCTCCTCCTCCTCCTCCTCCTTCTTCTCTTCTTCTTCTACTTCTTCTTATTCTTTCTTTTCATTTTTCCTATTTCTTCTCCTCTTCTCCTCTTGTTGGAGCTAAATTACCTAATTATGTCTTTTTGGAGATAAATGGGCTAATTCTCCCATTTTAGATGAAAACAAGATAAGTATATAATATTCATGAGCTAACCAAGGTTCTTATGCCATTTTGAGCTTATTATGGTATTTTGGAGCTAAATGGGCTAATTATGTAATTGTTCGGGGAAATTAAAGCAAGGATAATATGAAACTAGAGAAGAAAGAGGAGGAGGAGGAGAAGAATAAGAAATCAAGAAGAAGGAGGAGAAGGAGGAGGAGGAGAAGGACTAGAAGGTCCTTGGCCTTCTCCTTCTCCTCCTCCTAATTATGTCTTTTTGGAGCTATATGGGCTAATTATCCCATTTTAGAGGAAAACAAGCTAGGAATATAATATTCATGAGCTAACCAAGGTTCTTATGCATTTTGAGCTTATTATGGCATTTTGGAGCTAAATGGGCTAGTTATGTCATTGTTGTGTTAATTAAAGCAAGGATAATATGAAAGAGGAGAACAAAGAGGAGGAGGAGGAGAAGAAGAAGAAATCAAGAAGGAGGAGAAGGAGCAGAAGGAGGAGGAGGAGAAGGACTAGAAGGTCCTTAGCCTTCTCCTCCTCCTCCTCCTCCTCCTCCTCCTCCTTCTTCTTCTTCTTCTTCTTCTTCTTTCTTTTCATTTTGCCTATTTCTTCTCCTCTTATCCTCTTGTTGGAGCTAAATTACCTAATTATGTCTTTTTAGAGCTAAATAGGTTAATTATCCCATTTTACAGGAAAACAAGCTAAGTATTTAATATTCATGAGCTAACCAAGGTTCTTATGCCATTTTGGAGCTAAATGGGCTAAGTATGTCATTGTTGGGGAAATTAAAGCAAAGATAATATGAAAGAGGAGAATAAAGAGGAGGAGGAGGAGAAGAAGAATTCAAGAAGAAGGAGGAGAAGGAGGAGAAGGAGGAGGAGGAGAAGGACTAGAAGGTCCTTGGCCTTCTCCTTCTCCTCCTCCTCCTCCTTGTCCTTCTGCTCTTCTTCTTCTTCTTCTTTCTATTCATTTTGCCTATTTCTTCTCCTCTTCTCCTCTTGTTCGAGCTAAATTACCTAATTATGTCTTTTTGGAGCTAAATGGGCTAATTATCCCATTTTAGAGGAAAATAAGCTAAGTATATAATATTCTTTAGCTAACCAAGGTTCTTATGCCATTTTGAGCTTATTATGGTATTTTGGAGCTAAATGGGCTAATTATGTCATCTTTGGGGAAATTAAAGCAAGGATAATATGAAAGAGGAGAAGAAAGAGGAGGAGGAGGAGGAGAAGAAGAAATCAAGAAGGAGGAGAAGGAGGAGAAGGAGGAGGAGGAGAAGGACTAGAAGGTCCTTGGCCTTCTCCTTCTCCTCCTCCTCCTCCTCCTTCTCCTTCTTCTCTTCTTCTTCTTCTTCTTCTTCTTCTTTCTTTTCATTTTGCCTATTTCTTCTCCTCTTCTCCTCTTGTTGGAGCTAAATTACCTAATTGTGCCTTTTTGGAGCTAAATGGCCTAATTATCCCATTTTAGAGGAAAACAAGCTAAGTACATAATATTCATGAGCTAACCAACGTTCTTATGCCATTTTGAGCTTATTATGGTATTTTGGAGCTAAATGGGCTAATTATGTCATTGTTGGGGAAATTAAAGCAAGGATAATATGAAAGAGGAGAAGAAAGAGGAGGAGGAGGAGCAGAAGAAATCAAGAAGAAGGAGGAGAAGGAGGAGGAGGAAAAGGACTAGAAGGTCCTTGGCCTTCTCCTTCTCCTCCTCCTCCTCCTCCTTCTCCTTCTTCTCTTCTTCTTCTTATTCTTCTTCTTCTTCTTTCTTTTCATTTTGCCTATTTCTTCTCCTCTTCTCCTGTTGTTGGAGCTAAATTACCTAATTATGTCTTGTTGGAGCTAAATGGGCTAATTATCCCATTTTAGAGGAACACAAGCTAAGTATATAATATTCATGAGCTAACCAAGGTTCTTATGCCATTTTGAGCTTATTATGGTATTTTGGAGCTAAATGGGCTAATTAGGTCATTGTTGGGGAAATTAAAGCAAGGATAATATGAAAGAGGAGAAGAAAGAGGAGGAGGAGGAGAAGAAGAAGAAATCAAGAAGAAGGAGGAGAATGAGGAGAAGGAGGAGGAGGAGAAGGACTAGAAGGTCCTTGGCCTTCTCCTTCTCCTCCTCCTCCTCCTTCTCCTTCTTCTCTTCTTCTTCTTCTTCTTCTTTCTTTTCATTTTGCCTATTTCTTCTCCTCTTCTCCTCTTGTTGGAGCTAAATTACCTAATTATGCCTTTTTGGAGCTAAATGGCCTAATTATCCCATTTTAGAGGAAAACAAGCTAAGTACATAATATTCATGAGCTAACCAAGGTTCTTATGCCATTTTGAGCTTATTATGGTATTTTGGAGCTAAATGGGCTAATTATGTCATTGTTGGGGAAATTAAAGCAAGGATAATATGAAAGAGGAGAAGACAGAGGAGGAGGAGGAGAAGAAGAAATCAAGAAGAAGGAGGAGAAGGAGGAGAAGGAGGAGGAGGAAAAGGACTAGAAGGTCCTTGGCCTTCTCCTTCTCCTCCTCCTCCTCCTCCTTCTCCTTCTTCTCTTCTTCTTCTTATTCTTCTTCTTCTTCTTTCTTTTCATTTTGCCTATTTCTTCTCCTCTTCTCCTGTTGTTGGAGCTAAATTACCTAATTATGTCTTTCTGGAGCTAAATCGGCTAATTATCCCATTTTAGAGGAAAACAAGCTAAGTATATAATATTCATGAGCTAACCAAGGTTCTTATGCCATTTTGAGCTTATTATGGTATTTTGGAGCTAACTGGGCTAATTATGTCATTGTTGGGGAAATTAAATCAAGGATAATATGAAAGAGGAGAATAAAGAGAAGGAGGAGGAGAAGAAGAAGAAATCAAGAAGAAGGAGGAGAATGAGGAGAAGGAGGAGGAGGAGAAGGACTAGAAGGTCATTGGCCTTCTCCTCCTCCTCCTCCTCCTGCTTCTCCTTCTTCTCTTCTTCTTCTTCTTCTTCCTCTTCCTTGTTTTCATTTTGCCTATTTCTGCTCCTCTTCTCCTCTTGTTGGAGCTAAATTACCTAATGATGTCTTTTTGGAGCTAGGCTAATTATCCCATTTTTGAGGAAAACAAGCTAAGTATATAATATTCATGAGCTAACCAAGGTTCTTATGCCATTTTGAGCTTATTCTGGTATTTCGGAGCTAAATGGGCTAATTATGTTATTGTTGGGGAAATTAAAGCAAGGATAATATGGAAGAGTAGAAGAAAGAGGAGGAGGAGGATAAGAAGAAGAAATCAAGAAGAAGGAGGAGAAGGAGGAGAAGGAGGAGGAGGAGAAGGACTAGAAGGTCCCTGGCTTTCTCCTCCTCCCCCTCCTCCGCATTCTCCTTCTTCTCTTCTCCTTCTTCTTATTCTTCTTTCTTTTCATTTTGCCTATTTCTTCTCCTCTTCTCCTCTTGTTGGAGCTAAATTACCTAACTATGTCTTTTTGGGGCTAAATGGGCTAATTATCCCATTTTACAGGAAAACAAGCTAAGTATATAATATTCATGAGCTAACCAAGGTTCTCATGCCATTTTAAGCTTATTATGGTATTTTGGAGCTAAATGGGCTAATTATGTGACTGTTGGGTTAATTAAAGCAAGGCTAATATGAAATAGGAGAAGAAAGAGGAGGAGGAGGAGAAGAATAAGAAATCAAGAAGAAACAGGAGAAGGAGGAGGAGGAGAAGGACTAGAAGGTCCTTGGCTTCTCCTCCTCCTCCTCCTTCTCCTTCTTCTCTTCTTCTTCTACTTCTTCTTATTCTTTCTTTTCATTTTGCCTATTTCTTCTCCTCTTCTCCTCTTGTTGGAGCTAAATTACCTAATTATGTCTTTTTGGAGATAAATGGGCTAATTATCCCATTTTAGATGAAAACAAGCTAAGTATGTAATATTCATGAGCTAACCAAGGTTCTTATGCCATTTTGAGCTTATTATGGTATTTTGGAGCTAAATGGGCTAATTATGTAATTGTTGGGGGAAATTAAAGCAAGGATAATATGAAACTAGAGAAGAAAGAGGAGGAGGAGGAGAAGAATAAGAAATCAAGAAGAAGGAGGAGAAGGAGGAGGAGGAGAAGGACTAGAAGGTCCTTGGCCTTCTCCTTCTCCTCCTCCTAATTATGTCTTTTTGGTGCTATATGGGCTAATTATCCCATTTTAGAGGAAAATAAGCTAGGAATATAATATTCATGAGCTAACCAAGGTTCTTATGCATTTTGAGCTTATTATGGCATTTTGGAGCTAAATGGGCTAGTTATGTCATTGTTGGGTTAATTAAAGCAAGGATAATATGAAAGAGGAGAACAAAGAGGAGGAGGAGGAGAAGAAGAAGAAATCAAGCAGGAGAAGGAGCAGAAGGAGGAGGAGGAGAAGGACTAGAAGGTCCTTAGCCTTCTCCTCCTCCTCCTCCTCCTCCTCCTCCTTCTTCTTCTTCTTCTTCTTCTTCTTCTTCTTTCTTTTCATTTTGCCTATTTCTTCTCCTCTTATTCTCTTGTTGGAGCTAAATTACCTAATTATGTCTTTTTAGAGCTAAATGGGTTAATTATCCCATTTTACAGGAAAACAAGCTAAGTATTTAATATTCATGAGCTAACCAAGGTTCTTATGCCATTTTGAGTTTATTATGGCATTTTGGAGCTAAATGGGCTAAATATGTTATTGTTGGGGAAATTAAAGCAAAGATAATATGAAAGAGGAGAATTAAGAGGAGGAGGAGGAGAAGAAGAATTCAAGAAGAAGGAGGAGAAGGAGGAGAAGGAGGAGGAGGAGAAGGACTAGAAGGTCCTTGGCCTTCTCCTTCTCCTCCTCCTCCTCCTCCTTGTCCTTCTTCTCTTCTTCTTCATCTTCTTCTTCTTCTTCTTTCTATTCATTTTGCCTATTTCTTCTCCTCTTCTCCTCTTGTTCGAGCTAAATTACCTAATTATGTCTTTTTGGAGCTAAATGGGCTAATTATCCCATTTTAGAGGAAAATAAGCTAAGTATATAATATTCTTTAGCTAACCAAGGTTCTTATGCCATTTTGAGCTTATTATGGTATTTTGGAGCTAAATGGGCTAATTATGTCATCTTTGAGGAAATTAAAGCAAGGATAATATGAAAGAGGAGAAGAAAGAGGAGGAGGAGGAGGAGAAGAAGAAATCAAGAAGGAGGAGAAGGAGGAGCAGGAGGAGGAGGAGAAGGACTAGAAGGTCCTTGGCCTTCTCCTTCTCCTCCTCCTCCTCCTCCTTCTCCTTCTTCTCTTATTCTTCTTCTTCTTCTTCTTTCTTTTCATTTGGCCTATTTCTTCTCCTCTTCTCCTCTTGTTGGAGCTAAATTACCTAATTATGCCTTTTTGGAGCTAAATGGCCTAATTATCCCATTTTAGAGGAAAACAAGCTAAGTACATAATATTCATGAGCTAACCAAGGTTCTTATGCCATTTTGAGCTTATTATGGTATTTTGGAGCTAAATGGGCTAATTATGTCATTGTTGGGGAAATTAAAGCAAGGATAATATGAAAGAGGAGAAGAAAGAGGAGGAGGAGGAGAAGAAGAAATCAAGAAGAAGGAGGAGAAGGAGGAGAAGGAGGAGGAGGAAAAGGACTAGAAGGTCCTTGGCCTTCTCCTTCTCCTCCTCCTCCTCCTCCTTCTCCTTCTTCTCTTCTTCTACTTATTCTTCTTCTTCTTCTTTCTTTTCATTTTGCCTATTTCTTCTCCTCTTCTCCTGTTGTTGGAGCTAAATTACCTAATTATGTCTTGTTGGAGCTAAATGGGCTAATTATCCCATTTTAGAGGAACACAAGCTAAGTATATAATATTCATGAGCTAACCAAGGTTCTTATGCCATTTTGAGCTTATTATGGTATTTTGGAGCTAACTGGGCTAATTATGTCATTGTTGGGGAAATTAAAGCAAGGATAATATTAAAGAGGAGAATAAAGAGAAGGAGGAGGAGAAGAAGAAGAAATCAAGAAGAAGGAGGAGAATGAGGAGAAGGAGGAGGAGGAGAAGGACTAGAAGGTCATTGGCCTTCTCCTCCTCCTCCTCCTCCTCCTCCTCCTCCTCCTGCTTCTCCTTCTTCTCTTCTTCTTCTTCTTCTTCCTCTTCTTTCTTTTCATTTTGCCTATTTCTGCTCCTCTTCTCCTCTTGTTGGAGCTAAATTACCTAATGATGTCTTTTTGGAGCTAGGCTAATTATCCCATTTTTGAGGAAAACAAGCTATGTATATAATATCATGAGCTAACCAAGGTTCTTATGCCATTTTGAGCTTATTCTGGTATTTCGGAGCTATATGGGCTAATTATGTTATTGTTGGGGAAATTAAAGCAAGGATAATATGTAAGAGGAGAAGAAAGAGGAGGAGGAGGATAAGAAGAAGAAATCAAGAAGAAGGAGGAGAAGGAGGAGAAGGAGGAGGAGGAGAAGGACTAGAAGGTCCTTGGCTTTCTCCTCCTCCCCCTCCTCCGCATTCTCCTTCTTCTCTTCTCCTTCTTCTTCTTCTTCTTCTTTCTTTTCATTTTGCCTATTTCTTCTCCTCTTCTCCTCTTGTTGGAGCTAAATTACCTAATTATGTCTTTTTGGAGCTAAATGGGCTAATTATCCCATTTTAGAGAAAAACAAGCTAAGTATATAATATTCATGAGCTAACCAAGGTTCTCATGCCATTTTAAGCTTATTATGGTATTTTGGAGCTAAATGGGCTAATTATGTCATTGTTGGGTTAATTAAAGCAAGGCTAATATGAAATAGGAGAAGAAAGAGGAGGAGGAGGAGAAGAAGAAGAAATCAAGAAGAAACAGGAGAAGGAAGAGGAGGAGAAGGACTAGAAGGTCCTTGGCTTCTCCTCCTCCTTCTCCTTCTTCTCTTCTTCTTCTACTTCTTCTTATTCTTTCTTTTCATTTTTCCTATTTCTTCTCCTCTTCTCCTCTTGTTGGAGGTAAATTACCTAATTATGTCTTTTTGGAGATAAATGGGCTAATTATCCCATTTTAGATGAAAACAAGCTAAGTATATAATATTCATGAGCTAACCAAGGTTCTTATGCCATTTTGAGCTTATTATGGTATTTTGGAGCTAAATGGGCTAATTATGTCATTGTTGGGTTAATTAAAGCAAGGATAATATGAAAGAGGAGAAGAAAGAGCAGGAGGAGGCGAAGAAGAAGAAATCAAGAAGAGGGAGGAGAAGGAGGAGAAGGAGGAGGAGGAGAAGGACTAGAAGGTCCTTGGCCTTCTCCTCCTCCTCCTCCTCCTCCTTCTCCTTCTTCTCTTCTTCTTCTTCTTCTTCTTCTTTCTTTTCATTTTGCCTATTTCTTCTCCTCTTCTCCTCTTGTTGGAGCTGAATTACCTAATTATGTCTTTTTGGAGCTAAATGGGCTAATTATCCCATTTTAGAGGAAAACAAGCTAAGTATATAATATTCATGAGCTAACCAAGGTTCTTATGCCATTTTGAGCTTATTATGGTATTTTGGAGCTAAATGGGCTAATTATGTCATTGTTGGGGAAATTAAAGCAAGGATAATATGAAAGAGGAGAAGAAAGAGGAGGAGGAGGAGAAGAAGTAGAAATCAAGAAGAAGGAGGAAAAGGAGGAGAAGGAGGAGGAGGAGAAGGACTAGAAGGTCATTGGCCTTCTCCTCCTCCTCCTCCTCCTCCTCCTTCTCCTTCTCTTCTTCTTCTTCTTCTTCTTCTTTCTTTTCATTTTGCCTATTTCTTCTCCTCTTCTCCTCTTGTTCGAGCTAAATTACCAAATGATGTCTTTTTGGAGCTAGGCTAATTATCCCATTTTAGAGGAAAACAAGCTAAGTATATAATATTCATGACCTAACCAAGGTTCTGATGTTATTTTGAGCTTATTATGGTATTTTGGAGCTAAATGGGCTAATTATGTTATTGTTGGGGAAATTAAAGCAAGGATAATATGAAAGACGAGAAGAAAGAGGAGGAGGAGGAGAAGAAGAAGAAATCAAGAAGAAGGAGGAGAAGGAGGAGAAGGAGGAAGAGGAGAAGGACTAGAAGGTCCTTGGCTTTCTCCTCCTCCCCCTCTTCCTCCTTCTCCTTCTTCTCTTCTTCTTCTTCTTCTTCTTCTTCTTTCTTTTCATTTTGCCTATTTCTTCTCCTCTTCTCCTCTTGTTGGAGCTAAATTACCTAATTATGTCTTTTTGGAGCTAAATGGGCTAATTATCCCATTTTAGAGGAAAATAAGCTAAGTATATAATATTCATGAGCTAACCAAGGTTCTCATGCCATTTTGAGCTTATTATGGTATTTTGGAGCTAAATGGGCTAATTATGTGATTGTTGGGTTAATTAAAGCAAGGCGAATATGAAATAGGAGAAGAAAGAGGAGGAGGATGAGAAGACGGAGGAGAAGGAGGAGGAGGAGGAGAAGGACTACAAGCTCCTTGGCCTTCTCCTCCTCCTCCTCCTTCTCCTTCTTCTCTTCTTCTTCTTCTTCTTCTTCTTTCTTTTCATTTTGCCTATTTCTTCTCCTCTTATCCTCTTGTTGGAGCTAAATTACCTAATTATATCTTTTTGGAGGTAAATGGGCTAATTATCCCATTTTAGAGGAAAACAAGCTAAGTATATAATATTCATGAGCTAACCAAGGTTCTTATGCCATTTTGAGCTTATTATGGCATTTTGGAGCTAAATGGGCTAAATATGTCATTGTTGGGGAAATTAAAGCAAAGATAATATTAAAGAGGAGAATAAAGAGGAGGAGGAGAAGAAGAAGAATTCAAGAAGAAGGAGGAGAAGCAGGAGAAGGAGGAGGAGGAGAAGGACTAGAAGGTCCTTGGCCTTCTCCTTCTCCTCCTCCTCCTCCTCCTTGTCCTTCTTCTCTTCTTCTTCATCTTCTTCTTTCTTTTCATTTTGCCTATTTCTTCTCCTCTTCTCCTCTTGTTGGAGCTAAATTACCTAATTATGCCTTTTTGGAGCTAAATGGCCTAATTATCCCATTTTAGAGGAAAACAAGCTAAGTACATAATATTCATGAGCTAACCAAGGTTCTTATGCCATTTTGAGCTTATTATGGTATTTTGGAGCTAAATGGGCTAATTATGTCATTGTTGGGGAAATTAAAGCAAGGATAATATGAAAGAGGAGAAGACAGAGGAGGAGGAGGAGAAGAAGAAATCAAGAAGAAGGAGGAGAAGGAGGAGAAGGAGGAGGAGGAAAAGGACTAGAAGGTCCTTGGCCTTCTCCTTCTCCTCCTCCTCCTCCTCCTTCTCCTTCTTCTCTTCTTCTTCTTATTATTCTTCTTCTTCTATCTTTTCATTTTGCCTATTTCTTCTCCTCTTCTCCTGTTGTTGGAGCTAAATTACCTAATTATGTCTTTCTGGAGCTAAATCGGCTAATTATCCCATTTTAGAGGAAAACAAGCTAAGTATATAATATTCATGAGCTAACCAAGGTTCGTATGCCATTTTGAGCTTATTATGGTATTTTGGAGCTAACTGGGCTAATTATGTCATTGTTGGGGAAATTAAATCAAGGATAATATGAAAGAGGAGAATAAAGAGAAGGAGGAGGAGAAGAAGAAGAAATCAAGAAGAAGGAGGAGAATGAGGAGAAGGAGGAGGAGGAGAAGGACTAGAAGGTCATTGGCCTTCTCCTCCTCCTCCTCCTCCTGCTTCTCCTTCTTCTCTTCTTCTTCTTCTTCTTCTTCCTCTTCCTTGTTTTCATTTTGCCTATTTCTGCTCCTCTTCTCCTCTTGTTGGAGGTAAATTACCTAATGATGTCTTTTTGGAGCTAGGCTAATTATCCCATTTTTGAGGAAAACAAGCTAAGTATATAATATTCATGAGCTAACCAAGGTTCTTATGCCATTTTGAGCTTATTCTGGTATTTCAGAGCTAAATGGGCTAATTATGTTATTGTTGGGGAAATTAAAGCAAGGATAATATGGAAGAGGAGAAGAAAGAGGAGGAGGAGGATAAGAAGAAGAAATCAAGAAGAAGGAGGAGAAGGAGGAGAATGAGGAGGAGGAGAAGGACTAGAAGGTCCCTGGCTTTCTCCTCCTCCCCCTCCTCCGCATTCTCCTTCTTCTCTTCTCCTTCTTCTTCTTCTTCTTTCTGTTCATTTTGCCTATTTCTTCTCCTCTTCTCCTCTTGTTGGAGCTAAATTACCTAACTATGTCTTTTTTGGGCTAAATGGGCTAATTATCCCATTTTAGAGGAAAACAAGCTAAGTATATAATATTCATGAGCTAACCAAGGTTCTCATGCCATTTTAAGCTTATTATGGTATTTTGGAGCTAAATGGGCTAATTATGTGATTGTTGGGTTAATTAAAGCAAGGCTAATATGAAATAGGAGAAGAAAGAGGAGGAGGAGGAGAAGAAGAAGAAATCAAGAAGAAACAGGAGAAGGAGGAGGAGGAGAAGGACTAGAAGGTCCTTGGCTTCTCCTCCTCCTCCTCCTTCTCCTTCTTCTCTTCTTCTTCTACTTCTTCTTATTCTTTCTTTTCATTTTGCCTATTTCTTCTCCTCTTCTCCTCTTGTTGGAGCTAAATTACCTAATTATGTCTTTTTGGAGATAAATGGGCTAATTATCCCATTTTAGATGAAAACAAGCTAAGTATATAATATTCATGAGCTAACCAAGGTTCTTATGCCATTTTGAGCTTATTATGGTATTCTGGAGCTAAATGGGCTAATTATGTAATTGTTGGGGGAAATTAAAGCAAGGATAATTTGAAACTAGAGAAGAAAGAGGAGGAGGAGGAGAAGAATAAGAAATCAAGAAGAAGGAGGAGAAGGAGGAGGAGGAGAAGGACTAGAAGGTCCTTCGCCTTCTCCTTCTCCTCCTCCTAATTATGTCTTTTTGGAGCTATATGGGCTAATTATCCCATTTCAGAGGAAAACAAGCTAGGAATATAATATTCATGAGCTAACCAAGGTTCTTATGCATTTTGAGCTTATTATGGCATTTTGGAGCTAAATGGGCTAGTTATGTCATTGTTGGGTTAATTAAAGCAAGGATAATATGAAAGAGGAGAACAAAGAGGAGGAGGAGGAGAAGAAGAAGAAATCAAGAAGGAGGAGAAGGAGCAGAAGGAGGAGGAGGAGAAGGACTAGAAGGTCCTTAGCCTCCTCCTCCTCCTCCTCCTCCTCCTTCTTCTTCTTCTTCTTCTTCTTCTTTCTTTTCATTTTGCCTATTTCTTCTCCTCTTATCCTCTTGTTGGAGCTAAATTACCTAATTATGTCTTTTTAGAGCTAAATGGGTTAATTATCCCATTTTACAGGAAAACAAGCTAAGTATTTAATATTCATGAGCTAACCAAGGTTCTTATGCCATTTTGAGCTTATTATGGCATTTTGGAGCTAAATGGGCTAAATATGTCATTGTTGGGGAAATTATAGCAAAGCTAATATGAAAGAGGAGAATAAAGAGGAGGAGGAGGAGAAGAAGAATTCAAGAAGAAGGAGGAGAAGGAGGAGAAGGAGGAGGAGGAGAAGGACTAGAAGGTCCTTGGCCTTCTCCTTCTCCTCCTCCTCCTCCTCCTTGTCCTTCTTCTCTTCTTCTTCATCATCTTCTTCTTCTTCTTTCTATTCATTTTGCCTATTTCTTCTCCTCTTCTCCTCTTGTTCGAACTAAATTACCTAATTATGTCTTTTTGGAGCTAAATGGGCTAATTATCCCATTTTAGAGGAAAATAAGCTAAGTATATAATATTCTTTAGCTAACCAAGGTTCTTATGCCATTTTGAGCTTATTATGGTATTTTGGAGCTAAATGGGCTAATTATGTCATCTTTGAGGAAATTAAAGCACGGATAATATGAAAGAGGAGAAGAAAGAGGAGGAGGAGGAGGAGAAGAAGAAATCAAGAAGGAGGAGAAGGAGGAGCAGGAGGAGGAGGAGAAGGACTAGAAGGTCCTTGGCCTTCTCCTTCTCCTCCTCCTCCTCCTCCTTCTCCTTCTTCTCTTATTCTTCTTCTTCTTCTTCTTTCTTTTCATTTTGCCTATTTCTTCTCCTCTTCTCCTCTTGTTGGAGCTAAATTACCGAATTATGCCTTTTTGGAGCTAAATGGCCTAATTATCCCATTTTAGAGGAAAACAAGCTAAGTACATAATATTCATGAGCTAACCAAGGTTCTTATGCCATTTTGAGCTTATTATGGTATTTTGGAGCTAAATGGGCTAATTATGTCATTGTTGGGGAAATTAAAGCAAGGATAATATGAAAGAGGAGAAGAAAGAGGAGGAGGAGGAGAAGAAGAAATCAAGAAGAAGGAGGAGAAGGAGGAGAAGGAGGAGGAGGAAAAGGACTAGAAGGTCCTTGGCCTTCTCCTTCTCCTCCTCCTCCTCCTCCTTCTCCTTCTTCTCTTCTTCTTCTTATTCTTCTTCTTCTTCTTTCTTTTCATTTTGCCTATTTCTTCTCCTCTTCTCCTGTTGTTGGAGCTAAATTACCTAATTATGTCTTGTTGGAGCTAAATGGGCTAATTATCCCATTTTAGAGGAACACAAGCTAAGTATATAATATTCATCAGCTAACCAAGGTTCTTATGCCATTTTGAGCTTATTATGGTATTTTGGAGCTAACTGGGCTAATTATGTCATTGTTGGGGAAATTAAAGCAAGGATAATATGAAAGAGGAGAATAATGAGAAGGAGGAGGAGAAGAAGAAGAAATCAAGAAGAAGGAGGAGAATGAGGAGAAGGAGGAGGAGGAGAAGGACTAGAAGGTCATTGGCCTTCTCCTCCTCCTCCTCCTCCTCCTCCTCCTCCTGCTTCTCTTCTTCTTCTTCTTCTTCCTCTTCTTTCTTTTCATTTTGCCTATTTCTGCTCCTCTTCTCCTCTTCTTGGAGCTAAATTACCTAATGATGTCTTTTTGGAGCTAGGCTAATTATCCCATTTTTGAGGAAAACAAGCTAAGTATATAATATCATGAGCTAACCAAGGTTCTTATGCCATTTTGAGCTTATTCTGGTATTTCGGAGCTAAATGGGCTAATTATGTTATTGTTGGGGAAATTAAAGCAAGGATAATATGTAAGAGGAGAAGAAAGAGGAGGAGGAGGATAAGAAGAAGAAATCAAGAAGAAGGAGGAGAAGGAGGAGAAGGAGGAGGAGGAGAAGGACTAGAAGGTCCTTGGCTTTCTCCTCCTCCCCCTCCTCCGCATTCTCCTTCTTCTCTTCTCCTTCTTCTTCTTCTTCTTTCTTTTCATTTTGCCTATTTCTTCTCCTCTTATCCTCTTGTTGGAGCTAAATTACCTAATTATGTCTTTTTGGAGCTAAATGGGCTAATTATCCCATTTTAGAGGAAAACAAGCTAAGTATATAATATTCATGAGCTAACCAAGGTTCTCATGCCATTTTAAGCTTATTATGGTATTTTGGAGCTAAATGGGCTAATTATGTCATTGTTGGGTTAATTAAAGCAAGGCTAATATGAAATAGGAGAAGAAAGAGGAGGAGGAGGAGAAGAAGAAGAAATCAAGAAGAAACACGAGAAGGAGGAGGAGGAGAAGGACTAGAAGGTCCTTGGCTTCTCCTCCTCCTTCTCCTTCTTCTCTTCTTCTTCTACTTCTTCTTATTCTTTCTTTTCATTTTTCCTATTTCTTCTCCTCTTCTCCTCTTGTTGGAGGTAAATTACCTAATTATGTCTTTTTGGAGATAAATGGGCTAATTATCCCATTTTAGAGGAAAACAAGCTAAGTATATAATATTCATGAGCTAACCAAGGTTCTTATGCCATTTTGAGCTTATTATGGTATTTTGGAGCTAAATGGGCTAATTATGTCATTGTTGGGTTAATTAAAGCAAGGATAATATGAAAGAGGAGAAGAAAGAGCAGGAGGAGGCGAAGAAGAAGAAATCAAGAAGAGGGAGGAGAAGGAGGAGAAGGAGGAGGAGGAGAAGGACTAGAAGGTCCTTGGCCTTCTCCTCCTCCTCCTCCTCCTCCTTCTCCTTCTTCTCTTCTTCTTCTTCTTCTTCTTCTTTCTTTTCATTTTGCCTATTTCTTCTCCTCTTCTCCTCTTGTTGGAGCTGAATTACCTAATTATGTCTTTTTGGAGCTAAATGGGCTAATTATCCCATTTTAGAGGAAAACAAGCTAAGTATATAATATTCATGAGCTAACCAAGGTTCTTATGCCATTTTGAGCTTATTATGGTATTTTGGAGCTAAATGGGCTAATTATGTCATTGTTGGGGAAATTAAAGCAAGGATAATATGAAAGAGGAGAAGAAAGAGGAGGAGGAGGAGAAGAAGAAGAAATCAAGAAGAAGGAGGAGAAGGAGGAGAAGGAGGAGGAGGAGAAGGACTAGAAGGTCATTGGCCTTCTCCTCCTCCTCCTCCTCCTCCTCCTCCTTCTCCTTCTCTTCTTCTTCTTCTTCTTCTTCTTCTTTCTTTTCATTTTGCCTATTTCTTCTCCTCTTCTCCTCTTGTTCGAGCTAAATTACCAAAAGATGTCTTTTTGGAGCTAGGCTAATTATCCCATTTTAGAGGAAAACAAGCTAAGTATATAATATTCATGACCTAACCAAGGTTCTTATGTTATTTTGAGCTTATTATGGTATTTTGGAGCTAAATGGGCTAATTATGTTATTGTTGGGGAAATTAAAGCAAGGATAATATGAAAGACGAGAAGAAAGAGGAGGAGGAGGCGAAGAAGAAGAAATCAAGAAGAAGGAGGAGAAGGAGGAGAAGGAGGAAGAGGAGAAGGACTAGAAGGTCCTTGGCTTTCTCCTCCTCCCCCTCTTCCTCCTTCTCCTTCTTCTTTTCTTCTTCTTCTTCTTCTTCTTTCTTTTCATTTTGCCTATTTCTTCTCCTCTTCTCCTCTTGTTGGAGCTAAATTACCTAATTATGTCTTTTTGGAGCTAAATGGGCTAATTATCCCATTTTAGAGGAAAACAAGCTAAGTATATAATATTCATGAGCTAACCAAGGTTCTCATGCCATTTTGAGCTTATTATGGTATTTTGGAGCTAAATGGGCTAATTATGTGATTGTTGGGTTAATTAAAGCAAGGCGAATATGAAATAGGAGAAGAAAGAGGAGGAGGATGAGAAGAAGGAGGAGAAGGAGGAGGAGGAGGAGAAGGACTAGAAGCTCCTTGGCCTTCTCTTCCTCTTCCTCCTTCTCCTTCTTCTCTTCTTCTTCTACTTCTTGTTCTTTCTTTTCATTTTGCCTATTTCTTATCCTCTTCTCCTCTTGTTGGAGCTAAATTACCTAATTATATCTTTTTGGAGCTAAATGGGCTAATTATCCCATTTTAGAGGAAAACAAGCTAAGTATATAATATTCATGAGCTAACCAAGGTTCTTATGCCATTTTGAGCTTATTATGGTATTTTGGAGCTAAATGGGCTAATTATGTCATTGTTGGGTTAATTAAAGCAGGGATAATATGAATGAGGAGAAGAAAGAGCAGGAGGAGAAGAAGAAGAAGAAATCAAGAAGAAGGAGGAGAAGGAGGAGGAGGAGGAGGAGGAGAAGGACTAGAAGGTCCTTGGCCTTCTCCTCCTCCTCCTCCTCCTCCTCCTCCTTCTCCTTCTTTTCTTCTTCTTCTTCTTCTTCTTTCTTTTCATTTTGCCTATTTCTTCTCCTCTTCTCCTCTTGTTGGAGCTAAATTAACTAATTATGTCTTTTTGGAGCTAAATGGGCTAATTATTCGATTTTACAGGAAAACAAGCTAAGTATATAATATTCATGAGCTAACCAAGGTTCTTATGCCATTTTGAGCTTATTATGGTATTTTGGAGCTAAATGGGCTAATTATGTCATTGTTGGGGAAATTAAAGCAAGGATAATATGAAAGAGGAGAAGAAATAGGAGGAGCAGGAGAAGAATAAGAAATCAAGAAGAAGGAGGAGAAGGAGGAGAAGGAGGAGGAGGAGAAGGACTAGAAGGTCTCCTTCTCCTCCTCCTCCTCCTCCTTCTCCTTCTTCTCTTCTTCTTCTTCTTGTTCTTCTTCTTCTTTCTTTTCATTTTGCCTATTTCTTATCCTCTTCTCCTCTTGTTGGAGCTAAATTATCTAATTATGTCTTCTTGGAGCTATATGGGCTAATTATCCCATTTTAGAGGAAAACAAGCTAAGAATATAATATTCATGAGCTAACCAAGGTTCTTATGCCATTTTGAGCTTATTATGGCATTTTGGAGGTAAATGGGCTAAAATGTCGTTGTTGGGTTAATTAAAGCCAGGATAATATGAAAGTGGAGAAGAAAGAGGAGGAGGAGGAGAAGAAGAAGAAATCAAGAAGAAGGAGGAGAAGGAGGAGAAGGCGGAGGAGGAGAAGGACTAGAAGGTCCTTAGCCTTCTCCTCCTCGTCCTCCTCGTCCTCATCCTTCTCCTTCTTCTCTTCTTCTTCTTCTTCTTCTTTCTTTCTTTTCATTTTGCCAATTTCTTCTCCTCTTCTCCTCTTGTTGGAGCTAAATTACCTAATTATGTCTTTTTGGAGCTAAATGGGTTATTTATCCCATTTTAGAGGAAAACAAGCTAAGTATATAATATTCATGAGCTAACCAAGGTTCTTATGCCATTTTGAGCTTATTATGGCATTTTGGAGCTAAATGGGCTAAATATGTCGTTGTTGGGTTAATTAAAGCAATGATAATATGAAAGAGGAGAAGAAAGAGGAGGAGCAGGAGAAGAAGAAGAAATCAAGAAGGAGGAGAAGGAGAAGAAGAAGAAGAAGAAGAAATCAAGAAGGAGGAGAAGGAGGAGAAGAAGGAGGAGGAGAAGGACTAGAAAGTCCTTGGCCTTCTCCTCCTCCTCCTCCTCCTTCACCTTCTTCTCTTCTTCTTCTTCTTCTTCTTCTTCTTCTTCTTTCTTTTCATTTTGCATATTTCTTCTCCTCTTCTGATATTGTTGGAGCTAAATTACCTAATTATGTCTTTTTGGAGCTAAATGGGCTAATTATCCCATTTTAGAGGAAAACAAGCTAAGTATATAATATTCATGAGCTAACCAAGGTTCTTATGCCTTTTTGAGCTTATTATTGTATTTTGGAGCTAAATGGGCTAATCATGTCATTGTTGGGTTAATTAAAGCAAGGATAATATGAAAGAGGAGAAGAAAGAGCAGGAGGAGGAGAAGAAGAAGAAATCAAGAAGAAGGAGGAGAAGGAGGAGAAGGAGGAGGAGGAGATGGACTAGAAGGTCATTGGCGTGCTCCACCTGCTCCTCCTCCTCCTCCTTCTCCTTCTTCTCTTCTTCTTCTTCTTCTTCTTTATTTTCATTTTGCCTATTTCTTCTCCTCTTCTCCTCTTGTTGGAGCTAAATTAACTAATTATGTCTTTTTGGAGCTAAATGGGCTAATTATTCGATTTTAGAGCAACACAAGCTAAGTATATAATATTCATGAGCTAACCAAGGTTCTTATGCCATTTTGAGCTTATTATGGTATTTTGGAGCTAAATGGGCTAATTATGTCATTGTTGGGGAAATTAAAGCAAGGATAATATGAAAGAGGAGAAGAAAGAGTAGGAGCACGAGAAGAATAAGAAATCAAGAAGAAGGAGGAGAAGGAGGAGAAGGAGAAGGACTAGAAGGTCCTTGGCCTTCTCCTTCTCCTCCTCCTCCTCCTCCTTCTCCTTCTTCTCTTCTTCTTCTTCTTGTTCTTCTTCTTCTTTCTTTTCATTTTGCCTATTTATTCTCCTCTTCTCCTCTTGTTGGACCTAAATTATCTAATTATGTCTTTTGGATCTATATGGGCTAATTATCCCATTTTAGAGGAAAACAAGTTTAGAATATAATATTCATGAGCTAACCAAGGTTCTTATGCCATTTTGAGCTTATTATGGCATTTTGGAGCTAAATGGGCTAAATATGTCGTTGTTGGGTTAATTAAAGCAAGGATAATATGAAAGTGGAGAAGAAAGAGGAGGAGGAGGAAAAGAAGAAGAAATCCTTCTCCTTCTTCTCCTCCTCCTCCTCCTCCTACTCCTCATCCTCTTCTCCTCTTCTCCTATTATGGCAAGGATAATATGAAAAAGGAGGAGGAGGAGGAGAAGAAGAAGAAATCAAAAAGAAGGAGGAGAAGGACTAGAAGGTCCTTGGCCTTCTCCTTCTCCTCCTCCTTCTCCTTGTCCTTCTTCTCTCCTTCTTCTTCTTCTTTTTTCTTTTCATTTTGCCTATTTCTTCTCTTCTTCTCCTCTTATTGGAGCTAAATTACCTAATTATGTCTTTTTGGAGCTAAATGGGCTAATTATCCCATTTTAGAAGAAAACAAGCTAAGTATATAATATTCATGAGCTAACCAAGGTTCTTATGCCATTTTGAGCTTATTATGGTATTTTGGAGCTAAGTGGGCTAATTATGTCATTGTTGGGGAAATTAAAGCAAGAATAATATGAAAGAGGAGAAGAAACAGGAGGAGGAGGAGGAGGAGAAGAAGAAATCAAGAAGAAGGAGGAGAAGGAGGAGAAGGACTAGAAGGTCCTTGGCCTTCTCCTTCTCCTCCTCCTCCTCCTCCTTCTCCTTCTTCTCTTCTTCTTCTTCTTCTTCTTCTTCTTCTTTCTTTTCATTTTGCCTATTTCTCCTCCTCTTCTCCTCTTGTCGGAGCTAAATTACCTAATTATGTCTTTTTGGAGCTAAATGGGCTAATTATTCGATTTTGGAGGAAAACAAGCTAAGTATATAATATTCATGAGCTAACCAAGGTTCTTCTGCCATTTTGAGCTTATTATGGCATTTTGGAGCTAAATGGGCTAAATATGTCGTTGTTGGGTTAATTAAAGCAGTGATAATATAAAAGAGGAGAAGAAAGAGGAGGAGGAGGAGAAGAAGAAGAAATCAAGAAGAAGGAGGAGAAGGAGGAGGAGGAGGAGGAGGAGAAGGACTAGAAGGTCCTTAGGCTTCTCCTCCTCCTCCTCCTCCTCCTCCTCATCCTTCTCCTTCTTGTCTTCTTCTTCTTCTTCTTCTTCTTCTTCTTCTTCTTTCTTTTCATTTCGCCTATTTCTTCTCCTCTTCTCCTCTTGTTGGAGCTAAATTTCCTAATTCTGTCTTTTTGGAGCTAAATGGGCTAATTATCCCATTTTAGAGGAAAACAAGCTAAGTATATAATATTCATGAGCTAACCAAGGTTCTTAAGCCATTTTGAGCTTATTATGGTATTTTGGAGCTAAATGGGCTAATTATGTCATTGTTGGGTTAATTAAAGCAAGGATAATATGAAAGAGGAGAAGAAAGAGCAGGAGGAGGAGAAGAAGAAGAAATCAAGAAGAAGGAGGAGAAGGAGGAGAAGGAGGAGGAGGAGAAGGACTAGAAGGTCCTTGGCGTTCTCCTCCTCCTCCTCCTCCTCCTTCTCCTTCTTCTCTTCTTCTTCTTCTTCTTCTTTCTTTTCATTTTGCCTATTTCTTCTCCTCTTCTCCTCTTGTTGGAGCTAAATTAACTAATTATGTCTTTTTGGAGCTAAATGGGCTAATTATTCGATTTTAGAGCAACACAAGCTAAGTATATAATATTCATGAGCTAACCAAGGTTCTTATGCCATTTTGAGCTTATTATGGTATTTTCGAGCTAAATGGGCTAATTATGTCATTGTTGGGGAAATTAAAGCAAGGATAATATCAAAGAGGAAAAGAAAGAGGAGGAGCAGGAGAAGAATAAGAAATCAAGAAGAAGGAGGAGAAGGAGGAGAAGGAGGAGAAGGAGAAGGACTAGAAGGTCCTTGGCCTTCTCCTTCTCTTCCTCCTCCTCCTCCTTCTCCTTCTTCTCTTCTTCTTCTTCTTGTTCTTCTTCTTCTTTCTTTTCATTTTGCCTATTTATTCTCCTCTTCTCCTCTTGTTGGAGCTAAATTATCTAATTATGTCTTTTGGAGCTATATGGGCTAATTATCCCATTTTAGAGGAAAACAAGTTTAGAATATAATATTCATGAGCTAACCAAGGTTCTTATGCCATTTTGAGCTTATTATGGCATTTTGGAGGTAAATGGGCTAAATATGTCGTTGTTGGGTTAATTAAAGCAAGGATAATATGAAAGTGGAGAAGAAAGAGGAGGAGGAGGAGAAGAAGAAGAAATCAAGAAGAAGGAGGAGAAGGAGGAGAAGGACTAGAAGGTCCTTGGCCTTCTCCTTCTCCTCCTCCTCCTCATTCTCCTTCTTCTCTTCTTCTTCTTCTTCTTCTTCTTCTTCTTCTTCTTCTTCTTCTTCTTCTTCTTTCTTTTCATCTTGCCTATTTCTTCTCCTCTTCTCCGCTTGTTGGAGCTAAATTACCTAATTATGTCTTTTTGGAGCTAAATGGCCTAATTATTCGATTTTAGAGGAAAACAAGCTAAGTATATAATATTCATGAGCTAACCAAGGTTCTTATGCCATTTTGAGCTTATTATGGAATTTTGGAGCTAATTGGGCTAATTATTTCATTGTTGGGGAAATTAAAGCAAGGATAATATGAAAAAGGAGGAGGAGGAGAAGAAGAAGAAGAAATCAAGAAGAAGGAGGAGAAGGACTAGAAGGTCCTTGGCCTTCTCCTTCTCCTCCTCCTTCTCCTTGACCTTCTTCTCTGCTTCTTCTTCTTCTCCTTTTTTTTTTCATTTTGCCTATTTCTTCACCTCTTCTCCTCTTGTTGGAGCTAAATTACATAATTATGTCTTTTTGGAGCTAAATGGGCTAATTATCCCATTTTAGAAGAAAACAAGCTAAGTATATAATATTCATGAGCTAACCAAGGTTCTTATGCCATTTTGAGCTTATTATGGTATTTTGGAGCTAAGTGGGCTAATTATGTCATTGTTCGGGAAATTATAGGAAGAATAATATGAAAGAGGAGAAGAAACAGGAGGAGGAGGAGGAGAAGAAGAAATCAAGAAGAAGGAGGAGAAGGAGGAGAAGGGCTAGAAGGTCCCTGGCCTTCTCCTTCTCCTCCTCCTCCTCCTCCTTCTCCTTCTCTTCTTCTTCTTCTTCTTCTTCTTCTTCTTCTTCTTTCTTTTCATCTTGCCTATTTCTTCTCCTGTTCTCCTCTTGTTGGAGCTGAATTACCTAATTATGTCTTTTTGGAGCTAAATGGCCTAATTATTCGATTTTAGAGGAAAACAAGCTAAGTATATAATATTCATGAGCTAACCAAGGTTCTTATGCCATTTTGAGCTTATTATGGCATTTTGGAGCTAATTGGGCTAATTATGTCATTGTTGGGGAAATTAAAGCAAGGATAATATGAAAAAGGAGGAGGAGGAGAAGAAGAAGAAGAAATCAAGAAGAAGGAGGAGAAGGACTAGAAGGTCCTTGGCCTTCTCCTTCTCCTCCTCCTCCTCCTTGTCCTTCTTCTCTTCTTCTTCTTCTTCTTCTTTTTTCTTTTCATTTTGCCTATTTCTTCTCCTCTTCTCCTCTTGTTGGAGCTAAATTACCTAATTATGTCTTTTTGGAGCTAAATGGGCTAATTATCCCATTTTAGAAGAAAACAAGCTAAGTATATAATATTCATGAGCTAACCAAGGTTCTTATGCCATTTTGAGCTTATTATGGTATTTTGGAGCTAAGTGGGCTAATTATGTCATTGTTCGGGAAATTAAAGGAAGAATAATATGAAAGAGGAGAAGAAACAGGAGGAGGAGGAGGAGAAGAAGAAATCAAGAAGAAGGAGGAGAAGGAGGAGAAGGACTAGAAGGTCCCTGGCCTTCTCCTTCTCCTCCTCCTCCTCCTCCTTCTCCTTCTTCCCTTCTTCTTCTTCTTCTTCTTCTTCTTCTTTCTTTTCATCTTGCCTATTTCTTCTCCTCTTCTCCTCTTGTTGGAGCTGAATTACCTAATTATGTCTTTTTGGAGCTAAATGGCCTAATTATTCGATTTTAGAGGAAAACAAGCTAAGTATATAATATTCATGAGCTAACCAAGGTTCTTATGCCATTTTGAGCTTATTATGGCATTTTGGAGCTAATTGGGCTAATTATGTCATTGTTGGGGAATATAAAGCAAGGATAATATGAAAAAGGAGGAGGAGGAGAAGAAGAAGAAGAAATCAAGAAGAAGGAGGAGAAGGACTAGAAGGTCCTTGGCCTTCTCCTTCTCCTCCTCCTTCTCCTTGTCCTTCTTCTCTGCTTCTTCTTCTTCTTCTTTTTTCTTTTCATTTTGCCTATTTCTTCTCCTCTTCTCCTCTTGTTGGAGCTAAATTACCTAATTATGTCTTTTTGGAGCTAAATGGGCTAATTATCCCATTTTAGAAGAAAACAAGCTAAGTATATAATATTCATGAGCTAACCAAGGTTCTTATGCCATTTTGAGCTTATTATGGTATTTTGGAGCTATGTGGGCTAATTATGTCGTTGCTGGCGAAATTAAAGCAAGAATAATATGAAAGAGGAGAAGAAACAGGAGGAGGAGGAGGAGAAGAAGAAATCAAGAAGAAGGAGGAGAAGGAGGAGAAGGACTAGAAGGTCCCTGGCCTTCTCCTTCTCCTCCTCCTCCTCCTCCTTCTCCTTCTTCTCTTCTTCTTCTTCTTCTTCTTCTTATTTCTTTTCATCTTGCCTATTTCTTCTCCTCTTCTCCTCTTGTTGGAGCTAAATTACCTAATTATTTCTTTTTGGAGCTAAATGGCCTAATTATTCGATTTTAGAGGAAACAAGCTAAGTATATAATATTCATGAGCTAACCAAGGTTCTTATGCCATTTTGAGCTTATTATGGCATTTTGGAGCTAAATGGGCTAAATATGTCGTTGTTGGGTTAATTAAAGCAATGATAATATGAAATAGGACAAGAAAGAGGAGGAGGACGAGAAGAAGAAGAAATCAAGAAGGAGGAGAAGGAGGAGGAGGAGGAGGAGAAGGACTAGAAGGTCCTTAGCCTTCTCCTCCTCCTCCTCCTCCTCCTCATCCTTCTCCTTCTTGTCTTTTCTTCTTCTTCTTCTTCTTCTTCTTTCTTTTCATTTTGCCAATTTCTTCTCCTCTTCTCCTCTTGTTGGAGCTAAATTACCTAATTATGTCTTTTTGGAGCTAAATGGGTTAATTATCCCATTTTAGAGGAAAACAAGCTAAGTATATAATATTCATGAGCTAACCAAGGTTCTTATGCCATTTTGAGCTTATTATGGCATTTTGGAGCTAAATGGGCTAATTATGTCATTGTTGGGGAAATTAAAGCAAGAATAATATGAAAGAGGAGGAGGAGGAGAAGAAGAAGAAGAAATCAAGAAGAAGGAGGAGAAGGACTAGAAGGTCCTTGGCCTTCTCCTTCTCCTCCTCCTCCTCCTTGTCCTTCTTCTCTTCTTCTTCTTCTTCTTCTTCTTCTTCTTCTTTCTTTTCATTTTGCCTATTTCTTCTCCTCTTCTCCTCTTGTTGGAGCTAAATTACGTAATTATGTCTTTTTGGAGCTAAATGGGCTAATTATCCCATTTTAGAAGAAAACAAGCTAAGTATATAATATTCATGAGGTAACCAAGGTTCTTATGCCATTGTGAGCTTATTATGGTATTTTGGATCTAAATGGGCTAATTATGTCATTGTTGGGGAAATTAAAGCAAGAATAATATGAAAGAGGAGAAGAAAGAGGAGGAGGAGGAGGAGAAGAAGAAATCAAGAAGAAGGAGGAGAAGGAGGAGAAGGACTAGAAGGTCCTTGGCCTTCTCCTTCTCCTCCTCCTCCTCCTCCTTCTCCTTCTTCTCTTCTTCTTCTTCTTCTTCTTCTTCTTTCTTTTCATTTTGCCTATTTCTTCTCCTCTTCTCCTCTTGTTGGAGCTAAATTACCTAATTATGTCTTTTCGGAGCTAAATGGCCTAATTATCCCATTTTAGAGGAAAACAAGCTAAGTATATAGTATTCACGAGCTAACCAAGGTTCTCATGCCATTTTGACTTATTATGGTATTTCGGAGCTAAATGGGCTATTTATGTCATTGTTGCGTTAATTAAAGCAAGGATAATATGAAATAGGAGAAGAAAGAGGAGGAGGAGGAGAAGAAGAAGAAATCAAGAAGGAGGAGAAGGAGAAGGAGGAGGAGGAGGAGGACTAGAAGGTCCTTAGCCTTCTCCTCCTCCTCCTCCTCCTCCTTCTCCTTCTTCTCTTCTCCTTCTTCTTTCTTTTCATTTGGCCTATTTCTTCTCCTCTTCTCCTCTTATTGGAACTAAATTACCTAATTCTGTCTTTTTGCAGCTAAATGGGTTAATTCTCCCATTTTAGAGGAAAACAAGCTAAGTATTTAATATTCATGACTTAACCAAGGTTCTTATGCCTTTTTGAGCTTATTATGGCATTTTGGAGCTAAATGGGCTGTCATTGTTCGGGAAATTAAAGCAAGGATAATACGAAAGAGGAGAATAAAGAGGAGGAGGAGGAGAAGAAGAAGAAATCAAGAAGGAGGACGGGAAGGAGGAGAAGGAGGAGAAGGAGGAGGGCTAGAAGGTCCTTGGCCTTCTCCTTCTCCTCCTCCTCCTCCTCCTTGTCCTTCTTCTCTTCTTCTTCTTCTTCTTCTTCTTCCTTTTCATCTTGCCTATTTCTTCTCCTCTTCTCCTCTTGTTGGAGCTAAATTACCTAATTATGTCTTTTTGGAGCTAAATGGCCTAATTATTCGATTTTAGAGGAAAACAAGCTAAGTATATAATATTCATGAGCTAACCAAGGTTCTTATGCCATTTTGAGCTTATTATGGAATTTTGGAGCTAATTGGGCTAATTATTTCATTGTTGGGGAAATTAAAGCAAGGATAATATGAAAAAGGAGGAGAAGGAGAAGAAGAAGAAGAAATCAAGAAGAAGGAGGAGAAGGACTAGAAGGTCCTTGGCCTTCTCCTTCTCCTCCTCCTTCTCCTTGTCCTTCTTCTCTGCTTCTTCTTCTTCTTCTTTTTTCTTTTCATTTTGCCTATTTCTTCTCCTCTTCTCCTCTTGTTGGAGCTAAATTACCTAATTATGTCTTTTTGGAGCTAAATGGGCTAATTATCCCATTTTAGAAGAAAACAAGCTAAGTATATAATATTCATGAGCTAACCAAGGTTCTTAAGGCATTTTGAGCCTATTATGGTATTTTGGAGCTAAGTGGGCTAATTATGTCGTTGCTGGGGAAATTAAAGCAAGAATAATATGAAAGAGGAGAAGAAAGAGGAGGAGGAGGAGGAGAAGAAGAAATCGAGAAGAAGGAGGAGAAGGAGGAGAAGGACTAGAAGGTCCTTGGCCTTCTCCTTCTCCTCCGCCTCCTCCTCCTCCTCCTTCTTCTCTTCTTCTTCTTCTTCTTCTTCTTCTTCTTTCTTTTCATTTTGCCTATTTCTTCTCCTCTTCTCCTCTTGTTGGACCTAATTTACCTAATTATGTCTTTTTGGAGCTAAATGGGCTAATTATTCGATTTTAGAGGAAAACAAGCTAAGTATATAATATTCATGAGCTAACCAAGGTTCTTATGCCATTTTGAGCTTATTATGGCATTTTGGAGCTAAATGGGCTAAATATGTCGTTGTTGGGTTAATTAAAGCAATGATAATATGAAAGAGGAGAAGAAAGAGGAGGAGGAGGAGAAGAAGAAGAAATCAAGAAGAAGGAGGAGAAGGAGGAGGAGGAGGAGGAGATGGACTAGGAGGTCCTTATCCTTCTCCTCCTCCTCCTCCTCCTCCTCCTCATCCTTCTCCTTCTTGTCTTCTTCTTCTTCTTCTTCTTCTTCTTTCTTTTCATTTTGCCAATTTATTCTCCTCTTCTCCTCTTGTTGGAGCTAAATTACCTAATTATGTCTTTTTGGAGCTAAATGGGTTAATTATCCCATTTTAGAGGAAAACAAGCTAAGTATATAATATTCATGAGCTAACCAAGGTTCTTATGCCATTTTGAGCTTATTATGGCATTTTGGATCTAAATGGGCTAACTATGTCATTGTTGGGGAAATTAAAGCAAGGATAATATGAAAGAGGAGGAGGAGGAGAAGAAGAAGAAGAAATCAAGAAGAAGGAGGAGAAGGACTAGAAGGTCCTTGGCCTTCTCCTTCTCCTCCTCCTCCTCCTTGTCCTTCTTCTCTTCTTCTTCTTCTTCTTCTTCTTCTTTCTTTTCATTTTGCCTATTTCTTCTACTCTTCTCCTCTTGTTGGAGCTAAATTACCTAATTATGTCTTTTTGGAGCTAAATGGGCTAATTATCCCATTTTAGAAGAAAACAAGCTAAGTATATAATATTCATGAGGTAACCAAGGTTTTTATGCCATTTTGAGCTTATTATGGTATTTTGGAGCTAAATGGGCTAATTATGTCATTGTTGGGGAAATTAAAGCTAGAATAATATGAAAGAGGAGAAGAAAGAGGAGGAGGAGGAGGAGAAGAAGAAATCAAGAAGGAGGAGAAGGAGGAGAAGAACTAGAAGGTCCTTGGCCTTCTCCTTCTCCTCCTCCTCCTCCTCCTTCTCCTTCTTCTCTTCTTCTTCTTCTTCTTCTTCTTCTTTCTTTTCATTTTGCCTATTTCTTCTCCTCTTCTCCTCTTGTTGGAGCTAAATTACCTAATTATGTCTTTTCGGAGCTAAATGGCCTAATTATCCCATTTTAGAGGAAAACAAGCTAAGTATATAGTATTCATGAGCTAACCAAGGTTCTCATGCCATTTTGACTTATTATGGTATTTCGGAGCTAAATGGGCTATTTATGTCATTGTTGCGTTAATTAAAGCAAGGATAATATGAAATAGGAGAAGAAAGAGGAGGAGGAGGAGAAGAAGAAGAAATCAAGAAGGAGGAGAAGGAGAAGGAGGAGGAGGAGGAGGACTAGAAGGTCCTTAGCCTTCTCCTCCTCCTCCTCCTCCTCCTTCTCCTTGTTCTCTTCTCCTTCTTCTTTCTTTTCATTTGGCCTATTTCTTCTCCTCTTCTCCTCTTGTTGGAGCTAAATTACCTAATTATGTCTTTTTGGAGCTAAATGGGTTATTTATCCCATTTTAGAGGAAAACAAGCTAAGTATATAATATTCATGAGCTAACCAAGGTTCTTATGCCATTTTGAGCTTATTATGGCATTTTGGAGCTAAATGGGCTAAATATGTCGTTGTTGGGTTAATTAAAGCAATGATAATATGAAAGAGGAGAAGAAAGAGGAGGAGCAGGAGAAGAAGAAGAAATCAAGAAGGAGGAGAAGGAGAAGAAGAAGAAGAAGAAGAAATCAAGAAGGAGGAGAAGGAGGAGAAGAAGGAGGAGGAGAAGGACTAGAAAGTCCTTGGCCTTCTCCTCCTCCTCCTCCTCCTTCACCTTCTTCTCTTCTTCTTCTTCTTCTTCTTCTTCTTCTTTCTTTTCATTTTGCATATTTCTTCTCCTCTTCTGATATTGTTGGAGCTAAATTACCTAATTATGCCTTTTTGGAGCTAAATGGGCTAATTATCCCATTTTAGAGGAAAACAAGCTAAGTATATAATATTCATGAGCTAACCAAGGTTCTTATGCCTTTTTGAGCTTATTATTGTATTTTGGAGCTAAATGGGCTAATCATGTCATTGTTGGGTTAATTAAAGCAAGGATAATATGAAAGTGGAGAAGAAAGAGGAGGAGGAGGAAAAGAAGAAGAAATCCTTCTCCTTCTTCTCCTCCTCCTCCTCCTCCTACTCCTCATCCTCTTCTCCTCTTCTCCTATTATGGCAAGGATAATATGAAAAAGGAGGAGGAGGAGGAGAAGAAGAAGAAATCAAAAAGAAGGAGGAGAAGGACTAGAAGGTCCTTGGCCTTCTCCTTCTCCTCCTCCTTCTCCTTGTCCTTCTTCTCTCCTTCTTCTTCTTCTTTTTTCTTTTCATTTTGCCTATTTCTTCTCTTCTTCTCCTCTTATTGGAGCTAAATTACCTAATTATGTCTTTTTGGAGCTAAATGGGCTAATTATCCCATTTTAGAAGAAAACAAGCTAAGTATATAATATTCATGAGCTAACCAAGGTTCTTATGCCATTTTGAGCTTATTATGGTATTTTGGAGCTAAGTGGGCTAATTATGTCATTGTTGGGGAAATTAAAGCAAGAATAATATGAAAGAGGAGAAGAAACAGGAGGAGGAGGAGGAGGAGAAGAAGAAATCAAGAAGAAGGAGGAGAAGGAGGAGAAGGACTAGAAGGTCCTTGGCCTTCTCCTTCTCCTCCTCCTCCTCCTCCTTCTCCTTCTTCTCTTCTTCTTCTTCTTCTTCTTCTTCTTCTTCTTTCTTTTCATTTCGCCTATTTCTTCTCCTCTTCTCCTCTTGTTGGAGCTAAATTTCCTAATTCTGTCTTTTTGGAGCTAAATGGGCTAATTATCCCATTTTAGAGGAAAACAAGCTAAGTATATAATATTCATGAGCTAACCAAGGTTCTTAAGCCATTTTGAGCTTATTATGGTATTTTGGAGCTAAATGGGCTAATTATGTCATTGTTGGGTTAATTAAAGCAAGGATAATATGAAAGAGGAGAAGAAAGAGCAGGAGGAGGAGAAGAAGAAGAAATCAAGAAGAAGGAGGAGAAGGAGGAGAAGGAGGAGGAGGAGAAGGACTAGAAGGTCCTTGGCGTTCTCCTCCTCCTCCTCCTCCTCCTTCTCCTTCTTCTCTTCTTCTTCTTCTTCTTCTTTCTTTTCATTTTGCCTATTTCTTCTCCTCTTCTCCTCTTGTTGGAGCTAAATTAACTAATTATGTCTTTTTGGAGCTAAATGGGCTAATTATTCGATTTTAGAGCAACACAAGCTAAGTATATAATATTCATGAGCTAACCAAGGTTCTTATGCCATTTTGAGCTTATTATGGTATTTTCGAGCTAAATGGGCTAATTATGTCATTGTTGGGGAAATTAAAGCAAGGATAATATCAAAGAGGAAAAGAAAGAGGAGGAGCAGGAGAAGAATAAGAAATCAAGAAGAAGGAGGAGAAGGAGGAGAAGGAGGAGAAGGAGAAGGACTAGAAGGTCCTTGGCCTTCTCCTTCTCTTCCTCCTCCTCCTCCTTCTCCTTCTTCTCTTCTTCTTCTTCTTGTTCTTCTTCTTCTTTCTTTTCATTTTGCCTATTTATTCTCCTCTTCTCCTCTTGTTGGAGCTAAATTATCTAATTATGTCTTTTGGAGCTATATGGGCTAATTATCCCATTTTAGAGGAAAACAAGTTTAGAATATAATATTCATGAGCTAACCAAGGTTCTTATGCCATTTTGAGCTTATTATGGCATTTTGGAGGTAAATGGGCTAAATATGTCGTTGTTGGGTTAATTAAAGCAAGGATAATATGAAAGTGGAGAAGAAAGAGGAGGAGGAGGAGAAGAAGAAGAAATCAAGAAGAAGGAGGAGAAGGAGGAGAAGGACTAGAAGGTCCTTGGCCTTCTCCTTCTCCTCCTCCTCCTCATTCTCCTTCTTCTCTTCTTCTTCTTCTTCTTCTTCTTCTTCTTCTTCTTTCTTTTCATCTTGCCTATTTCTTCTCCTCTTCTCCTCTTGTTGGAGCTAAATTACCTAATTATGTCTTTTTGGAGCTAAATGGCCTAATTATTCGATTTTAGAGGAAAACAAGCTAAGTATATAATATTCATGAGCTAACCAAGGTTCTTATGCCATTTTGAGCTTATTATGGAATTTTGGAGCTAATTGGGCTAATTATTTCATTGTTGGGGAAATTAAAGCAAGGATAATATGAAAAAGGAGGAGGAGGAGAAGAAGAAGAAGAAATCAAGAAGAAGGAGGAGAAGGACTAGAAGGTCCTTGGCCTTCTCCTTCTCCTCCTCCTTCTCCTTGACCTTCTTCTCTGCTTCTTCTTCTTCTTCTTTTTTCTTTTCATTTTGCCTATTTCTTCTCCTCTTCTCCTCTTGTTGGAGCTAAATTACATAATTATGTCTTTTTGGAGCTAAATGGGCTAATTATCCCATTTTAGAAGAAAACAAGCTAAGTATATAATATTCATGAGCTAACCAAGGTTCTTATGCCATTTTGAGCTTATTATGGTATTTTGGAGCTAAGTGGGCTAATTATGTCATTGTTCGGGAAATTATAGGAAGAATAATATGAAAGAGGAGAAGAAACAGGAGGAGGAGGAGGAGAAGAAGAAATCAAGAAGAAGGAGGAGAAGGAGGAGAAGGGCTAGAAGGTCCCTGGCCTTCTCCTTCTCCTCCTCCTCCTCCTCCTTCTCCTTCTCTTCTTCTTCTTCTTCTTCTTCTTCTTCTTCTTTCTTTTCATCTTGCCTATTTCTTCTCCTGTTCTCCTCTTGTTGGAGCTGAATTACCTAATTATGTCTTTTTGGAGCTAAATGGCCTAATTATTCGATTTTAGAGGAAAACAAGCTAAGTATATAATATTCATGAGCTAACCAAGGTTCTTATGCCATTTTGAGCTTATTATGGCATTTTGGAGCTAATTGGGCTAATTATGTCATTGTTGGGGAAATTAAAGCAAGGATAATATGAAAAAGGAGGAGGAGGAGAAGAAGAAGAAGAAATCAAGAAGAAGGAGGAGAAGGACTAGAAGGTCCTTGGCCTTCTCCTTCTCCTCCTCCTCCTCCTTGTCCTTCTTCTCTTCTTCTTCTTCTTCTTCTTTTTTCTTTTCATTTTGCCTATTTCTTCTCCTCTTCTCCTCTTGTTGGAGCTAAATTACCTAATTATGTCTTTTTGGAGCTAAATGGGCTAATTATCCCATTTTAGAAGAAAACAAGCTAAGTATATAATATTCATGAGCTAACCAAGGTTCTTATGCCATTTTGAGCTTATTATGGTATTTTGGAGCTAAGTGGGCTAATTATGTCATTGTTCGGGAAATTAAAGGAAGAATAATATGAAAGAGGAGAAGAAACAGGAGGAGGAGGAGGAGAAGAAGAAATCAAGAAGAAGGAGGAGAAGGAGGAGAAGGACTAGAAGGTCCCTGGCCTTCTCCTTCTCCTCCTCCTCCTCCTCCTTCTCCTTCTTCTCTTCTTCTTCTTCTTCTTCTTCTTCTTCTTCTTTCTTTTCATCTTGCCTATTTCTTCTCCTCTTCTCCTCTTGTTGGAGCTGAATTACCTAATTATGTCTTTTTGGAGCTAAATGGCCTAATTATTCGATTTTAGAGGAAAACAAGCTAAGTATATAATATTCATGAGCTAACCAAGGTTCTTATGCCATTTTGAGCTTATTATGGCATTTTGGAGCTAATTGGGCTAATTATGTCATTGTTGGGGAATATAAAGCAAGGATAATATGAAAAAGGAGGAGGAGGAGAAGAAGAAGAAGAAATCAAGAAGAAGGAGGAGAAGGACTAGAAGGTCCTTGGCCTTCTCCTTCTCCTCCTCCTTCTCCTTGTCCTTCTTCTCTGCTTCTTCTTCTTCTTCTTTTTTCTTTTCATTTTGCCTATTTCTTCTCCTCTTCTCCTCTTGTTGGAGCTAAATTACCTAATTATGTCTTTTTGGAGCTAAATGGGCAAATTATCCCATTTTAGAAGAAAACAAGCTAAGTATATAATATTCATGAGCTAACCAAGGTTCTTATGCCATTTTGAGCTTATTATGGTATTTTGGAGCTATGTGGGCTAATTATGTCGTTGCTGGCGAAATTAAAGCAAGAATAATATGAAAGAGGAGAAGAAACAGGAGGAGGAGGAGGAGAAGAAGAAATCAAGAAGAAGGAGGAGAAGGAGGAGAAGGACTAGAAGGTCCCTGGCCTTCTCCTTCTCCTCCTCCTCCTCCTCCTTCTCCTTCTTCTCTTCTTCTTCTTCTTCTTCTTATTTCTTTTCATCTTGCCTATTTCTTCTCCTCTTCTCCTCTTGTTGGAGCTAAATTACCTAATTATGTCTTTTTGGAGCTAAATGGCCTAATTATTCGATTTTAGAGGAAACAAGCTAAGTATATAATATTCATGAGCTAACCAAGGTTCTTATGCCATTTTGAGCTTATTATGGCATTTTGGAGCTAAATGGGCTAAATATGTCGTTGTTGGGTTAATTAAAGCAATGATAATATGAAATAGGACAAGAAAGAGGAGGAGGACGAGAAGAAGAAGAAATCAAGAAGAAGGAGGAGAAGGAGGAGGAGGAGGAGGAGGAGAAGGACTAGAAGGTCCTTAGCCTTCTCCTCCTCCTCCTCCTCCTCCTCATCCTTCTCCTTCTTGTCTTTTCTTCTTCTTCTTCTTCTTCTTCTTTCTTTTCATTTTGCCAATTTCTTCTCCTCTTCTCCTCTTGTTGGAGCTAAATTACCTAATTATGTCTTTTTGGAGCTAAATGGGTTAATTATCCCATTTTAGAGGAAAACAAGCTAAGTATATAATATTCATGAGCTAACCAAGGTTCTTATGCCATTTTGAGCTTATTATGGCATTTTGGAGCTAAATGGGCTAATTATGTCATTGTTGGGGAAATTAAAGCAAGAATAATATGAAAGAGGAGGAGGAGGAGAAGAAGAAGAAGAAATCAAGAAGAAGGAGGAGAAGGACTAGAAGGTCCTTGGCCTTCTCCTTCTCCTCCTCCTCCTCCTTGTCCTTCTTCTCTTCTTCTTCTTCTTCTTCTTCTTCTTCTTTCTTTTCATTTTGCCTATTTCTTCTCCTCTTCTCCTCTTGTTGGAGCTAAATTACGTAATTATGTCTTTTTGGAGCTAAATGGGCTAATTATCCCATTTTAGAAGAAAACAAGCTAAGTATATAATATTCATGAGGTAACCAAGGTTCTTATGCCATTGTGAGCTTATTATGGTATTTTGGATCTAAATGGGCTAATTATGTCATTGTTGGGGAAATTAAAGCAAGAATAATATGAAAGAGGAGAAGAAAGAGGAGGAGGAGGAGGAGAAGAAGAAATCAAGAAGAAGGAGGAGAAGGAGGAGAAGGACTAGAAGGTCCTTGGCCTTCTCCTTCTCCTCCTCCTCCTCCTCCTTCTCCTTCTTCTCTTCTTCTTCTTCTTCTTCTTCTTCTTTCTTTTCATTTTGCCTATTTCTTCTCCTCTTCTCCTCTTGTTGGAGCTAAATTACCTAATTATGTCTTTTCGGAGCTAAATGGCCTAATTATCCCATTTTAGAGGAAAACAAGCTAAGTATATAGTATTCACGAGCTAACCAAGGTTCTCATGCCATTTTGACTTATTATGGTATTTCGGAGCTAAATGGGCTATTTATGTCATTGTTGCGTTAATTAAAGCAAGGATAATATGAAATAGGAGAAGAAAGAGGAGGAGGAGGAGAAGAAGAAGAAATCAAGAAGGAGGAGAAGGAGAAGGAGGAGGAGGAGGAGGACTAGAAGGTCCTTAGCCTTCTCCTCCTCCTCCTCCTCCTCCTTCTCCTTCTTCTCTTCTCCTTCTTCTTTCTTTTCATTTGGCCTATTTCTTCTCCTCTTCTCCTCTTATTGGAACTAAATTACCTAATTCTGTCTTTTTGCAGCTAAATGGGTTAATTCTCCCATTTTAGAGGAAAACAAGCTAAGTATTTAATATTCATGACTTAACCAAGGTTCTTATGCCTTTTTGAGCTTATTATGGCATTTTGGAGCTAAATGGGCTGTCATTGTTCGGGAAATTAAAGCAAGGATAATACGAAAGAGGAGAATAAAGAGGAGGAGGAGGAGAAGAAGAAGAAATCAAGAAGAAGGACGGGAAGGAGGAGAAGGAGGAGAAGGAGGAGGGCTAGAAGGTCCTTGGCCTTCTCCTTCTCCTCCTCCTCCTCCTCCTTGTCCTTCTTCTCTTCTTCTTCTTCTTCTTCTTCTTCCTTTTCATCTTGCCTATTTCTTCTCCTCTTCTCCTCTTGTTGGAGCTAAATTACCTAATTATGTCTTTTTGGAGCTAAATGGCCTAATTATTCGATTTTAGAGGAAAACAAGCTAAGTATATAATATTCATGAGCTAACCAAGGTTCTTATGCCATTTTGAGCTTATTATGGAATTTTGGAGCTAATTGGGCTAATTATTTCATTGTTGGGGAAATTAAAGCAAGGATAATATGAAAAAGGAGGAGAAGGAGAAGAAGAAGAAGAAATCAAGAAGAAGGAGGAGAAGGACTAGAAGGTCCTTGGCCTTCTCCTTCTCCTCCTCCTTCTCCTTGTCATTCTTCTCTGCTTCTTCTTCTTCTTCTTTTTTCTTTTCATTTTGCCTATTTCTTCTCCTCTTCTCCTCTTGTTGGAGCTAAATTACCTAATTATGTCTTTTTGGAGCTAAATGGGCTAATTATCCCATTTTAGAAGAAAACAAGCTAAGTATATAATATTCATGAGCTAACCAAGGTTCTTAAGGCATTTTGAGCCTATTATGGTATTTTGGAGCTAAGTGGGCTAATTATGTCGTTGCTGGGGAAATTAAAGCAAGAATAATATGAAAGAGGAGAAGAAAGAGGAGGAGGAGGAGGAGAAGAAGAAATCGAGAAGAAGGAGGAGAAGGAGGAGAAGGACTAGAAGGTCCTTGGCCTTCTCCTTCTCCTCCGCCTCCTCCTCCTCCTCCTTCTTCTCTTCTTCTTCTTCGTCTTCTTCTTCTTCTTTCTTTTCATTTTGCCTATTTCTTCTCCTCTTCTCCTCTTGTTGGACCTAATTTACCTAATTATGTCTTTTTGGAGCTAAATGGGCTAATTATTCGATTTTAGAGGAAAACAAGCTAAGTATATAATATTCATGAGCTAACCAAGGTTCTTATGCCATTTTGAGCTTATTATGGCATTTTGGAGCTAAATGGGCTAAATATGTCGTTGTTGGGTTAATTAAAGCAATGATAATATGAAAGAGCAGAAGAAAGAGGAGGAGGAGGAGAAGAAGAAGAAATCAAGAAGAAGGAGGAGAAGGAGGAGGAGGAGGAGGAGATGGACTAGGAGGTCCTTATCCTTCTCCTCCTCCTCCTCCTCCTCCTCCTCATCCTTCTCCTTCTTGTCTTCTTCTTCTTCTTCTTCTTCTTCTTTCTTTTCATTTTGCCAATTTATTCTCCTCTTCTCCTCTTGTTGGAGCTAAATTACCTAATTATGTCTTTTTGGAGCTAAATGGGTTAATTATCCCATTTTAGAGGAAAACAAGCTAAGTATATAATATTCATGAGCTAACCAAGGTTCTTATGCCATTTTGAGCTTATTATGGCATTTTGGATCTAAATGGGCTAACTATGTCATTGTTGGGGAAATTAAAGCAAGGATAATATGAAAGAGGAGGAGGAGGAGAAGAAGAAGAAGAAATCAAGAAGAAGGAGGAGAAGGACTAGAAGGTCCTTGGCCTTCTCCTTCTCCTCCTCCTCCTCCTTGTCCTTCTTCTCTTCTTCTTCTTCTTCTTCTTCTTCTTTCTTTTCATTTTGCCTATTTCTTCTACTCTTCTCCTCTTGTTGGAGCTAAATTACCTAATTATGTCTTTTTGGAGCTAAATGGGCTAATTATCCCATTTTAGAAGAAAACAAGCTAAGTATATAATATTCATGAGGTAACCAAGGTTTTTATGCCATTTTGAGCTTATTATGGTAATTTGGAGCTAAATGGGCTAATTATGTCATTGTTGGGGAAATTAAAGCTAGAATAATATGAAAGAGGAGAAGAAAGAGGAGGAGGAGGAGGAGAAGAAGAAATCAAGAAGGAGGAGAAGGAGGAGAAGAACTAGAAGGTCCTTGGCCTTCTCCTTCTCCTCCTCCTCCTCCTCCTTCTCCTTCTTCTCTTCTTCTTCTTCTTCTTCTTCTTCTTCTTTCTTTTCATTTTGCCTATTTCTTCTCCTCTTCTCCTCTTGTTGGAGCTAAATTACCTAATTATGTCTTTTCGGAGCTAAATGGCCTAATTATCCCATTTTAGAGGAAAACAAGCTAAGTATATAGTATTCATGAGCTAACCAAGGTTCTCATGCCATTTTGACTTATTATGGTATTTCGGAGCTAAATGGGCTATTTATGTCATTGTTGCGTTAATTAAAGCAAGGATAATATGAAATAGGAGAAGAAAGAGGAGGAGGAGGAGAAGAAGAAGAAATCAAGAAGGAGGAGAAGGAGAAGGAGGAGGAGGAGGAGGACTAGAAGGTCCTTAGCCTTCTCCTCCTCCTCCTCCTCCTCCTTCTCCTTGTTCTCTTCTCCTTCTTCTTTCTTTTCATTTGGCCTATTTCTTCTCCTCTTCTCCTCTTATTGGAACTAAATTACCTAATTCTGTCTTTTTTGCAGCTAAATGGGTTAATTCTCCCATTTTAGAGGAAAACAAGCTAAGTATTTAATATTCATGACCTAACCAAGGTTCTTATGCCTTTTTGAGCTTATTATGGCATTTTGGAGCTAAATGGGCTGTCATTGTTCGGGAAATTAAAGCAAGGATAATACGAAAGAGGAGAATAAAGAGGAGGAGGAGGAGAAGAAGAAGAAATCAAGAAGAAGGACGGGAAGGAGGAGAAGGAGGAGGAGGAGGAGGGCTAGAAGGTCCTTGGCCTTCTCCTTCTCCTCCTCCTCCTCCTCCTTGTCCTTCTTCTCTTCTTCTTCTTCTTCTTCTTCTTCCTTTTCATTTTGCCTATTTCTTCTCCTCTTCTCCTCTTCTTGGAGCTAAATTACCTAATTATGTCATTTTGGAGCTAAATGGGCTAATTATCCCATTTTAGAGGAAAACAAGCTAAGTATATAATATTCATGAGCTAACCAAGGTTTTTATGCCATTTTGAGCTTATTATGGTATTTTGGAGCTAAATAGGCTAATTATGTCATTGTTGGGGAAATTAAAGCAAGGATAATATGAAAGAGGAGAAGAAAGAGGAGGAGGAGGAGGAGAAGAAGAAATCAAGAATAAGGAGGAGAAGGAGGAGAAGAAGAAGAAATCAAGAATAAGGAGGAGAAGGAGGAGAAGGAGGAGGAGGAGAAGAAGAAGAAGAAATCAAGAAGAAGGAGGAGAAGGAGGAGAAGGAGGAGGAGGAGAAGGACTAGAAGGTCCTTAGCCTTCTCCTCCTCGTCCTCGTCCTCCTCCTCATCCTTCTCCTTCTTCTCTTCTTCTTCTTCTTCTTCTTCTTCTTCTTTCTTTTCATTTTGCCAATTTCTTCTCCTCTTCTCCTCTTGTTGGAGCTAAATTACCTAATTATGTCTTTTTGGAGCTAAATGGGTTAATTATCCCATTTTAGAGGAAAACAAGCTAAGTATATAATATTCATGAGCTAACCAAGGTTCTAATGCCATTTTGAGCTTATTATGGCATTTTGGAGCTAAATGGGCTAATTATGTCATTGTTGGGGAAATTAAAGCAAGAATAATATGAAAGAGGAGAAGAAATAGGAGGAGGAGGAGGAGAAGAAGAAATCAAGAAGAAGGAGGAGAAGGAGGAGAAGGACTAGAAGGTCCCTGGCCTTCTCCTTCTCCTCCTCCTCCTCATTCTCCTTCTTCTCTTCTTCTTCTTCTTCTTCTTCTTCTTCTTCTTCTTCTTTCTTTTCATCTTGCCTATTTCTTCTCCTCTTCTCCTCTTGTTGGAGCTAAATTACCTAATTATGTCTTTTTGGAGCTAAATGGCCTAATTATTCGATTTTAGAGGAAAACAAGCTAAGTATATAATATTCATGAGCTAACCAAGGTTCTTATGCCATTTTGAGCTTATTATGGAATTTTGGAGCTAATTGGGCTAATTATTTCATTGTTGGGGAAATTAAATCAAGGATAATATGAAAAAGGAGGAGAAGGAGAAGAAGAAGAAGAAATCAAGAAGAAGGAGGAGAAGGACTAGAAGGTCCTTGGCCTTCTCCTTCTCCTCCTCCTTCTCCTTGTCCTTCTTCTCTGCTTCTTCTTCTTCTTCTTTTTTCTTTTCATTTTGCCTATTTCTTCTCCTCTTCTCCTCTTGTTGGAGCTAAATTACCTAATTATGTCTTTTTGGAGCTAAATGGGCTAATTATCCCATTTTAGAAGAAAACAAGCTAAGTATATAATATTCATGAGCTAACCAAGGTTCTTAAGGCATTTTGAGCCTATTATGGTATTTTGGAGCTAAGTGGGCTAATTATGTCGTTGCTGGGGAAATTAAAGCAAGAATAATATGAAAGAGGAGAAGAAAGAGGAGGAGGAGGAGGAGAAGAAGAAATCGAGAAGAAGGAGGAGAAGGAGGAGAAGGACTAGAAGGTCCTTGGCCTTCTCCTTCTCCTCCGCCTCCTCCTCCTCCTCCTTCTTCTCTTCTTCTTCTTCTTCTTCTTCTTCTTTCTTTTCATTTTGCCTATTTCTTCTCCTCTTCTCCTCTTGTTGGACCTAATTTACCTAATTATGTCTTTTTGGAGCTAAATGGGCTAATTATTCGATTTTAGAGGAAAACAAGCTAAGTATATAATATTCATGAGCTAACCAAGGTTCTTATGCCATTTTGAGCTTATTATGGCATTTTGGAGCTAAATGGGCTAAATATGTCGTTGTTGGGTTAATTAAAGCAATGATAATATGAAAGAGGAGAAGAAAGAGGAGGAGTAGGAGAAGAAGCAGAAATCAAGAAGAAGGAGGAGAAGGAGGAGGAGGAGGAGGAGATGGACTAGGAGGTCCTTATCCTTCTCCTCCTCCTCCTCCTCCTCCTCCTCATCCTTCTCCTTCTTGTCTTCTTCTTCTTCTTCTTCTTCTTTCTTTTCATTTTGCCAATTTATTCTCCTCTTCTCCTCTTGTTGGAGCTAAATTACCTAATTATGTATTTTTGGAGCTAAATGGGTTAATTATCCCATTTTAGAGGAAAACAAGCTAATTATATAATATTCATGAGCTAACCAAGGTTCTTATGCCATTTTGAGCTTATTATGGCATTTTGGAGCTAAATGGGCTAACTATGTCATTGTTGGGGAAATTAAAGCAAGGATAATATGAAAGAGGAGGAGGAGGAGAAGAAGAAGAAGAAATCAAGAAGAAGGAGGAGAATGACTAGAAGGTCCTTGGCCTTCTCCTTCTCCTCCTCCTCCTCCTTGTCCTTCTTCTCTTCTTCTTCTTCTTCTTCTTCTTCTTTCTTTTCATTTTGCCTATTTCTTCTACTCTTCTCCTCTTGTTGGAGCTAAATTACCTAATTATGTCTTTTTGGAGCTAAATGGGCTAATTATCACATTTTAGAAGAAAACAAGCTAAGTATATAATATTCATGAGGTAACCAAGGTTTTTATGCCATTTTGAGCTTATTATGGTATTTTGGAGCTAAATGGGCTAATTATGTCATTGTTGGGGAAATTAAAGCTAGAATAATATGAAAGAGGAGAAGAAAGAGGAGGAGGAGGAGGAGAAGAAGAAATCAAGAAGGAGGAGAAGGAGGAGAAGAACTAGAAGGTCCTTGGCCTTCTCCTTCTCCTCCTCCTCCTCCTCCTTCTCCTTCTTCTCTTCTTCTTCTTCTTCTTCTTCTTTCTTTTCATTTTGCCTATTTCTTCTCCTCTTCTCCTCTTGTTGGAGCTAAATTACCTAATTATGTCTTTTCGGACCTAAATGGCCTAATTATCCCATTTTAGAGGAAAACAAGCTAAGTATATAATATTCATGAGCTAACCAAGGTTCTTATGCCTTTTTGAGCTTATTATGGCATTTTGGAGCTAAATGGGCTAATTATGTCATTGTTGGGGAAATTAAAGCAAGGATAATATGAAAGAGGAGAAGAAAGAGGAGGAGGAGGAGGAGAAGAAGAAATCAAGAAGAAGGAGGAGAAGGAGGAGAAGGAGGAGGAGGAGAAGGACTAGAAGGTCCTTGGCCTTCTCCTTCTCCTCCTCCTCCTCCTCCTTTTCCTTCTTCTCTTCTTCTTCTTCTTCTTCTTCTTCTTTCTTTTCATTTTGCCTATTTCTTCTCCTCTTCTCCTCTTGTTGGAGCTAAATTACCTAATTATGTCTTTTTGGAGCTAAATGGCCTAATTATCCCATTTTAGAGGAAAACAAGGTAAGTATATAATATTCATGAGCTAACCAAGGTTCTTATGGCATTTTGAGCTTATTATGGTATTTTGGAGCTAAATGGGCTAATTATGTCATTGTTGGGGAAATTAAAGCAAGGATAATATGAAATAGGAGAAGAAAGAGGAGGAGGACGAGGAGAAGAAGAAATCAAGAAGAAGGAGGAGAAGGAGGAGAAGGAGGAGGAGGAAAAGGACTAGAAGGTCCTTGGCCTTCTCCTTCTCCTCCTCCTCCTGCTCCTTCTCCTTCTTCTCTTCTTCTTCTTCTTCTTCTTCTTCTTTCTTTTCATTTTGCCAATTTCTTCTCCTCTTCTCCTCTTGTTGGAGCTAAATTACCTAATTATGTCTTTTTGGAGCTAAATGGGATAATTATGCCATTTTAGAGGAAAACAAGCTAAGTATATAATATTCATGAGCTAACCAAGGTTCTTATGCCATGTTGAGCTTATTATGGTATTTTGGAGCTAAATGGGCTAATTATGTCGTTGTTGGGTTAATTAAAGCAAGGATAATATGAAAGAGGAGAAGAAAGAGCAGGAGGAGGAGAAGAAGAAATCAAGAAGAAGGAGGAGAAGGAGGAGAAGGAGGACGAGGAGAAGGACTAGAAGGTCCTTGGCCTTCTCCTCCTCCTCCTCCTCCTCCTCCTCCTCCTTCTCCTTCTTCTCTTCTTCTTCTTCTTCTTCTTTCTTTTCATTTTGCCTATTTCTTCTCCTCTTCTCCTCTTGTTGGAGATAAATTACCTAATTATGTCTTTTTGGAGCTAAATGGCCTAATTATACCATTTTAGAGGAAAACAAGCTAAGTATATAATATTCATGAGCTAACCAAGGTTCTTATGCCATTTTGAGCTTATTATGTTATTTTGGAGCTAAATGGGCTAATTATGTCATTGTTGGGGAAATTAAAGCAAGGATAATATGAAAGAGGAGAAGAAAGAGGAGGAGGAGGAGAAGAAGAAGAAATCAAGAAGAAGGAGGAGAAGGAGGGGAAGGAGGAGGTGGAGGAGAAGGACTAGAAGGTCCTTGGCCTTCTCCTCCTCGTCCTCCTTCTCCTTCTTCTCTTCTTCTTCTTCTTCTTCTTCTTTCTTTTCATTTTGCCTATTTCTTCTCCTCTTCTCCTCTTGTTGGAGCTAAATTACCTAATTATGTCTTTCTGGAGCTAAATGGGCTAATTATCCCATTTTAGAGGAAAACAAGCTAAGTATATAATATTCATAAGATAACCAAGGTTCTTATGCCATTTTGAGCTTATTATGGTATTTTGGATCTCAATGGGCTAATTATGTCATTGTTGGGGAAATTAAAGCAAGGACAATATGAAAGAGGAGAAGAAAGAGGAGGAGGAGGAGAAGAAGAAGAAATAAAGAAGAAGGAGGAGAAGGAGGAGAAGGAGGAGGAGGAGAAGGACTAGAAGGTCCTTGGCTTTCTCCTCCTCCTCCTCATCCCCATCCTCCTCCTTCTCCTTCTTCTCTTCTTCTTATTCTTCTTCTTCTTCTTCTTCTTCTTCTTCTTTCTTTTCATTTTGCCTATTTCTTCTCCTCTTCTCCTCTCGTTGGAGCTAAATTACCTAATTATGTCTTTTTGGAGCTAAATGGGCTAATTATCCCATTTTAGAGGAAAACAAGATAAGTATATAATATTCATGAGCTAACCAAGGTTCTTATGCCATTTTGAGCTTATTACGGTATTTTGGAGCTAAATGGGCTAATTATGTCATTCTTGGGGAAATTAAGGCAAGAATAATATGAAAGAGGAGAAGAAAGAGGAGGAGGAGGAGGAGAAGAAGAAATCAAGAAGGAGGAGAAGGAGGAGGAGGAGAAGGACTAGAAGGTCCTTGGCCTTCTCCTTCTCCTCCTCCTCCTCCTCCTTCTCCTTCTTCTCTTCTTCTTTTTCTTCTTCTTCTTTCTTTTCATTTTGCCTATTTCTTCTCCTCTTCTCCTCTTGTTGGAGCTAAATTACCTACTTATGTCTTTTTGGAGCTAAATGGCCTAATTATCCCATTTTAGAGGAAAACAAGCTAAGTATATAATATTCATGAGCTAACCTAGGTTCTTATGCCATTTTGAGCTTATTATGGTATTTTGGACCTAAATGGGCTAATTATGTCATTGTTGGGGAAATTAAAGCAAGGATAATATGAAAGAGGAGAAGAAAAAGGAGGAGGAGGAGAAGAATAAGAAATCAAGAAGAAGGAGGAGAAGGAGGAGAAGGAGGAGGAGGAAGAGGAGGAGAAGGTCCTTGGCCTTCTCCTCCTCCTCCTCCTCCTTCTCCTTCTTCTCTTTTTCATCTTCTTCTGCTTCTTTCTTTTCATTTTGCCTATTTCTTCTCCTCTTCTCCTCTTATTGGAGCTAAATTACCTAATTATGTCTTTTTGGAGCTCAATGGGCTAATTATCCCATTTTAGAGGAAAACAGGCTATGTATATAATATTCATGAGCTAACCAAGGTTCTTATGCCATTTTGAGATTATTATGGTATTTTGGAGCTAAATGGGCTAATTATGTCATTTTTGGGGAAATTAAAGCAACAATAATATGAAAGAGGAGAAGAAAGAGGAGGAGGAGGAGAAGAAGAAGAAATCAAGAAGAAGGAGGAGAAGGAGGAGAAGGAGGAGGAGGAGAAGGACTAGAAGGTCCTTGGCTTTCTCCTCCTCCTCCTCATCCCCATCCTCCTCCTTCTCCTTCTTCTCTTCTTCTTATTCTTCTTCTTCTTCTTCTTCTTCTTCTTTCTTTTCATTTTGCCTATATCTTCTCCTCTTCTCCTCTCGTTGGAGCTAAATTACCTAATTATGTCTTTTTGGAGCTAAATGGGCTAATTATCCCATTTTAGAGGAAAACAAGATAAGTATATAATATTCATGAGCTAACCAAGGTTCTTATGCCATTTTGAGCTTATTACGGTATTTTGGAGCTAAATGGGCTAATTATGTCATTCTTGGGGAAATTAAGGCAAGAATAATATGAAAGAGGAGAAGAAAGAGGAGGAGGAGGACGAGAAGAAGAAATCAAGAAGGAGGAGAAGGAGGAGAAGGAGGAGGAGGAGAAGGACTAGAAGGTCCTTGGCCTTCTCCTTCTCCTCCTCCTCCTCCTCCTTCTCCTTCTTCTCTTCTTCTTTTTCTTCTTCTTCTTTCTTTTCATTTTGCCTATTTCTTCTCCTCTTCTCCTCTTGTTGGAGCTAAATTACCTACTTATGTCTTTTTGGAGCTAAATGGCCTAATTATCCCATTTTAGAGGAAAACAAGCTAAGTATATAATATTCATGAGCTAACCTAGGTTCTTATGCCATTTTGAGCTTATTATGGTATTTTGGAGCTAAATGGGCTAATTATGTCGTTGTTGGGTTAATTAAAGCAAGGATAATATGAAAGAGGAGAAGAAAGAGCAGGAGAAGGAGAAGAAGAAATCAAGAAAAAGGAGGAGAAGGAGGAGAAGGAGGACGAGGAGAAGGACTAGAAGGTCCTTGGCCTTCTCCTCCTCCTCCTCCTCCTCCTCCTCCTCCTCCTTCTCCTTCTTCTCTTCTTCTTCTTCTTCTTCTTTCTTTTCATTTTGCCTATTTCTTCTCCTCTTCTCCTCTTGTTGGAGATAAATTACCTAATTATGTCTTTTTGGAGCTAAATGGCCTAATTATCCCATTTTAGAGGAAAACAAGCTAAGTATATAATATTCATGAGCTAACCAAGGTTCTTATGCCATTTTGAGCTTATTATGGTATTTTGGAGATAAATGGGCTAATTATGTCATTGTTGGGGAAATTAAAGCAAGGATAATATGAAAGAGGAGAAGAAAGAGGAGGAGGAGGAGAAGAAGAAGAAATCAAGAAGAAGGAGGAGAAGGAGGGGAAGGAGGAGGAGGAGGAGAAGGATTAGAAGGTCCTTGGCCTTCTCCTCCTCGTCCTCCTTCTCCTTCTTCTCTTCTTCTTCTTCTTCTTCTTCTTTCTTTTCATTTTGCCTATTTCTTCTCCTCTTCTCCTCTTGTTGGAGCTAAATTACCTAATTATGTCTTTCTGGAGCTAAATGGGCTAATTATCCCATTTTAGAGGAAAACAAGCTAAGTATATAATATTCATAAGATAACCAAGGTTCTTATGCCATTTTGAGCTTATTATGGTATTTTGGATCTCAATGGGCTAATTATGTCATTTTTGGGGAAATTAAAGCAAGGACAATATGAAAGAGGAGAAGAAAGAGGAGGAGGAGGAGAAGAAGAAGAAATAAAGAAGAAGGAGGAGAAGGAGGACAAGGAGGAGGAGAAGGACTAGAATGTCCTTGGCTTTCTCCTCCTCCTCCTCATCCCCATCCTCCTCCTTCTCCTTCTTCTCTTCTTCTTATTCTTCTTCTTCTTCTTCTTCTTCTTCTTCTTTCTTTTCATTTTGCCTATTTCTTCTCCTCTTCTCCTCTCGTTGGAGCTAAATTGCCTAATTATGTCTTTTTGGAGCTAAATGGGCTAATTATCCCATTTTAGAGGAAAACAAGATAAGTATATAATATTCATGAGCTAACCAAGGTTCTTATGCCATTTTGAGCTTATTACGGTATTTTGGAGCTAAATGGGCTAATTATGTCATTCTTGGGGAAATTAAGGCAAGAATAATATGAAAGAGGAGAAGAAAGAGGAGGAGGAGGAGGAGAAGAAGAAATCAAGAAGGAGGAGAAGGAGGAGAAGGAGGAGGAGGAGAAGGACTAGAAGGTCCTTGGCCTTCTCCTTCTCCTCCTCCTCCTCCTCCTTCTCCTTCTTCTCTTCTTCTTTTTCTTCTTCTTCTTTCTTTTCATTTTGCCTATTTCTTCTCCTCTTCTCCTCTTGTTGGAGCTAAATTACCTACTTATGTCTTTTTGGAGCTAAATGGCCTAATTATCCCATTTTAGAGGAAAACAAGCTATGTATATAATATTCATGAGCTAACCTAGGTTCTTATGCCATTTTGAGCTTATTATGGTATTTTGGACCTAAATGGGCTAATTATGTCATTGTTGGGGAAATTAAAGCAAGGATAATATGAAAGAGGAGAAGAAAAAGGAGGAGGAGGAGAAGAAGAAGAAATCAAGAAGAAGGAGGAGAAGGAGGAGAAGGAGGAGGAGGAGAGGAGGAGAAGGTCCTTGGCCTTCTCCTCCTCCTCCTCCTCCTTCTCCTTCTTCTCTTCTTCATCTTCTTCTTCTTCTTTCTTTTCATTTTGCCTATTTCTTCTCCTCTTATCCTCTTGTTGGAGCTAAATTACCTAATTATGTCTTTTTGGAGCTCAATGGGCTAATTATCCCATTTTAGAGGAAAACAAGCTAAGTATATAATATTCATGAGCTAACCAAGGTTCTTATGCCATTTTGAGCTTATTATGGTATTTTGGAGCTAAATGGGCTAATTATGTCATTTTTGGGGAAATTAAAGCAATAATAATATGAAAGAGGAGAAGAAAGAGGAGGAGGAGGAGAAGAAGAAGAAATCAAGAAGAAGGAGGAGAAGGAGGAGAAGGAGGAGGAGGAGAAGGACTAGAAGGTCCTTGGCTTTCTCCTCCTCCTCCTCATCCCCATCCTCCTCCTTCTCCTTCTTCTCTTCTTCTTATTCTTCTTCTTCTTCTTCTTCTTATTCTTTCTTTTCATTTTGCCTATATCTTCTCCTCTTCTCCTCTCGTTGGAGCTAAATTACCTAATTATGTCTTTTTGGAGCTAATTAGGCTAATTATCCCATTTTAGAGGAAAACAAGATAAGTATATAATATTCATGAGCTAACCAAGGTTCTTATGCCATTTTGAGCTTATTACGGTATTTTGGAGCTAAATGGGCTAATTATGTCATTCTTGGGGAAATTAAGGCAAGAATAATATGAAAGAGGAGAAGAAAGAGGAGGAGGAGGAGGAGAAGAAGAAATCAAGAAGGAGGAGAAGGAGGAGAAGGAGGAGGAGGAGAAGGACTAGAAGGTCCTTGGCCTTCTCCTTCTCCTCCTCCTCCTCCTCCTTCTCCTTCTTCTCTTCTTCTTTTTCTTCTTCTTCTTTCTTTTCATTTTGCCTATTTCTTCTCCTCTTCTCCTCTTGTTGGAGCTAAATTACCTACTTATGTCTTTTTGGAGCTAAATGGCCTAATTATCCCATTTTAGAGGAAAACAAGCTAAGTATATAATATTCATGAGCTAACCTAGGTTCTTATGCCATTTTGAGCTTATTATGGTATTTTGGACCTAAATGGGCTAATTATGTCATTGTTGGGGAAATTAAAGCAAGGATAATATGAAAGAGGAGAAGAAAAAGGAGGAGGAGGAGAAGAAGAAGAAATCAAGAAAAAGGAGGAGAAGGAGGAGAAGGAGGAGGAGGAAGAGGAGGAGAAGTTCCTTGGCCTTCTCCTCCTCCTCCTCCTCCTTCTCCTTCTTCTCTTCTTCATCTTCTTCTTCTTCTTTCTTTTCATTTTGCCTATTTCTTCTCCTCTTCTCCTCTTGTTGGAGCTAAATTACCTAATTATGTCTTTTTGGAGCTAAATGGGCTAATTATCCCATTTTAGAGGAAAACAAGCTAAGTATATAATATTCATGAGCTAACCAAGGTTCTTATGCCATTTTGAGCTTATTATGGTATTTTGGAGCTAAATGGGCTAATTATGTCATTTTTGGGGAAATTAAAGCAAGAATAATATGAAAAAGGAGAAGAAAGAGGAGGAGGAGGAGGAGGAGAAGAAATCAAGAAGAAGGAGGAGAAGGAGGAGAAGGAGGAGGAGGAGAAGGACAAGATGGTCATTGGCCTTCTCCTTCTCCTCCTCCTCCTCCTCCTTCTACTTCTTCTCCTCTTCTTCTTCTTCTTCTTTCTTCTCATTTTGCCTATTTCTTCTCCTCTTCTGATATTGTTGGAGCTAAATTACCTAATTATGTCTTTTTGAAGCTAAATGAGCTAATTATCCCATTTTAGAGGAAAACAAGCTAAGTATATAATATTCATGAGCTAACCAAGGTTCTTATGCCTTTTTGAGCTTATTATGGTATTTTGGAGCTAAATGGGCTAATTATGTCATTGTTGGGTTAATTAAAGCAAGGATAATATGAAAGAGGAGAAGAAAGAGGAGGAGGATGAGAAGAAGAAGAAATCAAGAAGAAGAAGGAGAAGGTGGAATAGAAGGAGGAGGAGAAGGACTAGAAGGTCCTTGGCCTTCTCCTCCTCCTCCTTCTCCTCCTCCTTCTCCTGCTTCTCTTCTTCTTCTTCTTCTTTCTTTCTTTTCATTTTGCCTATTTCTTCTCCTCTTCTCCTCTTGTTGGAGCTAAATTACCTAATTATGTCTTTTTGGAGCTCAATGCGCTAATTATCCCATTTTAGAGGAAAACAAGCTAAGTATATAATATTCATAAGATAACCAAGGTTCTTATGCCATTTTGAGCTTATTATGGTATTTTGGAGCTAAATGGGCTAATTATGTCATTGTTGGGGAAATTAAAGCAAGGACAATATGAAAGAGGACAAGAAAGAGGAGGAGGAGGAGAAGGAGAAGAAATCAAGAAGAAGGAGGAGAAGGAGGAGGAGGAGAAGGACTAGAAGGTCCTTGGCTTTCTCCTCCTCCTCCTCATCCCCATCCTCCTCCTTCTCCTTCTTCTCTTCTTCTTCTTCTTCTTCTTCTTCTTCTTCTTTCTTTTCATTTTGCCTATTTCTTCTCCTCTTCTCCTCTCGTTGGAGCTAAATTAGCTAATTATGTCTTTTTGGAGCTAAATGGGCTAATTATCCCATTTTTAGAGGAAAACAAGATAAGTATATAATATTCATAAGCTAACCAAGGTTCTTATGCCATTTTGAGCTTAGTATGGTATTTTGGAGCTAAATGGGCTAATTATGTAATTGTTGGGGAAATTAAAGCAAGGATAATATGAAAGAGGAGAAGAAAGAGGAGGAGGAGGAGAAGAAGAAGAAATCAAGAAGAAGGAGGAGAAGGAGGAGGAGGAGAAGGACTAGAAGGTCCTTGGCTTTCTCCTCCTCCTCCTCGTCCCCATCCTCCTCCTTCTCCTTCTTCTCTTCTTCTTCTTCTTCTTTCTTTTCATTTTTCCTATTTCTTCTCCTCTTCTCCTCTCGTTGGAGCTAAATTACCTAATTATGTCTTTTTGGAGCTAAATGGGCTAATAATCCCATTTTAGAGGAAAAAAGATAAGTATATAATATTCATGAGCTAACCAAGGTTCTTATGCCATTTTGAGCTTATTATGGTATTGTGGAGCTAAATGGGCTAATTATGTCATTGTTGGGTTAATTAAAGCAAGGATAATATGAAAGAGGATAAGAAAGAGGAGGAGGAGGAGGAGAAGAAGAAGAAATCAAGAAGAAGGAGGAGAAGGAGGAGAAGGAGGAGGAGGAGAAGGACTAGAAGGTCCTTGGCCTTCTCCTCCTCCTCCTCCTACTCCTTCACCTTCTTCTCTTCTTCTTCTTCTTCTTCTTCTTCTTCTTTCTTATCATTTTGCATATTTCTTCTCCTCTTGTGATATTTTCGGAGCTAAATTACCTAATTATGTCTTTTTGGAGCTAAATGGGCTAATTATCCCATTTTAGAGGAAAACAAGCTAAGTATATAATATTCATAAGATAACCAAGGTTCTTATGCCATTTTGAGCTTATTATGGTATTTTGGAGCTAAATGGGCTAATTATGTCATTGTTGGGGAAATTAAAGCAAGGACAATATGAAAGAGGAGAAGAAAGAGGAGGAGGAGGAGAAGAAGAAGAAATCAAGAAGAAGGAGGAGAAGGAGGAGAAGGAGGAGGAGGAGAGGGACTAGAAGGTCCTTGGCTTTCTCCTCCTCCTCCTCATCCCCATCCTCCTCCTTCTCCTTCTTCTCTTCTTCTTCTTCTTCTTCTTCTTCTTCTTCTTCTTCTTCTTTCTTTTCATTTTGCCTATTTCTTCTCCTCTTCTCCTCTCGTTGGAGCTAAATTACCTAATTATGTCTTTTTGGAGCTAAATGTGCTAATTATCCCATTTTAGAGGAAAACAAGATAAGTATATAATATTCATGAGCTAACCAAGGTTCTTATGCCATTTTGAGCTTATTATGGTATTTTGGACCTAAATGGGCTAATTATGTCATTGTTGGGGAAATTAAAGCAAGGATAATATGAAAGAGGAGAAGAAAAAGGAGGAGGAGGAGAAGAAGAAGAAATCAAGAAGAAGGAGGAGAAGGAGGAGAAGGAGGAGGAGGAGAAGGACTAGAAGGTCCTTGGCTTTCTCCTCCTCCTCCTCATCCCCATCCTCCTAATTCTCCTTCTTCTCTTCTTCTTCTTCTTCTTCTTCTTCTTCTTCTTCTTTCTTTTAATTTTCCCTATTTCTTCTCCTCTTCTCCTCTCGTTGGAGCTAAATTACCTAATTATGTCTTTTTGGAGCTAAATGGGCTAATTATCCCATTTTAGAGGAAAACAAGATAAGTATATAATATTCATGAGCTAACCAAGGTTCTTATGCCATTTTGAGCTTAGTATGGTATTTTGGAGCTAAATGGGCTAATTATGTCATTGTTGGGGAAATTAAAGCAAGGATAATATGAAAGAGGAGAAGAAAGAGGAGGAGGAGGAGAAGAAGAAGAAATCAAGAAGAAGGAGGAGAAGGAGAAGAAGGAGGAGGAGGAGAAGGACTAGAAGGTCCTTAGCTTTCTCCTCCTCCTCCTCGTCCCCATCCTCCTCCTTCTCCTTCTTCTCTTCTTCTTCTTCTTCTTTCTTTTCATTTTTCCTATTTCTTCTCCTCTTCTCCTCTCGTTGGAGCTAAATTACCTAATTATGTCTTTTTGGAGCTAAATGGGCTAATTATCCCATTTTAGAGGAAAAAAAGTTTAGTATATAATATTCATGAGCTAACCAATGTTCTTATGCTATTTTGAGCTTATTATGGTATTGTGGAGCTAAATGGGCTAATTATGTCATTGTTGGGTTAATTAAAGCAAGGATAATATGAAAGAGGATAAGAAAGAGGAGGAGGAGGAGGAGAAGAAGAAGAAATCAAGAAGAAGGAGGAGAAGGAGGAGAAGGACTAGAAGGTCCTTGGCCTTCTCCTCCTCCTCCTCCTACTCACTACTGAAATAAGAGAATTTGCCGTATGCCGCCTCTTTGCCGTCCGCTGACTGATGGCAAAGAAGCTCTTTGTCGTCAGCTACAAAAAAATAGATGGCAAAGAGCTGACAGACGGCAAAGAAGTACTTTGCCATGAGTCGCTTCTTTGCCGTCCGCTAGCGGACGGCATAGATGGACCAAGCTGATGGCAAAGACACGGCTGACGGCAAAGATGACCCATGCAGACGGCAAAGAAAAATCGCAGGTGTAGGCATTGCGTTTGCCATGGGCCGCTCTTTCCCGTCCGCCAAAAACCCCTTTGCCGTCGGCCCTGGAGTACAGCGGACGGCAAAGGGGACGACCAATGCAGACGGCAAAGAAAAATCGCAGGTGTAGGCATTGCCTTTGCCATGTGCCGCTCTTTGCCGTCCGTCGGAAACCCCTTTGCCGTCTGCCTGGGAATACAGCGGACGGCAAAGGGGACGGCGTCCCAAACGGCTGCCCCCGCCCGCGCGATGCCTCCCCCACTAACGGCTCGATCCAACCCCAACCTCCCGTCGCCCTCCCTCCCGCCCACGCCCTCCCGCAGGCCTCCCCCATCGAAGTTTTGCCTCCCCACCCGCCGGCGCCTCCCCCACCCACCGGCGCCTCCCCCGCCGGCGCCTCCCCCGTCCACCGGCGCCTCCCCCACCCGTCGGCGCCTCCCCCGCGACGGCACCCTCCCCCAGGCCTCCCCCACCCGGCACCTCCCCCACCCACCGGCGGCTCCCCCACCCGGCACCTCCCCCACCCACCGGCGGCTCCCCCACCCGGCACCTCCCCCACCCGGCACCTCTCCCACCCGACGCCGCCACCACCTGGCCGCCCGCATCCTCCGCAGGTATGTTGCTTGGTGCTCCAGTAGATGGATGGATCGATGGGCGTGGCTGTGTGTGTGACATGGAGGGCTCCTGCAGGTCGGCGGTGGCGGGGCTGGATACGCTGCTGCCACTGCACACCGCGGTGGCGTCGGCGCGCCTCAAGTCCTGCATCGCCGTCGACTCCACCTGCTGGTGCTCCCTCTCCCAAGGTAAACCGGCGCAGCGCCTCACCCCACATTTACATTGGCTGGATGTGTCAGTCTCAGATTAATTTTATATATCCACTAAAAATAACCCTGTAAAATCCTGGAGTTTGACAGTTACAATCGAATCGGGTACAAATGTGTGTGGTATTGTGTTATTGCGATGGGGAATAGCTGTCAGTGCTGTTATGAATATGACTGTCATCAACATGCAAACCTGCACACAAGAGTGTTGCTGTGGAGAGATTCAGTGATCGACATCATAATAGTTAGATATATGGCGGTGGGAACTGGGAAGTATCCTTCATTATTAGTCGAGACTAAATCGCCTAGTTTGTAAACCTTTATATCTGCGGGTGATATAATTGTCCCTTACAGTACAATGGTAAGTTTTTAGAACACCTTGAGGCTAGTTGTTCGTTAATACCTGCTGGTTATTACTATCGCTCTTCTTTACGAAGCCAGTTAGTGTTTAACATCTATTGTTTTAGCGCCAAGTGACTACACAATGTTTGTTTCTGATCAGTTAGGATGATTCGTCCACTCGTATCCATTATCCTCAACTAATTCCGTGTATTAGTTCGTGTTTGCTTAATTTTATACTCCCTCCGTCCCAAAAGAACTGTCTCAACTTTCTACTAGCCCTAGTACAAAGTTATACTAAGCTTAAGACACTTATTTTGGGACAGAGGGAGTAGTATGTAGGACCATGTGTTTTCTTTGCTTGGCTTTTTCTGTCGGTGATAGCGTCTTCATGGCACCGTGCAGTTTTCGTAAGTCGAGTGCTTCATAGTAGGAAAATCAATCCGAGATGTTGTACCTCTTGATCTTCATAAATCTGATCAGTTAAGGATCGATGTGTAGCGATGGCAAGGTTTACGAGTCGACCTATCGCAACTTGTCGCCGGGGTACCGACAAGTAGACAAGTCATGACTAGTCGTGACTAGTCATAGACTTGTCGATATGTAGTCTAGCAGTCTAGCTGTAAATACTGAAAATGCTGATGCCATAGTGAGCAGAGAGGAACCTGGGACTGTGGCATTTGCATCCAGTGTGCAGGGCCTCCACTTCTCCACCAACCAGCAGCCTACAAACAAATGAAAAGGCATCAGATTTGTGCTATAAAACTGCCTCCTCCCTCTCGGAGTCGGGGCCGGCTATTTAAGTCGCCCGACGCCCCCCATCCTAGCACATCTGCCTCCTCCCTCTCTCCGTCACCACCCGAGCACTTCCCTCTCCGAGCCCGTCAGCCATGCCACCACGCCGCTGGCATTACACGGTCCAACACTTTCTCTTCCTCCTAGAGCTGGTCCGAATCCGAAGGGTTGCGGGGCTACCTATGGAATTGGAGGTGGATTTTAAGGAGGGGGAGGAGATGGGGGAGGAACCCAAGGAAGAGACACACACGTCGGAGGAGGAGGCGGCGCCCCAGGTTACAAGGTTAAACCTCATAGGGAAAACTATTTGGCGAGTATTGGGAGCTCATCAGCGGCTGAGATTGAGAATAAAGCATGGGTACCCCGGTGGAGTATCAATGCGTCGTCGAAGCTAAAAAAATTGTCTGGAGATTGTGCAAGGAGACAGTTCCAACTTCAGATATGCTACGCCATCGTCATATGTCATCCACCCCAGCTTGTTCTTTCTGTTTGGCAGAGGACAGCTGGAAACCTGCATTAATCAACTGCACTACTGCCAGGTGCTTTTGGTCTTTGTCGTTTGAGGACACGGTGGAGCTCATGTGTGAAAATCTGAATTTCAATGCTAAAGCTTGGGTCTTTACAATGCATGAGAAGTTGTCACAAGAGGAGTTTGCGCGCATGATAGTAACTCTTTGGGCTATCTGGAAATCAAGGCGTAAAGCGATTCATGAAGGTATATATGAAAGCCCCATGCAGATCCATAATAGGTAACCCCGACCCCCGACCCCCGACAACACTCACCCTCGACCCTCGACCCCCGATGACACTGACCCACATAGTTATGAATTAGGTCAGATAGTTATGTTAATTATAAAAACATCGTATTTGTGTTGATCGGGTGAATTTCAATGTGCAGTTGTTCGACGACCTCCACGTGCGTTGGACGAGCTTCGCCCTTGCGTTTGTTGGTGAGCACAAATGACTTCTCCTCCTACCCCCTTAATTTGCTCTGTCCCGGTCTTCGTGCCGATGAAACTTGCTAGCTATAGGTTTCTTCAATCATGAGTATGTGTGACCAGTATGCGTCTCCCATTCGAAAGGGCGACATCTATAAATATGCATTTCTTTGCATATTTATAACCGCCATCCTTTCGAATTGTCCAACATTATCCATGGACAGCCCGAGTATGTGTAGATTGGGTTTGTTTTCCCGTATGCTATGCTCCGGATCCGATGCGGAATTTCGTCAGTGCCTCCCCTGTTGTTCTCCGGGTACACATCCTCTCTGCTTATTGCCGAGACGTGTATCAGGAGAACAACGGGGAGGTGCTGTCGAAATTCTGCGTCGCATCTGGAGCAGAGCATGGGAAAACGAACCCAGTCTACACATACTCGGGTGGGATTAGGACCTATCTTTACCTATTAGCGTGTAGGTTGCATGGACGTAATAAAACTGACAAACTTGATTAGCGTATGAATATAGATGATGAATTATATATTTATTTCTTGTGCCCCCATAGGTAGCTAGGCAACATGAGTGATCGTGCTTGGATGTACACTGGTCACCCTAGTCAGAAAGACATGACCCATGAATGGTTAACAAAAACCAGGGGGTTTGTGAGAGCCGCATTTGCAAATGGCCAGCATAAAACATGGTGCCCCTGTCCCAACTGCGACAACTGGAAAAAGGAGACAGAGTTTGAAATGGGTAAACACCTGCAGAAGTGGGGTTTTACGCCTAATTATACGGTGTGGACTTTTCATGGTGAGTCTGACCAACATGCTAGAGCTGAGGTGATTCGTCGTCGCACCGACGAGCATGGTACCGGGATTGAAGACATGGTGCAAGACTTTGATGATACTCGTGATTCGGACGATGAGATGGAGGAATCTGCAAAGGCCTTCTATGAAATGCTGGAGTCTTCAAAACGTCCTCTCCACGAGCAGACTGAGCTTTGTCAGCTGGATGCCATCGCGCAAGTAATGGCTCTGAAGGCTCAATTCAACCTAGGCAGAGAAAGCTACGACGCGATGATGACGATATTTGGACGCTTTCTACCCAAAGGCCATGTACTGCCTGCAAACCTGTACCAGTCAGAGAAAATCCTCCGTGTACTTAAGATGCCCTATGAGAAGATACATGCCTGTGAGAATGGATGTGCCTTATTTAGGCTTGAGTATGCGGCCTTGAACTATTGCCCCATTTGCAATTCTTCAAGGTATATTGTGGTAGACAATGGCATGGGTGAGAAGAATCAGACCAAAATCCTCATTAGTGTTCTTCGATATCTGCCAATCGTACCAAGACTTCAACGTCTTTTCATGGTCGAAGAGACGGCCAGACAGATGACATGGCACAAATTGGGCAAAAGAACTTCGTCTTCTCCTCTTCCTTCTTCTTCTCCTCCACCTCCTCCTCCTCCTTATTTTACTTCTTCTTCTCTATCTCTTCTTCTACGTAGCTTAGATTCCTCCAAGAAAGGCTAAATTGGCTAATTATCCTACGAAATGACATAATTAGCTTACTTAGCTCCAAAATGGCCTATTTAATAAGAAATGACCTCTACTTAGCTAATTATCCTCGAAATGACATAATTAGCTCCAAAAAGGCATTCTTAGCCAATTTAGCCCAAAGAAGGGGACAAGAAGAGAAAAAGAGGAAAAATGGAAGGAAGGAAGAGGAAAAATGAGGAGAAGACGAAGGAGGAGAGGGAGGAGGAGAAGAAGAAGGAGGAGAAGGAGAAGGAACTTCTTCCTCCTTCTTCCTCCTTCTCCTTCTCCTTCTTCTTCTCCTTCTCCTTCTTCTTTTCTTCTTCTTCTCCTCTTCCTTCTTCTTCTCCTCCACCTCCTCCTCCTCCTTATTTTACTTCTTCTTCTCTATCTCTTCTTCTACGTAGCTTAGATTCCTCCAAGAAAGGCTAAATTGGCTAATTATCCTACGAAATGACATAATTAGCTTACTTAGCTCCAAAATGGCCTATTTAATAAGAAATGACCTCTACTTAGCTAATTATCCTCGAAATGACATAATGAGCTCCAAAAATGCATTCTTAGGCAATTTATCCCAAAGAAGGGGACAAGAAGACAAAAAGAGGAAAAATGAAAGGAAGGAAGAGGAAAAATGAGGAGAAGACGAAGGAGGAGAGGGAGGAGGAGAAGAAGAAGGAGGAGAAGGAGAAGGAACTTCTTCCTCCTTCTTCCTCCTTCTCCTTCTCCTTCTTCTTCTCCTTCTTCTTTTCTTCTTCTTCTCCTCTTCCTTCTTCTTCTCCTCCACCTCCTCCTCCTCCTTATTTTACTTCTTCTTCTCTATCTCTTCTTCTACGTAGCTTAGATTCCTCCAAGAAAGGCTAAATTGGCTAATTATCCTACGAAATGACATAATTAGCTTACTTAGCTCCAAAATGGCCTATTTAATAAGAAATGACCTCTACTTAGCTAATTATCCTCGAAATGACATAATTAGCTCCAAAAAGGCATTCTTAGCCAATTTAGCCCGAAGAAGGGGACAAGAAGAGAAAAAGAGGAAAAATGAAAGGAAGGAAGAGGAACAATGAGGAGAAGACGAAGGAGGAGAGGGAGGAGGAGAAGAAGAAGGAGAAGGAGGAGAAGGAACTTCTTCCTCCTTCTTCCTCCTTCTCCTTCTTCTTTTCTTCTTCTTCTCCTCTTCCTTCTTCTTCTCCTCCACCTCCTCCTCCTCCTTATTTTACTTCTTCTTCTCTATCTCTTCTTCTACGTAGCTTAGACTCCTCCAAGAAAGGCTAAATTGGCTAATTATCCTACGAAATGACATAATTAGCTTAGTTAGCTCCAAAATGGCCTATTTAAGGAAGAAATGACCTGTACTTAGCTAATTATCCTCGAAATGACATAATTAGCTCCAAAAAGGCATTCTTAGCCAATTTAGCCCGAAGAAGGGGACAAGAAGAGAAAAAGAGGAAAAATGAAAGGAAGGAAGAGGAAAAATGAGGAGAAGAAGGAGGAGAGGGAGGAGGAGAAGAAGAAGGAGAAGGAGGAGAGGGAGAAGGAACTTCTTCCTCCTTCTTCCTCCTTCTCCTTCTCCTTCTTCTTCTCCTTCTCCTTCTTCTTTTCTTCTTCTTCTCCTCTTCCTTCTTCTTCTCCTCCACCTCCTCCTCCTCCTTATTTTACTTCTTCTTCTCTATCTCTTCTTCTACGTAGCTTAGATTCCTCCAAGAAAGGCTAAATTGGCTAATTATCCTACGAAATGACATAATTAGCTTACTTAGCTCCAAAATGGCCTATTTAATAAGAAATGACCTCTACTTAGCTAATTATCCTCGAAATGACATAATTAGCTCCAAAAAGGCATTCTTAGCCAATTTAGCCCAAAGAAGGGGACAAGAAGAGAAAAAGAGGAAAAATGGAAGGAAGGAAGAGGAAAAATGAGGAGAAGACGAAGGAGGAGAGGGAGGAGGAGAAGAAGAAGGAGGAGAAGGAGAAGGAACTTCTTCCTCCTTCTTCCTCCTTCTCCTTCTCCTTCTTCTTCTCCTTCTCCTTCTTCTTTTCTTCTTCTTCTCCTCTTCCTTCTTCTTCTCCTCCACCTCCTCCTCCTCCTTATTTTACTTCTTCTTCTCTATCTCTTCTTCTACGTAGCTTAGATTCCTCCAAGAAAGGCTAAATTGGCTAATTATCCTACGAAATGACATAATTAGCTTACTTAGCTCCAAAATGGCCTATTTAATAAGAAATGACCTCTACTTAGCTAATTATCCTCGAAATGACATAATGAGCTCCAAAAATGCATTCTTAGGCAATTTATCCCAAAGAAGGGGACAAGAAGACAAAAAGAGGAAAAATGAAAGGAAGGAAGAGGAAAAATGAGGAGAAGACGAAGGAGGAGAGGGAGGAGGAGAAGAAGAAGGAGGAGAAGGAGAAGGAACTTCTTCCTCCTTCTTCCTCCTTCTCCTTCTCCTTCTTCTTCTCCTTCTTCTTTTCTTCTTCTTCTCCTCTTCCTTCTTCTTCTCCTCCACCTCCTCCTCCTCCTTATTTTACTTCTTCTTCTCTATCTCTTCTTCTACGTAGCTTAGATTCCTCCAAGAAAGGCTAAATTGGCTAATTATCCTACGAAATGACATAATTAGCTTACTTAGCTCCAAAATGGCCTATTTAATAAGAAATGACCTCTACTTAGCTAATTATCCTCGAAATGACATAATTAGCTCCAAAAAGGCATTCTTAGCCAATTTAGCCCGAAGAAGGGGACAAGAACAGAAAAAGAGGAAAAATGAAAGGAAGGAAGAGGAAAAATGAGGAGAAGACGAAAGAGGAGAGGGAGGAGGAGAAGAAGAAGGAGAAGGAGGAGAAGGAACTTCTTCCTCCTTCTTCCTCCTTCTCCTTCTCCTTCTTCTTCTCCTTCTCCTTCTTCTTTTCTTCTTCTTCTCCTCTTCCTTCTTCTTCTCCTCCACCTCCTCCTCCTCCTTATTTTACTTCTTCTTCTCTATCTCTTCTTCTACGTAGCTTAGACTCCTCCAAGAAAGGCTAAATTGGCTAATTATCCTACGAAATGACATAATTAGCTTAGTTAGCTCCAAAATGGCCTATTTAAGGAAGAAATGACCTGTACTTAGCTAATTATCCTCGAAATGACATAATTAGCTCCAAAAAGGCATTCTTAGCCAATTTAGCCCGAAGAAGGGGACAAGAAGAGAAAAAGAGGAAAAATGAAAGGAAGGAAGAGGAAAAATGAGGAGAAGAAGGAGGAGAGGGAGGAGGAGAAGAAGAAGGAGAAGGAGGAGAGGGAGAAGGAACTTCTTCCTCCTTCTTCCTCCTTCTCCTTCTCCTTCTTCTTCTCCTTCTCCTTCTTCTTTTCTTCTTCTTCTCCTCTTCCTTCTTCTTCTCCTCCACCTCCTCCTCCTCCTTATTTTACTTCTTCTTCTCTATCTCTTCTTCTACGTAGCTTAGATTCCACCAAGAAAGGCTAAATTGGCTAATTATCCTACGAAATGACATAATTAGCTTACTTAGCTCCAAAATGGCCTATTTAATAAGAAATGACCTCTACTTAGCTAATTATCCTCGAAATGACATAATTAGCTCCAAAAAGGCATTCTTAGCCAATTTAGCCCAAAGAAGGGGACAAGAAGAGAAAAAGAGGAAAAATGGAAGGAAGGAAGAGGAAAAATGAGGAGAAGACGAAGGAGGAGAGGGAGGAGGAGAAGAAGAAGGAGGAGAAGGAGAAGGAACTTCTTCCTCCTTCTTCCTCCTTCTCCTTCTCCTTCTTCTTCTCCTTCTCCTTCTTCTTTTCTTCTTCTTCTCCTCTTCCTTCTTCTTCTCCTCCACCTCCTCCTCCTCCTTATTTTACTTCTTCTTCTCTATCTCTTCTTCTACGTAGCTTAGATTCCTCCAAGAAAGGCTAAATTGGCTAATTATCCTACGAAATGACATAATTAGCTTACTTAGCTCCAAAATGGCCTATTTAATAAGAAATGACCTCTACTTAGCTAATTATCCTCGAAATGACATAATGAGCTCCAAAAATGCATTCTTAGGCAATTTATCCCAAAGAAGGGGACAAGAAGAGAAAAAGAGGAAAAATGAAAGGAAGGAAGAGGAAAAATGAGGAGAAGACGAAGGAGGAGAGGGAGGAGGAGAAGAAGAAGGAGGAGAAGGAGAAGGAACTTCTTCCTCCTTCTTCCTCCTTCTCCTTCTCCTTCTTCTTCTCCTTCTTCTTTTCTTCTTCTTCTCCTCTTCCTTCTTCTTCTCCTCCACCTCCTCCTCCTCCTTATTTTACTTCTTCTTCTCTATCTCTTCTTCTACGTAGCTTAGATTCCTCCAAGAAAGGCTAAATTGGCTAATTATCCTACGAAATGACATAATTTGCTTACTTAGCTCCAAAATGGCCTATTTAATAAGAAATGACCTCTACTTAGCTAATTATCCTCGAAATGACATAATTAGCTCCAAAAAGGCATTCTTAGCCAATTTAGCCCGAAGAAGCGGACAAGAACAGAAAAAGAGGAAAAATGAAAGGAAGGAAGAGGAAAAATGAGGAGAAGACGAAGGAGGAGAGGGAGGAGGAGAAGAAGAAGGAGAAGGAGGAGAAGGAACTTCTTCCTCCTTCTTCCTCCTTCTCCTTCTCCTTCTTCTTCTCCTTCTCCTTCTTCTTTTCTTCTTCTTCTCCTCTTCCTTCTTCTTCTCCTCCACCTCCTCCTCCTCCTTATTTTACTTCTTCTTCTCTATCTCTTCTTCTACGTAGCTTAGACTCCTCCAAGAAAGGCTAAATTGGCTAATTATCCTACGAAATGACATAATTAGCTTAGTTAGCTCCAAAATGGCCTATTTAAGGAAGAAATGACCTGTACTTAGCTAATTATCCTCGATATGACATAATTAGCTCCAAAAAGGCATTCTTAGCCAATTTAGCCCGAAGAAGGGGGCAAGAAGAGAAAAAGAGGAAAAATGAAAGGAAGGAAGAGGAAAAATGAGGAGAAGACGAAGGAGGAGAGGGAGGAGGAGAAGAAGGAGGAGAAGGAGAAGGAACTTCTTCCTCCTTCTTCCTCCTTCTCCTTCTCCTTCTTCTTCTCCTTCTTCTTTTCTTCTTCTTCTCCTCTTCCTTCTTCTTCTCCTCCACCTCCTCCTCCTCCTTATTTTACTTCTTCTTCTCTATCTCTTCTTCTACGTAGCTTAGACTCCTCCAAGAAAGGCTAAATTGGCTAATTATCCTACGAAATGACATAATTAGCTTAGTTAGCTCCAAAATGGCATATTTAAGGAAGAAATGACCTGTACTTAGCTAATTATCCTCGAAATGACATAATTAGCTCCAAAAAGGCATTCTTAGCCAATTTAGCCCGAAGAAGGGGACAAGAAGAGAAAAAGAGGAAAAATGAAAGGAAGGAAGAGGAAAAATGAGGAGAAGAAGGAGGAGAGGGAGGAGGAGAAGAAGAAGGAGAAGGAGGAGAGGGAGAAGGAACTTCTTCCTCCTTCTTCCTCCTTCTCCTTCTCCTTCTTCTTCTCCTTCTCCTTCTTCTTTTCTTCTTCTTCTCCTCTTCCTTCTTCTTCTCCTCCACCTCCTCCTCCTCCTTATTTTACTTCATCTTCTCTATCTCTTCTTCTACGTAGCTTAGACTCCTCCAAGAAAGGCTAAATTGGCTAATTATCCTACGAAATGACATAATTAGCTTAGTTAGCTCCAAAATGGCCTATTTAAGGAAGAAATGACCTGTACTTAGCTAATTATCCTCGATATGACATAATTAGCTCCAAAAAGGCATTCTTAGCCAATTTAGCCCGAAGAAGGGGACAAGAAGAGAAAAAGAGGAAAATGAAAGGAAGGAAGAGGAAAAAGGAGAAGGAAGAGGAAAAATGAGAAGAAGGGGACAAAATGATAAGAAGGAGAGGAAGAAGGAGAAGAAGGAGAAGAAGAAGCTCCTTCTCCTTCTTCTTCTCCTTCTTCTCCTTCTTCTTCTTCTTCTTCTTCTTCTTCTCCTTCTCCTTCTTCTTCTTCTCCTCTTCCTTCTCCTTCTCCTCCTCCTCCTCCTTTTTCTTCTTCTTCTCCTTCTCCTCCTCCTCCTTCTTTTACTTCTTCTCTTTCTCTTCTCCTATAGTTAGCTAGGGTTCCACCTAAATGACATAATTAGCTTAGTTAGCTCCTAAATTGTCTATACTTAGCTAATTTCTCTCCGAAATAACCTATATATACACTACTTCATCTAGTATTATTTTTCTAACTTTCTTATTTGTCATTTTGCAGATTACCTTCACTTCACGGGAAGCTTGGTTGATGGAATGCTTGAAGATGATTTCTTGTACCATGGGTTGTCTTGAAACTATTGTAGTATATGAATATTTGAAACTTTGTATGCACGTGGATGAAACTGGTGTAATATATGGTTTGGTACGGATGTAACTTGCATAATATGTATGCACTATGGATGAGAGTTATTTTAATATGGTTATGAGTACGGAAAGAAATTTATTTATGTCAAATATATATATATATATCCTGATTATTGTTAAAAATGCTGGATATAACAAAAAATAAATAAAAAAGGGGCTGGTTCCCCTCTTTGCCGTCTGCCAACACATGGCAAAGAGGGGAAGGCACATGGCAAAGGGGGGAAGGCACATGGCAAAGGGAGAATCTGCCCCCTCTCTCTCCCCTCTTTGCCATGTGCCAACAGATGGCAAAGGGGGGAAGGCACATGGCAAAGGGGGAATCTGCCCCCTCTCTCTCCCCTCTTTGCCGTCTGCCAACACATGGCAAAGGGGGGAAGGCACATGGCAAAGGGGGAATCTGCCCCCTCTCTCTCCCCTCTTTGCCGTCTGCCAACACATGGCAAAGGGGGGAAGGCACATGGCAAAGGGGGAATCTGCCCCCTCTCTGTCCCCTCTTTGCCGTCTGCCAACACATGGCAAAGGGGGGAAGGCACATGGCAAAGGGGGAATTTGCCCCCTCTCTGTCCCCTCTTTGCCATGTGCCAACACATGGCAAAGGGGGGAAGGCAGACGGCAAAGGGGGAATCTGCCCCCTCTCTCTCCCCTCTTTGCCGTCCGCCAACACATGGCAAAGCGGGGAAGGCAGACGGCAAAGGGGGAATCTGCCCCCTCTCTCTCCCCTCTTTGCCGTCCGCCAACACATGGCAAAGGGGGCAAGGCAGACGGCAAAGAGAGGAGGCCTGCCGTTAACACTTAACGGGGACGTTGCAATATATTCCGTCCCATTTATTTTGCCGTCTGCCCCCTCATGGCAAAGATTCTTTGCCGTCCGCTTTGTGAAAGCTGACGGCAAAGATCCTCTTCACCGGATTTTTTTTACCGTCTACTTTGCCATGAGGGGGCAGACGGCAAAGCCTTTGCCGTCCGTGGTTGCCCCCTTTGCCGTCCGCCTTGGCAGACGGCAAATTTCTGAATTTCAGTAGTGTACTCCTTCACCTTCTTCTCTTCTTCTTCTTCTTCTTCTTCTTCTTCTTCTTCTTTCTTATCATTTTGCATATTTCTTCTCCTCTTCTGATATTTTTGGAGCTAAATTACCTAATTATGTCTTTTTGGAGCTAAATGGGCTAATTATCCCATTTTAGAGGAAAACAAGCTAAGTATATAATATTCATGAGCTAACCAAGGTTCTTATACCATTTTGAGCTTATTATGGTATTTTGGAGCTAAATGGGCTAATTATGTCATTGTTGGGTTAATTAAAGCAAGGATAATATGAAAGAGGAGAAGAAAGAGGAGGAGGGGGAGAAGAAGAATAAATCAAGAAGAAGAAGGAGAAGGAGGAGAAGAAGGAGGAGGAGAAGGACTAGAAGGTCCTTGGCCTTCTCCTCCTCCTCCTCATCCTCCTCCTTCTCCTACTTCTCTTCTTCTTCTTCTTCTTTCTTCTTTTCATTTTGCCTATTTCTTCTCGTCTTCTCCTCTTGTTGGAGCTAAATTACCTAATTATGTCTTTTTGGAGCTAAATGGGCTAATTATCCCATTTTAGAGGAAAACAAGCTAAGTATATAATATTCATAAGATAACCAAGGTTCTTATGCCATTTTGAGCTTATTATGGTATTTAGGAGCTAAATGGGCTAATTATGTCATTTTTGGGGAAATTAAAGTAAGGACAATATGTAAGAGGAGAAGAAATAGGAGGAGGAGGAGAAGAAGAAGAAATCAAGAAGAAGGAGGAGAAGGAGGAAAAGGAGGAGGAGGAGAAGGACTAGAAGGTCCTTGGCTTTCTCCTCCTCCTCCTCATCCCCATCCTCCTCCTTCTCCTTCTTCTCTTCTTCTTCTTCTTCTTCTTCTTCTTTCTTTTTATTTTGCCTATTTCTTCTCCTCTTCTCCTCTCATTGGAGCTAAATTACCTAATTATGTCTTTTTGGAGCTAAATGGGCTAATTATCCCATTTTAGAGGAAAACAAGATAAGTATATAATATTCATGAGCTAACCAAGGTTCTTATGACATTCTGAGCTTATTATGGTATTTTGGAGCTAAATGGGCTAATTATGTCATTTTGGGGAAATTAAAGCAAGAATAATATGAAAGAGGAGAAGAAAGAGGAGGAGGAGGAGGAGAAGAAGAAATCAAGAAGAGGGACGAGAAGGAGGAGAAGGAGGAGGAGGAGAAGGACTAGAAGGTCCTTGGCCTTCTCCTTCTCCTCCTCCTTCTCCTTCTTCTCTTCTGCTTCTTCTTCTTCTTCTTTCTTTTCATTTTGCCTATTTCTTCTCCTATTCTCCTCTTGTTGGAGCTAAATTACCTAATTATGTCTTGTTGGAGCTAAATGGCCTAATTATCCCATTTTAGAGGAAAACAACCTAAGTATATAATATTCATGATCTAACCAAGGTTCTTATGCCATTTTGAGCTTATTATGGTATTTTGGAGCTAAATGGGCTAATTATGTCATTGTTGGGGAAATTAAAGAAAGTATAATATGAAAGAGGAGAAGAAAGAGGAGGAGGAGGAGGAGAAGAAGGAATCAAGAAGAAGGAGGAGAAGGAGGAGAAGGAGGAGGAGGAGAAGGACTAGAAGGTCCTTGGCTTTCTCCTCCTCCTCCTCGTCCCCATCCTCCTCCTTCGCCTTCTTCTCTTCTTCTTCTTCTTCTTCTTTCTATTCATTGTGCCTATTTCTTCTCCTCTTCTCCTCTCGTTGGAGCTAAATTACCTAATTATGTCTTTTTGGAGCTAAAAGGGCTAATTATCCCATTTTAGAGGAAAACAAGATAAGTATATAATATTCATGAGCTAACCAAGGTTCTTATGCCATTTTGAGCTTATTATGGTATTTTGGAGCTAAATGAGCTAACTGTGTCATTGTTGGGTTAATTAAAGCAAGGATAATATGAAATAGGATAAGAAAGAGGAGGAGGAGGAGAAGAAGAAGAAGAAATAAAGAAGAAGGAGGAGAAGGAGGAGAAGGAGGAGGAGGAGAAGGACTAGAAGGTTCTTGGCCTTCTCCTCCTCCTCCTCCTCCTCCTTCACCTTCTTCTCTTCTTCTTCTTCTTCTTCTTCTTCTTTCTTATCATTTTGCATATTTCCTCTCCTCTTCTGATATTGTTGGAGCTAAATTACCTAATTGTGTCTTGTTGGAGCTAAATGGCCTAATTATCCAATTTTAGAGGAAAACAAGCTAAGTATATAATATTCATGATCTAACCAAGGTTCTTATGCCATTTTGAGCTTATTATGGTATTTTGGAGCTAAATGGGCTAATTATGTCATTGTTGGGGAAATTAAAGGAAGGATAATATGAAAGAGGAGAAGAAAGAGGAGGAGGAGGAGGAGAAGAAGAAATCAAGAAGAAGGAGGAGAAGGAGGAGAAGGAGGAGGAGGAGAAGGACTAGAAGGTCCTTGGCTTTCTCCTCCTCCTCCTCGTCCCCATCCTCCTCCTTCGCCTTCTTCTCTTCTTCTTCTTCTTCTTCTTTCTTTTCATTGTGCCTATTTCTTCTCCTCTTCTACTCTCGTTGGAGCTAAATTACCTAATTATGTCTTTTTGGAGCTAAAAGGGCTAATTATCCCATTTTATAGGAAAACAAGATAAGTATATAATATTCATGAGCTAACCAAGGCTCTTATGCCATTTTGAGCTTATTATGGTATTTTGGAGCTAAATGGGCTAATTATGTCATTGTTGGGTTAATTAAAGCCAGGATAATATGAAAGAGGATAAGAAAGAGGAGGAGGAGGAGAAGAAGAAGAAGAAATCAAGAAGAAGGAGGAGAAGGAGGAGAAGGAGGAGGAGGAGAAGGACTAGAAGGTTCTTGGCCTTCTCCTCCTCCTCCTCCTCCTCCTTCACCTTCTTCTTTTCTTTTCTTCTTCTTCTTCTTTCTTATCATTTTGCATATTTCCTCTCCTCTTCTGATATTGTTGGAGCTAAATTACCTAATTATGTCTTGTTGGAGCTAAATGGCCTAATTATCCAATTTTAGAGGAAAACAAGCTAAGTATATAATATTCATGAGCTAACCAAGGTTCTTATGCCATTTTGAGCTTATTATGGTATTTTGGAGCTAAATGGGCTAATTATGTCATTGTTGGGTTAATTAAAGCCAGGATAATATGAAAGAGGATAAGAAAGAGGAGGAGGAGGAGAAGAAGAAGAAGAAATCAAGAAGAAGGAGGAGAAGGAGGATAAGGAGGAGGAGGAGAAGGACTAGAAGGTCCTTGGCCTTCTCCTCCTCCTCCTCCTCCTCCTTCACCTTCTTCTCTTCTTCTTCTTCTTCTTCTTCTTTCTTATCATTTTGCATATTTCCTCTCCTCTTCTGATATTGTTGGAGCTAAATTACCTAATTATGTCTTTTTGGAGCTAAATGGGCTAATTATCCCATTTTAGAGGAAAACAAGCTAAGTATATAATATTCATGAGCTAACCAAGGTTCTTATGCCATTTTGAGCTTATTATGGTATTTTGGAGCTAAATAGGCTAATTATGTCATTGTTGGGTTAATTAAAGCAAGGATAATATGAAAGAGGAGAAGAAAGAGGAGGAGTAGGAGAAGAAGAAGAAATCAAGAAGAAGGAGAAGGAGGAGAAGAAGGAGGAGGAGAAGGACTAGAAGGTCCTTGGCCTTCTCCTCCTCCTCCTCCTCCTCCTCCGCCTTCTCCTGCTTCTCTTCTTCTTCTTCTTCTTTCTTTCTTTTCATTTTTCCTATTTCTTCTCCTCTTCTCCTCTTGTTGGAGCTAAATTACCTAATCATGTCTTTTTGGAGATAATGGGCTAATTATCCCATTTTAGAGGAAAACAAGCTAAGTATATAATATTCATGAGCTAACCAAGGTTCTTATGCCATTTTGAGCTTATTGTCGTATTTTGGAGCTAAATGGGCTAATTATGTCATTGTTGGGGAAATTAAAGCAAGGATAATATGAAAGAGGAAAAGAAAGAGGAGGAGTAGGAGAAGAAGCAGAAATCAAGAAGAAGGAGGAGAAGGAGGAGAAGGAGGAGGAGGAGAAGGACTAGAAGGTCCTTGGCTTTCTCCTCCTCCTCCTCCCCTCCTCCTCCTTCTCCTTCTTCTCTTCTTCTTCTTCTTCTTCTTCTTTCTTCTCATTTTGCCTATTTCTTCTCCTCTTCTCCTCTTGTTGGATCTAAATTACCTAATTATGTCTTTTTGTAGCTAAATGGGCTAATTACCCCATTTTAGAGATAAATAAGCTAAGTATATAATATTCATGAGCTAACCAAGGTTCTTATGCCATTTTGAGCTTATTATGGTATTTTGGATCTAAATGGGCTAATTATGTCATTGTTGGGTTAATTAAAGCAAGGATAATATGAAAGAGGAGAAGAAATAGGGGTAGGAGGAGAAGAAGAAGAAATCAAGAAGAAGGAGGAGAAGGAGGAGAAGGAGGAGGAGGAGAAGGACTAGAAGGTCCTTGGCCTTCTCCTCCTCCTCCTCCTTCTCCTTCTTCTCTTATTCTTCTTCTTCTTCTTTCTTTTCATTTTGCCTATTTCTTCTCCTCTTCTCCTCTTGTTGGAGCTAAATTAACTAATTATGTCTTTTTGGAGCTAAATGGGCTAATTATCCCATTTTAGGGGAAAACAAGCTAAGTATATAATATTCATGAGCTAACCAAGGTTCTTATGCTATTTTGAGCTTATTATGGTATTTTGGAGCTAAATGGGTTAATTATGTCATTGTTGGGGAAATTAAAGCAAGGATAATATGAAATAGGAGAAGAAAGAGGAGGAGGAGGAGAATAAGAAGAAATCAAGAAGAAGGAGGAGAAGGAGGAGGAGAAGAAGGACTAGAAGGTCCTTGGCCTTTTCCTCCTCCTCCTCCTTCTTCTCCTTCTCCTTCTTCTCTTCTTATTCTTCTTCTTTCTTTTCATTTTTCCTATTTCTTCTCCTCTTCTCCTCTTGTTGGAGCTAAATTACCTAATTATGCCTTTTTGGAACTAAATGGGTTAATTATCCCATTTTTGAGGAAAACAAGCTAAGTATATAATATTCATGAGCTAACCAAGGTTCTGATGCCATTTTGAGCTTATTATGGTATTTTGGAGCTAAAAGGGCTAATTATGTCATTGCTGGGGAAATTCAAGCAAGGATAATATGAAAGAGGAGAAGAAAGAGGAGGAGGAGGAGAATAAGAAGAAATCAAGAAGAAGGAGGAGAAGGAGGAGAAGGAGGAGGAGGAGAAGGACTAGAAGGTCCTTGGCCTGCTCCTCCTTCTCCTCCTCCTCCTCCTCCTCCTCCTCCTTCTCCTCCTTCTCCTTCTTCGCTTCTTCTTCTTCTTCTTTCTTTTCATTTTTCCTATTTCTTCTCCTCTTGTTGGAGGTAAATTACCTAATTATGTCTTCTTTGAGCTAAATGGGCTAATTATCTCATTCTAGAGGAAAAGAAGCTAAGTTTGGAGGAGAAACTTACCGTAGTGGTCACCAAGGAGGAGAAACACCACGGTTGCTTGCGGCGGCTTCGTTTGGAGACGGTTGCCCTGGAGAAGGGTCGTGCCATGCCGCTCGGGAGTTATTCTGCAGAAAAGATATTTTGCAATTTCTCACTTAGCATGATGACACTCAATTATTAATACTAGTTTATAATGAAACTCACCGTGCCAATCGAAGAGAAGACGGGCATCGGCGGAGGGACTTGACCGCTCTTCTCGCACAGACCTTGAAGAGTGGGTCGTATTAGTTAGTAATGAAACAGACATTACACACATGATTTGGCTAATGTGAAAAAAAACATACCACAAAAAGCTCGTACAGGGCCCGTTGACCCGCCTCATTCCGGGCCCTCTCCTCCTCAAGCAATCATGCCATGGTCTGGTCCCTCTCATCAAGAGCAGCCTGGCTTGCCAATCTCTCTTTCTCAAGAGCAGCCTGGTTTTCCGCTCTCTCTTTCTGAAGAACAGCCTGAAACACCATTCCTCGTTACCACAGTAATGATCTATGGTGACACACATAACGAAATGGATGAAAGTATTCTTAGTCCGTACAACTAACCTCGATGGCAAGTTCGACTGGCTGTGGATGACGCGTTATCTAAGGACAGCTGCTCGACTAGCGCGCCGTGATCTCCGGAAGAGTGAGTGGACAACGTATTATCCCATCTCCAATGGCTATCGAGCCATGGGGCCTCCCGCCACCAGATATCATCACCAGCTCTGGATCCAAAGGTTCCTGGCTAGGGTTAAAGTCATCCCCTTTCGTAGCCTTCCCCGCGTCCCTGTATGCCACGAGCTTCTGGTGGGATGATATGTTGGTGAAGTTATTGGGATCATCCAGGTCAGACTCAGAGAATGCCTTCGCCTTCTTGTACGAGGCAGTATGGGCCATGCCATAAAGGTCATACAAGTGTGGCATCTCAGTCTTATTGTGATGCGCCTAAAAGTGAGGCACAAAATATTAGCATCAAGAGTGAATTGCATGAATCATGAAGCAAATCACATACCCAGTTTCGTCCAAACTGAAGTAAGTTGGCGCTGCCTTGATGGTGTGGCACACCAACCATTTGGCTACGCCAATCCTTCGCATTCTCGTGGACGGCTTGCCAGCTGCCTGTGCACCACTCATCAACCAACGCCTCCCAACAATCCATCTTATCCGCACACCATCACGGGTGCACCTGTAAGTTATTAGAAAGAATTTTCAGCACTACGCCTATGAATGAGATTAAAAAAAACTACGTAGAAGGACTTAATTATAAGTAATTACCTTCATGCATTGCTCCTTCTTCACAAACATTCCGCGGCAATCCTTCTTCTGCTTTTTAATACCACGCGTGGCGTATTAATCTCGAAAAGCCCGCGGCCGAGCTGCGTGGCGCAAGTTCTATAGTAACCGCCTACACTCGGCCTCGAGAACCCTGGCCGCCTCCTCCTCATATCCATCCTCACACCTATAGAAGGTCTGCAATCAAACGTGAAAACACCGATTAGTACAATAATTAGCTATATTGTTAATTTTAGATTATGTAAAAGGATAATTTACCCAAAAGCTCTTGATCACCATCTCGGCCCTCGTGTGGCACAAGACACCATCTATAATCTCCTCCGGCGGGGCCTGCGCAGCCTGGTAGTGCTCCGAGGTAAATCCTAGTGTAGGAACCTGACCCTCACCAGGCAATGTGACAAACCCCGGGAAATTTGTCCGGCAAAGCACACCAACGACGGAGTTCGGCCTGCGGACTCCAAGAGGGTGTACCCATCCCCTGCAGTACGATAAGGTCAACGCATTAGATATTTGAACAAACTTGAAGGAAAAAAGCTAAAAAAAAGGGTAAATGTACTTACCTATCTCCTTCAGGTTTAATCACCGGCCTCTGCTCGCGGGTAGCCGGGGGGACCGGGAGACGTGTACTACCACGCTTGTACATGGTGGCCCCGTCCACCTACACGTCGCCCTCACTATCCGTAAGCTCATCCCCGCCATCCCCGCCCCCTGAGCCACCCAGACCCTTGGTCCAATCCGGCAACTCGGTACGATCCGGCCAGGTCTCCCATCCGGGCCTCTCCACGTCGGCTGAAGCCTCCGGAACCGTAGTCTCCTCCGGCTGCTCCCGGGCCGAATGCACCTCGACCCGAGGATACTCCTGAACCGGAGTCTCATGGGACGAATTCCCGCCAACAACAGGCTCCTGGAACGGAGTCCCCGTACCCTCCTCCACAAACGGGTCGACCATACTAGTCCTATGCTCGGGTGAATGAGCTGGTGGTGGTGGCGAGGACGGCTCAACAGTCCTCCTGGATCTTCCGCGGCCACCACCTCTCTCTGTACCCTTCCCCTTCTTCCCTACCCGACCAACACCTCTCCCAGTGGGCAATGCCGCCGACGAAGAAGAACCCACGGGTGGTGTTGACAGACTGTCTGCCAAGGCTCTACGGAGAGATAGGGGTGGGAAGGAAGTACCACCCCTCGTGCGGGGCGCCTGGGAAGAACCCGTCGAGCGATCTGGACCAGCGCCCACCATCTTTCCACACCTGGTGACCTGCCATGATAAAGATTAAAATAAATTTGTACAACATAAAAAAATTGAATAATTGACATGAATAATAATATGTACATGAATAATAAAGATTAATATATATATAATTTAAGTTGTGAATCTTACAAACTAATTATCATCATCAATAAATGCATCATCATCATCACTATCACGCATGTCTTCATGAATGACGTGCTCGTCGGGTTCAACGGCGTGAATTTGTTAGAGGCCTTCCTTTAATCGTTGAAGCATTAACAGGTCATCCGCATCAGTAACCTCTACGAGTTCCAGGTCTTCCGGTTCCGGCTCAGGGCTAGAGTCGGATTCATTGTCGCTGTCTACTTCCATATTCTTGGGTGAAGCACGGCGGTTCTTGAAACGTTTCTTGGAAAGACGTGTTTCTTGGAAGAATTCTCCATCATATGTGTCTGGGTTAATGTGAGGTTCATAATCCTGTTCATTTGGGAGAGGTGGTCTCACATGTGGCGGCACTTCAAAAACAACATACCAACCTTCCAGATTCTTATCCGTTTGGCATCCCAACGGTAGATAGAAAACTTGGGTCGCCTGTTGAGCCGTAACATAGACATCGGGAACATCTAAATGGGTGTTTCGATTGATTTCGACTAGTCCTATATGTTCATGAGTTCTTCTAGTCTTTTTTGGCTGGAACCAATAACATTTGAAGACTATGACGTTCAGTGGGTTTTCACCATAGAATTGAATTTCATAAATTGCTTCAACTCTTCCATAATACTCGATAACACCTTCGCCGATAGCAGAGACACCACTATTTGTAGATTTCCGGTCGGGCATAGATAGCTCTTTGCCAAAGGTATGAAAGAGATACCCGTTGATGTTGTATTTCTCAAATGAACGGACCTTATAGTCAAAACCATTAGCGACTTGTCTCAATTCGGCGTCCATAGACTCTGAATTAGCCTACAAGTTTAATACGAAACGGTTGTTGCATTAGCCGCAAGTTAGACCAAGAATGAAAAGGTCCATTATTGATTATTACCGTTTGTTTGAACCAAGAGATGAAACCGGGATAGCCGTCTCCTATCTTTGACAGAAGCTCATACTCTTCGACAGAATCATTTTCGATCACCGCTCCATCCGAGAATTTGACGACGTAACGGCTGTTTGAAATATCCGGGAATAAGAGCAGTTCAAATGAATTAGAAGTTACGGGAAAATGTGCCGAGAACTCACTCGATGTACGGCCGCACATCTGTTAGGTTGTTGAAGATATACAACAAAATGTTCCACCATTCTTCGACATCCAACGTTATTGATTTCGAAGCACCGGCTCGTGCGAGCTTCCCTTTGAATAGGCTGAGGTTGGACCCACCTTTTTTAGGGTCTGCATCATTGTGCCGAGGCTTCGGATTATGCAAATGATGATTTTTGGCTTCGTAGTGTGCTGTCACAAAGTTTGCCACCTCCTCAGTAATGAATGCCTCAGCCATCGATGCTTCAATTCTACGCTTATTTTTACATTTAGCTCGAAGGGTCTTCTGCATCCTCTCAGTTGCATAGCACCAACGATCTTGCACGGGCCCACCCAATCTTGCCTCGGTCGGTAGATGTAAAATCAAATGCTGCATTGGATTAAAGAAGCCCGGTGGAAAGATCTTCTCTAACTTGCACAACAACTCCGGTGCAAACTCCTCCATGTCTTCTACCACACCAGGCGACAATTCTTCCGCACAAAGAACACGGAAGAAATAGCTCAGCTCCGCTAGTACTAGCCATTCATCCTCAGGAATAAAGCCACGTAACATCACCGGCATTACCTGCTCTAGCCATATGTGCCAATCATGACTCTTGAGACCAAAGATTTTTAATTTTTCAAGACTCGCTCCCCTCTTTAGATTCGCTGCATACCCATCGGGGAACATCAAGTGCATTTTGACCCACAAGATAATTTCCCTCATAGCTGGCCTTCAAAGATTGAACCAGGCCTTTGGCTTCGACCACTTCTGCTTTCCTTTGCCTTCTCGCATGTTTTGTAATGGTCTATGACATAGTGTCTCTTGATCGACTCTAGCCTGAATATTATCCTTTGTCTTCCCATCTATGTCGAACAATGTACCAAAAATAGACTCTCCGATATTCTTTTCAGTGTGCATCATGTAGATATTGTGTGGAAGAAGGAGGTCTTTGAAGTAAGGCAGATCCCAGAAGCATGGCTTGTGAGTCCAGGCGTGTTTTGAATTATACCCCTTGAAATACCCTGGACGCTCTCGATCAGGATCGAGGGCGTTTAATTGATCCAGGATTTGTTGGCCTGTGAACGCAGGTGGTGCCAAGTTTTTGACAACTTGACCTTTGGTAAAGTTCTTCTTGTCTTTTCTGAACTGATGGTCAGGATCCAGGAACTGTCTATGCAAGTCAAAGCAAGAATACTTCCGACCCTCCTGCAAGCAATGAAACTGAAGAGCTGCCTTGCATTGGGGGCATGGGAACCTTCCATGCACACACCATCCAGAGAATAGCGCATACGCTGGCAAGTCATGCATAGAGTACATGTACCACACATGCATTTTGAAGTTTTCTTTTCTAGCGGCATCGTATGTCTTGACCCCCATTTTCCCAATCTTCTTCCAATTCTTCCTTAAGCGGTTGTAGGTACACATTCATATTCTTCCCCGGATAATTGGGCCCTGGAATTATCAACGTCAGAAATATGTTCTTTCTTTGCATAATCTGCCGGGGGGGAGATTGAGTGGAATGACAAATACAGGCCAACAACTATACTGGGTTGCCGTCATGCCAAAGGGATTAAAACCATCCGTGGCGTCGCAGACTCGAGGATTCCTTGGATCAGCCGCTTTATCCTGATGCAATCCATCAAAATGTTTCCACGCTTCCCCATCCGATGTGTGTACCATCATCTTATTCCCATCCGCATCTAGTTCAGTTCTTTTGCCCAATTTGTGCCATGTCATCTGTCTAGCTGTCTCTTCGACCATGAAAAGACGTTGAAGTCTTGGTACGATTGGCATATACCGAAGAAAAATAACTGTGATTTTGGTCTGCCTCTTCTCACCCATACCGTTGTCTACCACAAGATATGTGCAAGACTCGCAATTGGGACAATAGTCCAAGTGTGCATAGTCCCTCCTACACAAGACACATCCTTTCTCACATGCATCTATCTTCTCATAGGGCATCTTAAGTACACGAAGTATTTTGTCCGACTGGTACAGGTTTGTAGGCATGACATGGACTTTGGGTAGGAAACGTCCAAATAGTGTCATCATCGCGTCGTAGCATTCTCTTCCCAAGTTGAAATGAGCCTTCAGAGCCATTACTTGTGCAATTGCATCCAGCTGATAGAGCTCAGTGTGCTCATGGAGAGGACGTTTTGAAGACTCCAATATTTCATAAAAGGCCTTTGAAGATTCCTCCATCTCATCTTCTGAATCCCGAGCATCATCAAAGTCTTGCACCATGTCTTCGATCCCGGTACCATGCTCGTCCGTGCGACGACGGACCACCTCAGCTCTTGTGCGTTGTATAGACTCACCATGAAATGTCCACACCGTATAATTAGGCTTAAACCCCCCCCCTCTGCCTTTGTCGTCTTTTTATAGTTGTCGCATCCAGGACAGGGGCACTAGTTTCTTTCCTGGCCATTTGCGAATACGACTTTCACAAATTCCTTTGTTTTTACAAACCATTCTTTCGTCATCTCTTTCTGACTAGGGTGACCGGTATACATCCACGCACGATCACTCATCTTGCGTAGCTACTAAAGACAGAAGAAATATATTTATATATAATTTAGCATTTATATTCATCGGTTAACCAGGTTCGCCATTTTTATTACGTCCAGGCAACCTACATGCTAATAGTTAAAGATAGGTCCTAATACCACCCGAGTATGTGTAGATTGGGTTCGTTTTCCCATGCTCTGCTCCGGATCCAACGCAAAATTTCGGCAGCACCTCCCCGCTGTTCTCTTGATACACGTCTCCGCAAAAAAAAGAGAGGATGTGCATCCAGAGAAAAAAGGGGGAGGCACTGATGAAATTCCGCATTGGATCCAAAGCACAACATACGGGAAAACGAACCCAATCTACACATACTCGGGTTGTCCATGGATAATGTTGGACAATTCGAAAGGATGGCGGATATAAATATGCAAAGACATGCATATTTATAGATGTCGCCCTTTCGAACGGGAGACGCATACTGGTCACGCATACTGATAAATTAATTGAATTACCTAAATCTAGAAAGTTTCATCAGGAAACCGAGCCACAGTAAATGAAGGGGCGGGGAGGAGATGAAATTTGTACTGACCCACGAATGCAGGGGCGGAGCTCGTACAACACACGGGCAGGTCTTCGCACAGCAGACTTCACAGCGACGAGACAACTATCACATCTAAATCCACCCGATCAACACAAATATTCCAATTATGTCATTTTAGAGGAAAACAAGCTAAGTCTATAATATTCATGAGCTAACCAAGGTTCTTATGCCATTTTGAGGTTCTTATTGCATTTTGGAGCTAAATGGGCTAATTATGTAATTGTTGGGGAAATTAAAACAAAGGATAATATGGAAGAGGAGAAGAAAGAGGAGGAGGAGGAGAAGAAGAAGAAATCAAAAAGGAGGAGAAGGAGGAGAATGAGGAGGAGGAGAAGAAGGAGAAGGAGGAGAAAGTCTTTTCTTCTCTTCTTCTGTTCTTCTTCTTCTTCTTTCTTTCTTTTCATTTTGCCTATTTCTCCTCCTCTTCTCCTCTTGTTGGAGCTAAATTACCTAAGTATGTCTTTTTGGAGCTAAATGGGCTAATTATCCAATTTTAGAGGAAAACAAGCTAAGTATATAATATTCATGAGCTAACGAAGGTTCTTATGCCATTTTGAGCTTATTATGGTATTTTGGAGCTAAATGGGCTAATTATGTCATTGTTGGGGAAATTAAAGCAAGCATAATATGAAAGAGTAGAAGAAATAGGAGGAGGAGGAGAAGAAGAAGAAATCAAGAAGAAGGAGGAGAAGGAGGAGAAGGAGGAGGAGGAGAAGGACTAGAAGGTCATTGGCCTTCTCCTCCTCCTCCTCCTCCTCCTCCTTCTCCTTCTTCTCTTCTTCTTCTTCTTCTTCTTCTTCTTTCTTTTCATTTTGCCTATTTGTTCTCCTCTTCTCCTCTTGTTGGAGCTAAATTACCTAATTATGTCTTTTTGGAGCTAAATTTGCTAATTATCCCATTTTAGAAGAAAACAAGCTAAGTATATAATATTCATGAGCTAACCAAGGTTCTTTTATTCTTCTTCTCTTCCTCTCCTATTTTTTATTCTTCTTATTATTATTATTATTATTATTATTATTTTCTTATTTTCTTTTTTCCTCTTATTCTTCTCTTCCTCTCGTATTTTTCTTCTTCTTCTTCTTCTTCTTATTCTTATTTTCTTATTTCTTTTTTCCTATTATTCTTCTTCTCCTTCTTCTTCTTGTTTTCTTCTTCTCCTCCTCCTCCTCCTCTAGCTCTTCTTCTCCTCTTCTTCTCCTTTTTTCTTCTTCTACTTATTCTTCTTCTACTACTTTTTCTTATTTTCTTCTACTAAACAGGAAACTAACCTAAGACTAAACATAAACATAAACTAAACTAAAACTAAACCTAAACTAAAACTAAACCTAAGACAAAACAAACCGAAAACCTATAACTAATTAAACAAAACTATTACAAAAAAATCTAAAAAAACTAACCTTGATCCGGTGGCGCAGGGAGGAGAGGCGCGGGGAGGAGGGCCGCAGGGGGGAGGGTCCCGAGGAGGGCATGGGGAGGAGGGCCGCAGGGGGGAGGGGCGCGAGGAGGAGAGGCGCGGGGAGGAGGGCCACAGGGTGAGGGGCGCGAGGAGGGCGTGGGGTGGCGTGGCGGCGGCGGCGCTGGGGTGGGGTGGCGGCGCTGGGGTGGGGTGGGGCGGCGGCGCTGGGATGGGGTCGGGTGGCGGTGCTGGGGTGGGGTGGCGTCAGCGACGCTCGGGGGTGGAGGTTGCGGCGGAGAGAGAGGGGAGAGAGAGTGGGGGAGCGCGCGGGTGGGTAGGACGACCCGTTAACGTTAGGGGGTCCATCCTCTTTGCCGTCTGCCGCAGACGGCAAAGTTAGTTAGGCTAACGACAAAGGGGTGGGGTGGGGCGGGGTGCGGTGGGGAGAGAGGAGAGGTGGGGTGGTAAAGGTTTGTCGTGTGCCTTCACTACATTTGCCGTCCGTCAACGGACGGCAAAGCCCTACCCGATGGCAAATATCCTTTTTACCATCAGTGAGCCCTTTACCGTCCGCTTTAGGTCAGCTGACGGCAAAGAGGGTCTTTGCCATCAGCCAGCACACGGCAAAGCCCGGGCTGATGGGAAATTACTGTTTTCCAGTAGTTCCTTGGGCATCAAAAGAAAATTGAAAAGCCCCTTGTTTCAAATTGTCTATCACTTCCTAACTAGGGAGGAACCAAGAAGTTGATAGAACCACTTTGATGGTGTATAGAAAACATGACGTCCCTACTCTCTTCAAATGCCTCGGACGGATTGGAGCGACTGTTGTGGCACCATTACTAGCCCCTTTTTGGTCCAAACAAGGACGTGATCAGAACTGGACCATGCTGAAAAAATAACAAATATAGTCCTCCCCTTTTGTCTGAACCTTAGACCATGAGGATTGGGCGGCTATTCTACACTTTTCAATACCCAGCTTACTTAAAACCCCCGCTGACACCTTTTCTTAGGAAGGAACCCGTTTGGCTCCAAATCTCTAAGCTTGGTCTTAGGGACGAGACTCAACCCAAACCTTGCCACCAACTAAGCTAATCCCTCGAAGAAATACTGCCAATGTGCATCCATGATGACAAAGATAAATGATCAAGGATGATTGAAGAGGGTACCTCTATAGCTTGGCCAAGCGAAAGACCTCGACAAGAGGCCTACGTTGACAAGCTTCAACACTCTCAAGGATGAAGACCACCTACAATTGAAGATCACGTGCTTTAAGTAAGTCAAGGACTTCCCCATCAATGGGAAGCTACACAAAGACTTGACCCTTGTATTCCAGCATGCACACACACACTACATTGGCATGTATTCTAACTTCGGGATACACACGCACGCCAGGCCCTTGCCAGAACCTCGTTCACCAAGCCTTTGACCTCTCGTCAAGCTTGGAATATCGTAAGAATCCCATTCACCCATAGACGAAGCAACCGATGCACTCAAAGTTGTATCATCAAGCACTTCTAGATCCAATGGAGCAATCACATCTAAGAAAAAGCCACATGGGAACGTGAACACTACCTGAGACCCGGATTCCTATATCTCTTCTATGCCTAGCCTAGGTATCCCGGGGACGAGATTCTTGTAAGGGGCTACATCTGTCACACCCTGTGTTTTGCCTTGATAGTTGTAGTTTGTGTTGGGTTTTCCATGAAGAGGAATGGGTTATCACAAAAAAATGTGGTAAGTATTTGACTTAGTTATGAAACCTAGGTTTATCGAAACAATAGAAATATCAACCACAACTGTCTTCAATGGGTGCACACAAAAGAACGAACAACTTGCACCAAACATGGGTAAAAGGGTTGTCAGTCCCATTGTACTTGTTATTTGCAAGTGAGTGAGGTGTGTAGATGATTGTAGATAGTAGGATAAAATGAAAATAAGTAAATGGAAGCATGGTATTGAAGGTTTTATAAATATGTTGCGAATAGACCTGGGGCCATAGTTTTCCCTAACGACATCTCTAATGAAATATAGCATACGGTGGGTAAACAAACTACTGTTGGGCAATTGAAAGGAAAGCGGATAGTTATGTGATACTCACGGCAATGATCATGTTTTTATTGGCATCACATCCATAAACAAATAGTAAGACTCTTGCCTAGACCTATTACTATTACTCCACTCATCAACCGCTGTCTAGCATGCATCTGGAGTATTAAGTAAAACAGAGTAATGCGTGGAGAACAATGACATGATGTAGACTAAGTAAACTCTAGAAATATTAATAAATCACATCATGTTATGCTTAGTATCAGCAACACAAAGACGCATATTGTCCCCTTCTATCACTGGGATATAGAATTATCTAGGTTGAACCTACTACAAGGCACCTCTTTTACCGAAGAAATATCAATCTAGTTGGCCAAACTATTTCAATAGATTGGAGGGAATTACGAATCTATCATAATCATGCACATCAGAATCATATAAGTATTCAAAGAAGACTCAAATATTTATCATGAATAATCTTAAACCCACAAATCATCGGATCCCAACAAACGCACCACAAAAAAGGAATTACATCATGTGGATCAAAGAAAAGATGTGATGATCATTGTATTGAAGATAAAGAGAGATTGTCATCTAGGTACTAGCTATGGACCCGTAGGTTTGTGGTAAACTACTCACACATCACCGTGATGGTAGCAAGGTTGATGAAGAGGGCCTCCGTGATCGACCCGCCTCCATCAGGGTGCCAGAAAGGAGCTCCATATTGCCTCCCATCAGAATAGAGACTTGTGAGAGTGTAATAGGTGTTTCGGGACTGCTTCTTGGTTTCTAGGGTATATGAGAATTCATAAGCCAGAGAACAGAGCCGGGAAGGCCTCGAGGGGCCCGCAAGCCAATAGGGCGCCCCCTCCAGGCTGCACCGGGTTGGCTTATGGGGCCCTCATGTGGCCCCCTACTTTCCTCCAATGCTTGTTTCTCTTCTTTTGGTCCAGAAAAAATCACCAAAAAGTTTCAGCTCAATTAGACTATGTTTGGTATGGAAAACCTTAAAAGGGAAAACGTGCAGAAAAGAACAACTAGCACTGGGCACTGGGTCAATAGGTTAGTGCTCAAAAATAATATAATTGGTAAAAAGATACCCCAAAACTATTCTAGAATGATAATATATAAGCATGGAACAATAAAAAATTATAGATATGTTGGAGACATATCAAGCATCCCCAAGCTTAGTTCCTGCTCGTCCTCAAGTAGGTAAATGATAAAAACATAATTTTTTATGTGATATGCTATCCATAATGTAACCTTATGCATGTATGCTCAGTGTGAAATGATAAATTAACAAATATTAACACAACAATACTTGTAGGTATAAGCAGCAAAATCATTAATCTATCAAAGTATGTGATCCTCCAAAATTGTTTTACCACATTCATCTTATTATATTAGCAAGGAATGGCTCCATCTTCACCACATTAATACTAATGCCAAGAACCATGATGTCCAAGTCAGGAAATTGGATCGTACTTTTTGAATATGCAAAAACTTTTTATTCTTCACGCAATGCATGAGTGTGAACCAATGGACATAACATACACGTGGAATAGAATATGGTGGTAGGTTTCAAAGGGGTAACAAGTGGAGAAGATAGTCTCACATCAACTAGGCGTACCAACGGGCTATGAAGATGCTCGTTCATAGATAGCGATGCAAACAGTAGGGATTGCCATGCAAATGATCTTGTAGAGCTATAAGTGTATGAAAGCTCCACTAAAGCTAAGTGACGTGTGCATCCAACTTTCTTGCTCATGAAGATCTGGAGCATTTGAGGAAGCGTGTAATTTTAATATACAAGCCAAGTTTATGAAAAAGTTATTCCAGCTAACATATGGATAATATAACATCAGACTCTCTATATGAAGAACAAGGTGCCACTTTGATGCACAAGTGTCGTAAAGGATAGTAGCATAGTCCCTTCTCTCTTTTTCTCTCATTCATTTTTTTATATTTTTTTATTATGGTGGTCTCATTCGGCCTCCCCCATTTTTATTTCCTCACCCAGACAATGTTCTAGTAATGATGATCATCACACTTTTATTAACTTACAACTCAATATTAAAACGGATAGGATGATATGACTCTATGAATGCCTCTGGTAGTGTCCCAAGATGTCTAAAGATCTAGAATGACATTTATCGAAAATATGATGAACGGTGGCTTTGGCAAATATACTATATGAACTCTATATGATCATGCAAAGCATTATGATGATGAATGAACTAGTCATGTGAAGAGACGATGGCATTTGCATGGCAATATATCTCGGAATGGCTATGGAAATGCAACGATAGGTAGGTATGGTGGATGTTTTGAGGATGATAGAAAATGGCTTATGTGAAATAGAGCGTGTCATGTTACGGGATTTGGACGCACCAGTGAAAGTTGCATCAATCCTCAAGGTGAGAACGGGAGATGCACGGTCCCGAAGAGGCTTGCAAATATGAGGAAGTGAGATTGCGTATGTCCATGGTGTCACATTAGTCATGAATAACTCATGTACTTATTGGAAAGTTTTATTATGTTATCCCAAAACAAAGTACTAATCGCTTGCCCCGGAGGGATAGGGTTGGTAGTAATTAACCATCGCGCGACTCCCACTCAAAACAACACTAGGTTTCAACAAGGAATAGAAATACTCACACGTTATCACCATGCACTTCTAATTATTAGATGAACAACAAGTTTTAACATATCTTAATTTTGACACCTCTCTGAACTAATAATATTGCACTCAAACCTTTTTTCATATCACCACATCAATATCATTAACCCATAATTTCTCCATATCTGCTACATGATTGTTTTAATTATCACTCAATGAACACCAATTACGTTTGATCTAGTCTTGTGACCCATGCAATTTACCGTCACTATTTATTTAACTCCCAAAAAATATAAGTGAAGAATAAGAGCATAATATTCCTATAAACTCTACATGCCACCATTCTCAAAAACATATAAATGCAGTACTGGAGCAACTAATAAGCTCAAAATATATATGTGAAGAACATAGAGTATTCTATCAAATTGTGATGATGTGGTATCCCTCTGACATATGTGTGTCCAGAAGACGATGATTATGGAAAATTGAAAGTAAAAAAATTAAACAAAAGCAACGATGCTCCAAGCAAAACTCATATCATGTGATGAATAAAAATGTAGATCCAAGTAACATTCCGACGGATTGACACGAAAAGAGAGGATGCCTTCCGGGGCATCCCCAAGCTTAGACGCTTGAGTCTTCCTCGAATATTATATTGGGGTTCCTTGGGCATCCCCAAGCTTAGGCTTTTGGTGCCGCTCATTCCTTTGTCCATTGAGATAATATCGAAAACTTGAAAACTTCAATGACATAAAACTCAACAAAACTTTGCGAGATCCGTTAGTATAAGAAACATATCAAATACTATAAGTTGTTGCTATAAGTTGACTCTTATTTTATTTTAGGATAAGGTACTATATTATAACTTCCCCATGTCTTATACCTCCCGATACAATCCATAGCAGCATCAAGACAGGCAAACTACGCAAGCAAAAACATAATCTGACTGAAATAGAATAGTCCCTAGTATTCTGTAATAAATCTATACTTCTGTAACTCCAAAATTTCTGAAAAATTAAAAATATCTTGAAAATTGGTATAGAAATAATGTATCAAAAAGTCATCTTAAAAAGATGTTCCAGTAAAATCATAGGAATTCTGCACGCGACATCAAAGTTTTTGTTTTTGCACCGTATCAATTCTACTCATCATACAAATCATCCCAAAGGCTTTAAAGCATAAAAACACAATCATTACCGAGGAAATAGTCATTGTGGCAACAGAAATACATTATGAGCTCTTTCTTTATATCCATTAATATAGTCTTAAAATTTCAATGATGCTCACATAAAAGACAAGAATTGAATCATGAAGAGAGCATCATAAAACATGTTAAAGAACATTTAAGTCTAACATACTTCCTATGCATAGGCATTTGATAAGAAAACAATTTATCAAGACAAGAAGTGTCTAGCATAAGTAAGCAGGACCAACCAAGCATTAAACATTTGAATATCAAGAGAGGTAAGTGAGTAACATGAAAATTTCTATAACCTTATTTGCGTCTCTAATAATGATTACATGTAGGAACATATTCAGATTCAAAAATATATCAATCGTGCTTTTCGTACAAGAAACTATCATGAATCACTTTATAAATTTCACAATTTTGGATTCATGATTTTCAGGAAAAACCTCATAAAGATAATCTAGTTCAATCTCACCAGCAATAGATTCAACATAAACACGTATTTTGAAAAGATTAGCTAGTGGATGAAGATCCATTTATATTAATCTTTGCATTTTACTTTTTGCTTTGGTGTGATGAAGATAAATATAACATGGCTAGGCAAGTAACTAGACAACAAAGATGCAAAGTAGTGACAAGCAAGGGTAGATAGTTTTGCATTTTTATTTTCTTATGAGACAAACTAAATATACCAGCAAATAAAAAGGAGAAGAAGGGAATATAAAAATTTGCGGAGTTACTTGGTTGTTGGTGCTGATATTCCCCGGCAACGAGCCATAAATCCTTCCTCATCTGCATTGGGTTTTCTGTGAAGAGGAATGGGTTATCGTAGCACAATGTGGGTAAGTATTTCCCTCATTTATAAAACCAAGGTTTATCGAACCAATACGAATATCAATCATATACAATCGTCTTCAGTGGGATGCTCACGAAGGAACAAACAACTTGCACACAACGCGGTCAAGAGGTTGCCAATGACCTTGTACTTGTTATTTGCAAGCGAGTGAAGTGTGTAGATAATTTTAGATAGAAGAATAAAGTAAAAAAACAGGTAAATGGAAGCAAGGTATTGAATGTTTTGTAAATATGTTGTGAATAAACCCGGGGACCATAGTTCTCCCTAATGGCATCTCTCATGAAAAATAGCAAACAATGGGTAAACAAATTAATGTTGGGAAATTGACAAAAAAGCAGATAGTTATGCAATATTAACGACAATGATCATTTGTATATTGCCATCACATGCATAAACAAATAGGACGACTCCTGCCTGCACCTATTACTATTACTCCATTCATAGACCGCTATCTGGCATGCATCTAGAGTATTAAGTAAAACATAGTAATGCATAGAGAACAATGACATGATGTAGACAAAATAAACTGAAGCAATATGAATAAACCCCATCGAGTTATCCATACTAGCAGGAACACAAAGATGCATCTTGTCCCCTTCTGTGACTAGCATAAAGAAATTCGCCAGGTTTAACCAACTACAATGCACCTCTCCCACTGAAGAAATATCAGTCTAGTTGGCCAAACTATTTCAATTGATCAAAGAGAATTACGAAGATATCATTAGCATGCACATAAGAATCATATAAATATTCAGATAAGAATCAAATATTTATCATGAATAATATGAACATGAACCAACAACTCATCGGATCCCAACAAACGCACTGCACAAAAGGAATTACATCATGTGGATCAAAACGAAGATGTGATGATCATTGTATTGAAGATCAAGAGAGGGATATTTCCATCTAGGTACTGGATATGGACCCGTAGAATCATAATATATCAACATGCAACAATAAAAAAATATAGATACATTATCATGGTCATGTTCAGAATATTGGACAAAACCCTCCAAAACCCTTTCTACATAATTCAAGTATTTGAAATATTTCTATAAGACATATTCTCAAACAATTCCAAGAAAACTCCAGCATGTGACATATGTTGTATGTGATCATCTTCCCGAGTTTCATCTCAATCCCAATAACTTTGGTTCACCAAAAGACCACAAAACACTATGTGTCCAGAACCAAATTTGAGCAACTTCACATAGCCAAGTGTATTCATTTGTTCTCGAACTTTGTGGACATGTTATAATCCTCTAATAATGCATCCACACCAAGTGGTGCATGGTGGAGAACATATCCAGTTGTCCAAATCCCCGCAAACCCATTTCTTCTAATTTCCAGAGTTGGGAATTATTGCATTGTTTAGTTTTCTCAAATGAGCCGAAAACTTGTGATGAGGACCAATTAGTCTTACCATTTACCCTTGGAAAACCTAAAGGCCATTGGATACCCCTGGAAACCCTAGGACAACAACAAACAACTTCTGCCAATAGCTTGTGGACAAGTAAAGTTAACCAAAAAAGATTCTCCTTGCTCTCAAATTTTTACCACAACATCTAATAGCCCCCTTCTACCTACAATAACTTTGTTACGGAATTTGACCAATTATTTGGGGGGGGGGGGTTAACTCCCTGACTTTTTCTCTTTTCACCCTGGTAGAACCCCTCCTTCCCCCTCTGCTTCCACCGTATACTCGTGATTGCCCCCAACTCTGCCACAACTTCATTTGGATGCTAATGCATCAACCCAAACCCAAATATCGCACGATCATATGGGAAATATGAGCAGTTAATCTAAAACTAGATTTTGGCAGCAAATGTGGCATTGAACTACATGTACCATGTACACTTATCTCCCTAAGCTGAAAATTGGTCAGCGTCTTCTCCTTCCATGCCTAAGAACACCACACAACCTTTTACCTCATATACTCTAAGTAAAAGCCCATAAGATAGATCCCAAGTTTCATGCTACAAACTTAACCTCGGTCAAAACTACCCCAACCAGCTCCATTGCCTCTCAAACTTCACTAGATCCCTTAACCATGCGTACCTCACATGCTACACATCCTTGGTCGACCCAAAAGTCACGCTGGACAGACATTGGCATGGTGACCATGGACCTGACCTATCGAAACGACGCTCTGCCCATCGGCGTTGTCGAGTAGCATGTGTGTGGCCTCGACATGGCATCCATGTGTGCCTGGAACCCTCTCTCAGCTTCCCATGCCCCTCCCTGATGCCATGATGCACTGAAGGGGGCCCATGCACACGCGTGCTCGGCGCTTGAGCACATTCAAGGTGCACCGAGCTCCCCCTGTCGCCCCCATGCGTTACCTCTCCCGAGCACCCTGAACACAACTAGTCCACCCCTCTCCCCTTAGTGAACCTCCCGAACCACCCACAACTATCCTCGCACCGTATTCCTTCGTCCATAGCCGTTGATGCCATTGTGAAGCTCCGCTCAGAACTCCCTCGTGCCCCTCTCTCCCTCCTAACCATGACGGAAAACCCAAGCAACGCCTAGAAACCACTCCTCAACCCCTTCGTTCTTCCCTCCACTGTTGTATCATGACCTTCACGATCGACTGTCACATCCGCGGTTGTCCGAGCCCTCATCATTGTGTTTTTTCCCGGTAGGCGTGTGATACTTGTGATCGGCGTTGGGTTTTCAGTGAAGAGGAATGGGCTATCGCAACACAATGTGGGTAAGAGTTTTCCTTAGTTATGAAACTAAGGTTTATCAAACTAGTAGGAATATCAACCATAATTGGCTTTAGCGGATCCACACAAAAGAACAAACAACTTGCACACAACGCGGGCAAGAGGGTTATAAATCCCCTTGTAATTTTTATTTGCAAGCGAGTGAGGCATGTACATAATGTAGATTGCAAGAAAAAATAAAGACAATTAAATAGAAGCCATGTATTGCAGGTTTTCCAAATATGCTATGAATAGACCCGAGGGCCATAGTTTTCCCAACTGGCATCTCTCATGAAAAACAACATAGAGTGGGTAAACAAATTATTGTTGAGCAATTTACAGAAAAGCAGATAGTTATGGATATTAACGGCAATGATCAAGTGTACATAGACATCACCTCCATAAAAAAATAGGCTGACTTCTGCATGCACCTATTACTATTACTCCATTCATCGACTACTATCCAACATGCATTCGGAGTACTAAGTAAAACAGAGTAATGCATGGAGAACAATGACATGATGTAGACAAAGTAAACTCAAGAAATATAAATAAACCCCATCATTTTATCCTTAGTAGTGGCAACAAAAAGACGCCTCTTGTCCCCTTCTTTATCCGGTATGCATCTAGAGTATTAAGTAAAACATGGTAATGCATAGAGAATAATGGCACGATGTAGATAAAGTAAACTCAAGAAATATGAATAAATCCCATCAAGTTAAACTTAGTAGCAGGAACACAAAGATGCATCGTGTCCCCTTCTGTCACTAGGACAAAGAAAATCGCCATGTTGAACCTACTACAATGCACCTCTTTCACCGAAGAAATATCAGTCTAGTTGGCCAAACTATTTCAATATATCGGAGAGAATTACGAAGCTATCCTAATAGTGCATATAAGAATCATATAAGTATTCATAGAAGACTCAAATATATATCATGAATAATCTAAACATAAACCCATAATTCATCGGATCCCAACAAACGCACTGCACAAAAGGAATTACATCATGTGGATCAACGCGAAGATGTGATGTTGATTGTATTGAAGATCAAGAGAGAGAGATTGACATCTAGGTACTGGCCATCGACCTATTGGTCTGTGGTGAACTACTGATGACCCACAAGTATAGGGGATCTATCGTAGTACTTTCGATAAGTAAGAGTGTCGAACCCAACGAGGAGCAGAAGGATCTGACAAGTGGTTTTCAGCAAGGTAATCACTTCAAGCACTGAAATTATCGGTAACAAGTAGTTGTGTAGTGAGATGATTTGTAGCAAGTAGCAAGTAACAAAAGTAGCAACGGTGCAGCAAAGTGGCCCAATCCCTTTTGTAGTAAGGGACAAGCCTGGACAAAGTATCATGGGAGGAAAAACGCTCCCAAGGACACACGGGAATTTATGTCATGCTAGTTTTCATCATGTTCATATGATTCACGTTCGTTACTTTGATAGTTTGATATGTGGGTGCACCGGCGCTTGGGTACTACCCTTACTTGTACAAGCATCCCACTTATGATTAACCCCTCTCGCAAGCATCCGCAACTACGAAATAAGAACTAAGACAAAGTCTAACCATAGCATTAAACTAGTGGATCCAAATCAGCCCCTTACGAAGCAACGCATAAACTAGGGTTTAAGCTTCTGTGACTCTAGCAACCCATCATCTACTTACTACTTCCTAATGCCTTCCTCTAGGCCCAAATAATGGTGAAGTGTTATGTAGTCGACATTCACATAACACCACTAGATGAAAAACAACATACAACACATCAAATTACCGAACGGATACCAAATTCACATGACTACTATTAGCATGACTTATAATATGTCCTGAGGAACAAAAGTAACTACTCACAAAGCATAATCATATTCATGACTAGAGAGGTAATGACTAGCATCAAGGATCTGAACATAAACTCTTCCACCAAGTAATCCAACTAGCATCAAGTACAAAGAGTAATTAACACTTCTTCGGCACAGTATTTTTTATATATTCCCAAAAAATCCACGTTGATTTTCACGGATTTTGGAGTTGCGCAGAATAGGCATCTCAAACTTACTCCTTTTTCAGGCCAGAATTCCAGCTGCCGACATTCTCCCTCTTCAAGTAAACCTTGCAAAATAAGAGAGAAAAGGCATAAGTATTGTACCGTGAAGTGAAATAACAGCCCAAGAAGCGATAAATATCAACATAAAAGCATGATGCAAAATGGACGTATCAACTCCCCCAAGCTTAAACCTCGCTTGTCCTCAAACGAAAGCCGAGCTCAATAAATATGCTCACATGTTTAGGGAGAGAGGTGTCGACAGAACAGCAATACCAACATATAATCTCTCAAGCTAAAGTGACAATTCCTTCACAAAGTAAAGCATGGATCAAGAACCTTACCGAGAATCAACAACCGTTAGCCTTTAGTCATTGAAGCAATTGCAATTTATCACAACGTCAGAAAGAGTGAAATAAGAGCTTGTAAAGAAAATCCACATACTCAATCATCTTTTCGTTCTCTTCAATTGCTACAACTCACGTGGTACTCATGAGATCAAAGTTTCAGCTGGACAAAGAGAAAGATAGGGGCTTATAGTTTTGCCTCCCAACCATTTACCTCAAAGGTAATGTCAACGACAATAATTCCTGAATACTTACTTCCAAGTTGACATATGAATATAGATCTTTCCCAAGCATATGACGTTAGCCAAGATAAAGGCGAAACAAGGAATTGGTGAAGATCACCATGACTCTTTCAAGGGCAAAAAGTAAAGGTACAAGATAGGGCCTTCGCAGAGGGAAGCAGAGGTTGTCATGCGCTTTTGATGTTTGGATGCGTGTCCTCTTATTGCGGAGGAACGTCACTTTATATTGCCTCCTGTGATAAAGAACTTTATTATCCAGTCTGTCGCTTTTCTGTCTTCCTCATCACAGGTTCATACAAAGCTTATTTTCCACACACTAGTAGATCATACTTATTAGGGAGCAATTTTTATTGCTTGCACCAATGACAACTTACTTGAGGGATCTTATTCAATCGATAGGTAGGTATGGTGGACTCTCATGGCAAAACTGAGTTGAAGGTTTGTGGATGCACAAGTAGTATCTGTACTTGGTGCGGGAGTTTTGGCTAATATGAGGTGGAAGAAATCGTCACATGCTAAGGGATCTCTAATCATATAACATTCTCCGGAACCAAGCAAACACAATTCATTATTTTTTCTTCCTTGTCCAACATCTACTTCTAGGCATGTAATAGTTTAGTGAGTGTTCACAATCATAGATGGTGTCAAAGATGATATATTTATATGTGAACCTCTCCTTCTTTATCACTTCCTCTTAATTGCAACAATGACCAAGGTCTACGTTTGTCTACCCTTAGTAAGTTTCAATCATCATTCTCTTTATATGTGAAGCCATCACTTCCCATAAGATCATTACATGATATTTCATGCTTTTGTTCTTTTCTCAATCTATTGATCATGGCATGAGGAAAAGCCCTTCAACTAAGACACTCTTTATTATATGGCTCACGAGCTCAAATACATCGGGGGTGACACATAGCAAAACTCAAGCCTAAAACACTAAGCTTGGCACAAGCCAAGGGGATTGCCCATACCCATGCTTAGTTGTCTTCCTTTGGAGGTGATGGTGTTGGAGTTGTTTCAACATGGGTTTGATCCTCCGTCTTCCAAGGCATAGGTGCTCCATCATGTAAAGATGAACTTGTCTCCGGAGTCCTCAAATCTGCAGCCAACTGTATTGATTTAAATCTATACACATAAACACAGTTTTGGTTCTGCAGGTCATAGATCTGGCCTTGGAGGTGATCAATCCTATCATAGAGCCTGGAGAGGTGCTTCCCAATGTCATTGGCATCAATCTGGTGCTTGTTGGTGAACTCCATGATCACCATGGGGTTGACGTTGAGTCCACGCTCCACCATCCCTTGACACTTGAAGACTTGTTGCTCCATTGCTTCGAGCCTCGCCTCCATGCTTCCGGTCTTCTTGGGCCCCTCATCATCGCGGATGTGCAACATCCCCTCACGCATCTCGATAGATTGAGGGTGTTGCAGCACTCCCGTGAGGTAGGGATTGATGACCTTCTCGAAGATCTTGTCCTTCAGAGCTTTTGGGGACGTCAAGGCAATCTAGATCTGCAACAGAAACAGGCTCGAAACGAAAACAGAGGAAATTTGTGTGATACGAGGGTCAGACCTTACGGGAGAATATATAATGATTGTTTCTAGGAAAGAAGGAGTACTCCGCACGAAAACGGAGTCCGGGAGGCACACGAGGTGGCCACTCAAATATTCAAAAACGGAGAAAATTTCCTACTCGAAAAGTTTTGGAGTCTGATTTCTTACCGAATCACATACCTCTTCGTTTTCGGTGTCTGAAACAGGCTGATAAATATCCCTTAGGTATTCTTCCAGAGTTATGGTATTGATGATATTGCTTTCAACATTTATGGGAGTATCTGAGATATAATGCTTGATTCTCTGCCCATTTACAACTCTCGGACAATTACCTTCCGTGTTTTTGATCTTGATAGCACCGGAACGATATACTTCCTCAACAATATAGGGACCTTCTCATTTAGAGAGAAGCTTGCCTGCAATGAATCTTAAATGAGAATTATATAGCAAGACATAATCACCCACATTGAACTCACGCTTTTGTATCCTCTTATCATGCCACCTCTTAACCTTTTCTTGGAACAACTTGGCATTCTCATATGCCTGAGTTCTCCATTCATCAAGCGAGCTAATATCAAATAACTTCTTCTCAGCATCAAGTTTGAAATCAAAGTTGAGCTCTTTTATTGCCCAATAGGCTTTATGCTCTAGCTCAAGAGGTACATGACATGCTTTACCATACACCATTTTGTACGGAGTCATGCCCATGGGATTCTTATAGGCCGTTCTATAAGCCCACGGTGCATCATCGAGCTTCCTAGACCAATTCTTTCTAGACTTGTTGACAGTCTTTTGCAGAATCAATTTAATCTCTCTATTGCTTAGCTCTACTTGACCACTGAACTGAGGGTGATAGGGAGACGCAATTCTATGGTTGACATCGTACTTAGCAAGCGTTTTAGGGAAAGCACCATGAATGAAATGTGAACCACCGTCGGTCATTAGATATCTAGGGACTCCAAATCTAGGGAAAATAACTTCTTTAAGCATCCTGATAGAGGTGTTATGATCAGCACTACTAGTGGGGATAGCTTCTACCCACTTAGTGACGTAATCAACATCAACTAGGATATGAGTATACCCGTTGGATTTTGGAAAAGGTCCCATATAATCAAAGCCCCAGACATCAAATGGTTCAATGACAAGTGAATAGTTCATAGGCATTTCCTGACGTTTACCGATATTACCTATTCTTTGACATTTGTCACAAGACAAGACAAACTTACGGGCATCCTTGAAGAGAGTGGGCCAATAGAAACCTGATTGCAATACCTTGTGTGTAGTTCTATCTCCCACATGGTGTCCTCCGTACGCCTCGGAGTGACACTTCTGTAGGATCTGTCCCTGTTCATGTTCAGGTACACACCGTCTAATAACACCATCTACTCCTTCCTTATAAAGGTGAGGATCATCCCAAAAGTAATGTCTCAAGTCAAAGAAGAATTTCTTCTTTTGTTGGTATGTGAAACTAGGTGGTATATATTTAGCAACGATATAGTTTGCATAATGACCATACCACGGTGCACTACGTGAAGTATTGATGACACTTAGTTGCTCATCTGGAAAGCTATCATCAATAGGTTGTGGGTCATCAAGAACGTTCTCCAACCTAGACAAGTTATCTGCTACTGGGTTATCAGCACCCTTCCTGTCGACAACGTGCAAATCAAATTCTTGTAGCAAGAGAACCCATCTGATAAGTCTAGGTTTAGCGTCTTTCTTCTCCATGAGGTACTTAATAGCAGCATGATCAGTATGAATAGTGACTTTGGAATCAACTATGTAAGACCTGAACTTTTCATATGCAAACACGACTCCTAAAAATGCCTTTTCCATAGTAGCATAGTTTCTTTGGGCACTGTCTAGAGTTTTACTAGCATAGTGAATAACATTAAATTCTTATCAACTCTTTGTCCTATTACAGCACCAACAGCATAATCACTAGCATCACACATGATTTCAAAAGGTATGTTCCAATCAGGTGGCTGAACAATAGGTGCAGTTATCAAGACCTTCTTAAGTATTTCGAAGGCTTCCTCGCAATCATCGTCAAAGACAAAAGGAATATCCTTTTGCAAGAGATTGGTAAGAGGCCTAGAAATCTTAGAGAAGTCTTTAATGAACCTTCTATAGAATCCAGCATGACCAAGGAAACTTCTTATACCTTTGATATCTGTGGGGTATGGCATTTTCTCGATTGCATCAACCTTAGCATTATCTACTTCAATACCACTTTCAGAATTTTTATGTCCTAAGACGATGCCTTCATTAACCATAAAGTGGCACTTCTCCCAATTCAAGACAAGGTTGGTGTATTTACATCTCTGCAAGACTCAATGAAGGTTGCTGAGGCAATCATCAAAGGAAGACCCATAAACGGAGAAGTCATCCATGAAAACCTCAACAATCTTTTCACAAAAGTCAGAGAAGATAGCCATCATGCATCTTTGAAAGGTAGCAGGTGCATTACATAAGCCAAAAGGCATACGTCTATAAGCAAAGGTATCGAAAGGGCACGTGAAAGAGGTTTTCTCCTAATCAGATTGTGCAACTGGTATTTGGGAGAAACCAGAATAACCGTCTAGAAAGCACAAGTGTGTGTGTTTAGACAGTCTTTTTATAATTTGGTCGATAAAAGGCAAAGAGTAATGATCTTTCCTAGTGGCTTTATTCAGTTTCCTAAAATCGATCACCATCCTATAGCCAGTAATAATTCTCTATGGGATCAATTCATCCTTATCATTAGAGACTACGGTAATGCCTCCTTTCTTAGGGACACAATGCACCGGACTCACCCAATCACTATGAGCAACATGATAAATAATACCCCCTTCCAGGAGCTTTAGTATTTCTTTTCTTACTACCTCTTTCATCTTAGGATTTAATCTCCTTTGATGATCAGCAACTGGTTTGGAATCAGGATTAGTTTTAATCTTGTGCTGGCATAGAGTGGGACTAATGCCCTTAAGATCATCTAGAGTATATCCAATAGCAGCGCGGTGCTTCCTCAGAGATTTTAGTAACTTCTTTTCTTCATGCTCTGAGAGGCTAGCACTAATTATAATAGGATATATCTCTTTTTCATCAAGATAAGCATACTTAAGAGTATTATGCAACTGTTTAAGCTCGAACACAGGATCGCCCTTTGCTGGGGGTGGATACCCAAGCAGTTCAAAAGGCAAGTTATTCTTAAGGATAGGATATTGTTCTAAGACAACTCTATCTATCTCATCCCTTTCATCCATGTGCATATCATTTTCATGCTCAAGCAAGTATTTCTCTAAAGGATCAGTAGGAGGCACGGCACTAGAAGCTAAGGCAATAGTTTCATCCTTACTAGGCAACTCGTTTTCATGAGGTTGTCTACCAAACTTGGAGAAATTCAACTCATGTGACACGCCTTCAAAGCCAACAGTGACAGTTTGCTTGTCACAGTCAATATGAGCATTGACGGTATTAAGGAAGGGTCTGCCAAAAATGGTGGGGCAAAAGCTATCTTGAGTGGTAGCAAGAACGAGGAAATCAGCACGATACTTCGTTTTACCACACAAGACTTCAACATCCCTAACAATTTCCATAGGGCAGATAGTATCTCTATTGGCAAGCTGAATACTGACATCAATAGGTTCTATCTCAACAGGTGCAATCTTGTCTTTGATTTCATCATATAACATTAAGTTATTGCATTAACACTAGCACCCACGTCACGTAAACCATGATAACAATGATCTCCTATCTTAACGGAAACAATAGGCGTGCCAACAACAGGCTTATGTTTGTCTCTAGCGTGAGGTTTAGAAATTCTAGCAACATCTTCACAGAAGTTAATATTATGTCCCTCAACATCGTCGGACAGGAGATCTTTGATAATAAAAATGCTAGGTTCAACTCTAATTTGCTCAGGGGGTGTAGGTGTTCTAATGTAACCTCTACGTATCATAGTTGAAGTTTTAGAATGATCCTTCATCCTAACATGGAAAGGTGGTTTCTCAATGTAAGCACTGGGAACAATAGGATCATTATAGGCAATGACTCTCTCTTCAACTGGATTGGGTTTAACTACATTGACTTCTAAAGGAGGATGATATTTAAACCACTTCTCTTTGAGGAGATCAATATGAGCAGCAAATGATTCACACAGTAAAGCTACTATCTCAGAGTCAAGTCCATACTTAGCGCTAAAGTCACAAAAAGTATTTGTTTCAACAAAGGATTTAACGCAATCAAACTTGAAATTCATACCTGACTCCTTACCTTCATCAAGCTCCCAATATTCAGAGTTGCATTTAATTCTCTCCAATAAATTCCATTTGAAGTCAATATCTCTCTTCATAAAAGAACCGGTACAAGGAGTGTCAAGCATGGTGCGATCATCATGAGAAAGCCGAGCATAGATGTTCTGAATGATAATTTCTCTCGACAGCTCATGATTGCGGCATGAATATAACATTGATTTAAGCCTCCCCCAAGCTTGAGCGATGCTTTCTCTATCAGGGGGCCAACAATTATAAATATAATTCCGATCACGATGTACTAAATGCATAGGATAAAACTTTTGATGAAATTCCAATTTCAACCGATTGTAGTCCCATGATCCAGTATCATCACATAGCCTATACAATGTCAACGCCTTATCCCTCAAAGAAAAGGGAAAGACCTTATTCTTGGCCTCATCCTCGGGCAAACCTGTAAGCTTAAATAGACCACAAACTTCATCTACATAGATTAGATGCAAGTCTGAATGTGATGTTCCATCTCCTGTAAAAGGATTAGCCAGCAGTTTCTCAAGCATACCCGAAGGAAATTCAAAGCAAATATTTTCAGTAGGTGCAGCAGGTTGAGGAGCAACTCTTTGTGCTTCCATTCGAGGTGAAGATACACCGAACAAGCCCCTCAAAGAATTAGTTTCCATAGTGACAAGTGACAATAAATTTCAGCAGACTATATGAATGTTTCCTGACCAATTTCCACTTACCAAAGGCGGCCACCCTCCCAGGCAACGGTGCCAGAAAAGAGTCTTGATGACCCACGAGTATAGGGGATCTATCATGGTCCTTTCGATAAGTAAGAGTGTCGAACCCAACGAGGAGCAGAAGGATCTGACAAGTGGTTTTCAGCAAGGTAATCACTTCAAGCACTGAAATTATCAGTAACAAGTAGTTGTGTAGTGAGATGATTCGTAGCAAGTAGCAAGAAACAAAATTAGCAACGGTGCAGCAAAGTGTCCCAATCCCTTTTGTAGCAAGGGACAAGGGAGGACAAAGTCTGATAGGAGGAAAAACGCTCCCGAGGACACACGGGAATTTCTGTCATGCTACTTTTCATCATGTTCATATGATTCGCGTTCGTTACTTTGATAGTGTGATATGTGGGTGGACCGGAACTTAGGTACTGCCCTTACTTGGACAAGCATCCCACTTATGATTAACACCTGTCCCAAGAATCCGCAACTACGAAAGAAGAATTAGGACAAAGTCTAACCATAGCCTTAAACTAGTGGATCCAAATCAGCCCCTTACGAAGCAACACATAAACTAGGGTTTAAGCTTCTGTCACTCTAGCAACCCATCATCTACTTACTACTTCCCAATGCCTTCCTCTAGGCCCAAATAATGGTGAAGTGTTATGTAGTCGACATTCACATAACACCACTAGAGGAAAAACAACATACAACACATCAAATTACCGAACGAATACCAAATTCACATGACTACTATTAGCATGACTTATCTGATGTCCTCGGGAACAGAAGTAACTACTCACAAAGCATAATCATATTCATGACCAGAGAGGTAATGAGTAGCATCAAGGATCTGAACATAACCTCTTCCACCAAGTAATCCAACTAGCATCAACTACAAAGACTAATTAACACCACTAGCAACCTTATAAGTACCAATCGGAGTCGTGAGATAGGGTTTGGAGATGAGATGGTCCTGATGAAATAGGGTTTGGAGATGAGATGGTCCTGATGAAGATGTTGATGGTGATGAGTCCCGTCCAATGAGAAGAGTGTTGGTGATGACGATGGCGACGATTTCCCCCTCCGAGCGGGAGGTTTCCCCAGCAGGATCGTCCTCCCGGAGCTCTAGATTGGTTCTGCTCAAGTTCCGCCTCGTGGCGGCGACGAATCCTCCGAAAAGCCTCCTCCTGATTGTTTTGGAACGAAACCCTTCATATAGCAGAAGAGGGGCGCCAATGGGTCAAGAGGGAGCGCACAAGCCCCTAGGCGCGGCCAGGGGGGTGGCCGCGCCTACTAGGCTTGTGGCCCCCTGGTTCCGCTCCTCTAGCACTTCTTCGGCCCATTATTTTTTATATATTCCCAAAAAAATTGACGTTGATTTTCACGGATTTTGGAGTTGCGCAGAATAGGCATCTCAAACTTGGACCTTTTTCAGGCCATAATTCCAGCTGCCGGCATTCTCCCTCTTCAAGTAAACCTTGCAAAATAAGAGATAAAAGGCATAAGTATTGTACCGTGAAGTGAAATAACAGCCCAAGAAGCGATGAATATCAACATAAAATCATGATGCAAAATGGACGTATCAACTACTCACATATAATCATGAGGGCAGCAAGGTTGATGAAGATGCCCTCCAGGAACGATCCCCCTCCACCAAAGTGCCGGAATGGAGCTCCAGATGGCCTCCTGTCGGAACATAGACTTGAACAGCATAAAAAGTGTTTCGGGACTACTTCCGGTGTTTCGACGGTATATGACAATTTATAATCTAGAGAACGGAGTCGGGAGGGCCTCGATGGACCCACAAGCCAACAGGGAGCCCTTGCGAGGCCGCACAGGGTTAGCCTGTGGGGCCCTCGTGTGGCCCCCAGCCTTCCTTCGATGCATGTTGCTATTCTTTTGTTCTAGAAAAAATCACCAAAAAGTTTCGGGTCAATTGGACTTCGTTTGGTATGGAAAATCTAAAAAGTCGAAATCATGCAGAAAAAGGCAACTGGCACTAGGCACTAGGTCAATGGTTAGTGATCTAAAATAATATTAATGTTTAATCAAATACCCAAAAAGTATTCCAGAATGATAATATATCAGCATGGAACAATCAAAAATTATAGATATGTTGGACACGTATCAAGCATCCCAAAGCTTAATTCTTGCTCGACCTCGAGTAGGTAAATGATAAAAACAAAAAAAAATTGACATGCTATCCATAATGTAACCTTATACATGTATGCTCGTTGAGAAATGATGAATTAACAAATATTAACACAACAATACTTATAGTTATAAGCACCTAAATCATTAATCTTTCAAAGTATAGTATCCTCAAAGATTGTGTTACCCCATTCATCTTATTATATTAGCAAGGCATGGCTCCATCTTGACCACATTAATACAAATGTCAAGCACCACAGTATCCAAGTCAGGCAATTGGACCATAATTTTTCAATAAGCGTCAACTTTTTATTCTTCACACAATATATGAGCGTGAACCAACGGACATAGCATATAGGTGGAATAGAATATGGTGGTAGGTTTCAAATGGGTGAAAAGTGGAGAAGATAGTCTCCCAATAACTAGGCATACCAACGGGCTATGGAGATGTTCGTTGATAGATAGCGATGCAAGGGGAACGAATTGCCATGGAAATGATGTTGTAGAGCTATAAGTGTATGAAAGCTCCACTATAGCTAAGTGGCGTGTGCATCTAAATTTCTTAATCATGAAGACCTCGAGAATTTGAGGAAGCCCGTCAGCAGAATATACAAGCGAAGTTTATGAAAAAGTTACTCCCACTAGCATATGAATGATATAACATGACACTCTCTATATGAAGAACAAGGTGCCACCTTGAGGAACAAGTGTGGTAAAGGATAGTAGCAAAGCCCCTTCTCTCTTTTTTTCTCATTCATTTTTTCATTTTTTATTATGGTGGGATCATTTGGCCTCCCCCATTTTTATTTCCTCAGTAGGATAATGCTCGAATAATGATGATCATAACACTTTTATTTACTTACAAATCAATACGAAAACTGATAGGACGACATGACTCTGCATGAATGCCTCTAACAGTGTACCGGGATGTGCAAAGATAGAGCGTGACATGGATAAAAAATATGATGAACGGCGGATTTTCCACAAGTACTATATCACCACTATATGATCATGCAAAGCATTATGATGATGAACGGACTAGTCATGTGAAGTGACGATGGTATTTGCATGGCAATATATCTCGGATTGGCTATGGAAATTCTATGATAGGTAGGTATGTTTTCTGTTTTGAGGAGAATATAAAAACCTTATCTGCAACAGAGTGTGTCATGTAACGAGTGTTTGGATGCACGAGCAAAAGTTGAACCGATCCTCAAGGTGAGAATGGGTGATGCATAGTGCCGAAGAGGCTAGCAAATATGAGGAGCTGAGATTGAGTATATCCATGGTGTCACATTAGTCATGAAGAACTCATGTAGTTATTGAAAAGTTTTATTTGTTTTATAACAGATAAAAGTAGTACTCTCATGCACCGAGGGAGGGGGTTTATATGAGTTAACCATCACGCAACTCCAATTATTTTTTCTCTAGACTTATGGCCCATGCAAATTACCATCACTTTTTTATTTAACTCTCAAAAAATATAAGTGAATAAATAGAGCATAATATTTCTATAAAATCTAGACGCCACCGTGCTCAAAAAGAAATAAGTGAAGTACTAGAGCAACTACTAAGCTCAAAAGATATACGTGAAGCACAAAGAGTATTCTATTAAATTCTGATGATGTGGTATCTCTATCAAATAGGTGTGTCTAGAAAATGATGATTGTGGAAAACTGAAAGTAAAATCAAACAAAATAAAATGAAGCTCCAAGGAAAACTCATATCATGTGATGAATAAAAATGTAGCTCCAAGTGACATACCGATGATTTGAGACGAAAATATGTAATGCTTTCCAGGGCATCCCCAAGCTTAGACGCTTGAGCCTTACTAGATTATTACCTTGGGTTCCTTGGGAATCCCCAAGCTTAGGCTTTTCCTACTCCTTATTCATATGTCCATCGGAATAATACCAAAAACTTGAAAATTTCAATCACATAAAACTCAACAAAACTTCGTGAGATTTGTTAGTATAAGAAACATATGAAATACTTTCAATTGTTTTTATAAGTTGATTCTCCATTTATTTTAGCATAAGGTAATGTGTTCTAACTTCTCCATGGCTTATACACCCGAATACTATCCATAGCATCATCAAAACAAGCAAACTATGCAAGCAAAAAACATAATCTGACTCAAACAGAACAGTATGTAGTAATATGTAATGAACCTATACTTTTATAAATCCAACAATTCTAAAAATTAGGAAGACCTGAGGAATTTGTATAGAAATATTTTGTAAAAGATTCAGCTTAAAATACGTTCACCCAAATCATAGAAATTCTGCACCGGACATCAAAGTATGTGTTTTTGCACTGTATCAATTCTACTCATCATACAAATCATCCCAAAGGATTTACTTGGCACAAACACTAATTAAAACATAAAACACAATCATTACAGAGGCAATAATCATCTTATCACAAAGAAACAAAAAAGAAATGGTAATTATTGGGTTGTCTCCCAACAAGACTTTTCTTTATTGGGTTGGCTTGAAATTTCAGTGATGCTCACATACAAGACAAGAATTGAATCACAAAGAGAGGATCATAAAACATGTGACAAGAACATTTAAGTCTAACATACTTACTATGCATAGGAATTTTATAAGAAAACAATTTATCAATAGAAAAACTGTCTAGCATAAGGAAGTCGGATGAATGAAGCATTAGCAATTTGAATATCAAGAGAGGAAAGTGAGTAACATGAAAATTTGTATAACCATATTTTCCTGTTTCCTGATGATTATATGTAGGATAATATTAAAATTCATCAATATAGCAATCATGATTTTCATTCAAGGAACTATCATGAATCACTTTCTAAATTTCCCAATTTTTTGATTCATGATTTTCAAGCAAAACCTCATAAAGATAATCTAGTGCACTCTCACTAGCAATTGTTTCAACATAAACGAGTCTTTTGAAAATATTATCTAGTGGATGAGGATACATTTATATTAATCTTTGCATTTTATTTTCCGTTTTGGTGTGGCAAAGATAAAGATAACATAGCTAGGCATGTAAACTAGAGAGCAAAGATGCAAACTAGTGACAAGCAAAGGTAGATATTTCCACATTTTTTTATAAGACAAATTAAATATACCAGCAAATAAAAAGAATAACAAGTGAATGAAAATTTATGTGGAGTTACTTGGTAGTTGGTCATGATATTCCCCGGCAACAACGCGAGAAATCTGTCCTGATTCTTGTGATCTCCGTTGGGTTTTCCGTGAAGAGGACTGGGTTATCGCAGCACAATGTGGGTAAGTATTTCCCTCAGTTATGAAACCAAGGTTTATCAAACCAATATAAATATCAACCACAACCATCCTTGTCGGTTGCACACTGAAGAACAAACAACTTGCACCAAACACGAGCAAGAGGGTTGTCAATCCTCTTGAACTTCTTATTTTCATGTGCGCCAGATGTGTCGATAATTTTAGATAATTGAAAATTTAAAAATAAAGTAAAAACAAGTAAATGGCATCAAGGTATTGAAGATTTTGTAAATATCTTGTGAATAGACTCGGGGGCTATAGTTTTCCCAAATGGAATTTCTCATGAAGAATAGCATACAGTGGGTAAACAAATTACTGTAGGCAATTGATAGAGAAGTGTATAGGTATGAGATATTCACGGCAATGATCATGTGTATGTAGGCATCACGTCCATAAACAAATAGGCTGAGTCCTACTTACGCATATTACTATTACTCCACTCATCACTGCTATCCAGCATGCATCTAGAGTATTAAGATAAACAGAGTAGTGCATGGAGAACGATTACATGATGTAGAGAAAGTAAACTCAAGAAATGTGAATAAACCCTATCGTTTTATCCTTAGTAGAAACAACACAAATATGCATCTTATCCCCATCTATCACTAGGATATATAAATTTGCCAGGTTGAACGTACTACAACGCACCTCTCTCACCGAAGGAATATCAATCTAGTTAGCTAAACTATTTTAATATATCAGAAAGAATTAGAAAGCTATCGTAATCATGCATATAATAATCATATTAGTATTGAGAGAAGACTTAAATATTTATCATCAATAATCTGAACCTTAATAGAAAATTCATCGGATCCCAACAACCGCACTGGATAAAAGGAATTACATCATGTGGATCAAAGCGAAGATGTGATGATCATTGTATTCAAGATCAAGAGAGAGAGAGAGAGATTGCCATAGAGGTACTAGCTATGGACCCGTAGGTCTGTTGTGAACTACTCACACATCACCATGAGGGCAACAAGGTCGATGAAGATGACCTCCATGATTGATCCCCCTCCGGAAGGGTGCCGGAACGAAGCACCAGATGGCCTCCCGTCGGGACACAGACTTGCAGCGACGTAAAAGTGTTTCAGGAATCCTTCTAGGGTTTTTAGTTGAGAATTTGTAAGACATAGAATGGAGTTAGAAGGGCCTCGAGGGGCCCACAAGCCAACAATGCACCCCCGAGGACACACCGGGTTGGCTTGTGGTGGTCTCGTGTTGCCCCCAACCTTGTTCCAATAGTTGTTAGTCTTAGTTTGGTCTAGAAATAATCTCCAAAAAGTTTTAGGTCAATTCGACTACATTTGGTATGGTAAACCTGAAAAGTGAAAACATGCAGAAAAATAAAATCTGTCACTGGGCATAGGGTTAATAGATTAGTGCTCAACAATAATATAAATTGGTAAATAAGTACCAAAAAGGTATTCTAGAATGATAATATATCAACATGGAACAATCAAAAATTATAGATACATGTAAGACGTATCAACTCCCTATTTTAGAACTGTTTTATTTTCCTTCTTGTTGTGTTGCTTATTATGGATGTTTCAGACGGTCGTTGACGAAGTAGGTGGAGTGCTCGAAGTTTGACAAAAATTGTGTGAAGACCTCAAAGACTTTGCTGTGCGAGGCAAGCAAACCTTTGACCATGTTGTGAAACTATTTTTATGCATGGCATTATAGTATGTTACCTATTGCGTGAAATAGCATGTCGATGGTTGTGACACCCCGGGATTCATGCTACAGTAATCCCTATAGTTAACCTACAGTAACCTTTAAGGTTAAATTAATGTTTTTTAAACAGTGTTTGGAATCTTTTGATCTATTCTTTTCAAATTCCTTTTGAAGTTCAAAATTCAATTCATAAGTGGTTTAGATAATTTGGCAAACCTGAACACAAAAATCATGTTTGGGTTACAAATATTCAACTGGTATTTATAAAATTAGAGCCAATATTTTATAGAGTATTTTAGTGCCCTAAAACAATAATAACAAGGGCCAAAACAATAAATTAAATGCCCTTTTTTATTGTAGAATTTCCAAACTCTTTCAAGTGGTTCTCAAACTTTGTGTAGCTCTGCCTAATGTTGCAATGTGAATTTTGCAAAATTGACTTAGTGCTTAAATAATTTAAAACATAATTTAATGTATAAAATAGAATTATAGAACAAATCTATGTAATTGGAAAAGGGTCCCCCCACCCTGTTTCCCCCTGGGCCTTAGCCCATCTTCCCCCGAGCCGGCCCACCTGCCACCGCTAATCCCCTACCCCCCTCTAGAGTGGAGGCAGGGGATGATACGTCCATTTTGCATCATGTTTTCATGTTGATATTTATCGATTCTATGGCTGTTATTTCACTTCACGGTACAATTCTTATGCCTCTTCTCTCTTATTTTGCAAGGTTTACATGAAGAGGGAGAATGCCGGCAACTGGAATTCTGGCCTGAAAGTGGAGCAAAGTTGAGATACCTATTCTGCGGAAATCCAAACGCCGTAAAAATAAACGAGGATTTTTTTCCCGATTTATCAATAATACTTGGCCGAAGAAGTGCCAAAGGGGGCGTGCTGGTGCCCACAAGTCTGCACGGTGCGGCCACCCCCCAGGTCGTGCCATGAGGGCTTGTGGGCACCCTACAGGCCCACTTGAGCCCCTCTTTTGCTATATGAAGGGTTTCGTCAAGGAAAAAATGAGGGAGGAGCTTTTTCGTGGATTCGCCACCGCCACGAGGCAGAACTTGAGCAGAACCAATCTAGAGCTCCGGCAGGATGATCCTGCCGGGGAAACTTCCCTCCCAGAGGGGGAAATCATTGCCATTGTCATCACCAACACTCCTCTCATCGGATGGGACTCGTCACCATTAACATCTTCATGAGCACCATCTGATCTCCAAACCCTAGTTCATCACTTGTAACTAATCTCCGTCTCGCGACTCCGATTGGTACTTGTAAGGTTGCTAGTAGTGTTGATTACTCTTTGTAGTTGATGCTAGTTGGATTATTTGGTGGAAGAGTTTATGTTTAGATCCTTGATGCTACTCATTACCTCTCTGGTCATGAATATGATTATGCTTTGTGAGTAGTTACTTTTGTTCCTCAGGACATGTGATAAGTCATGCTAATAGTAGTGATGTGAATTTGGTATTCGTTCGGTAATTTGATGTGTTATGTGAACGTCGACTACATAACACTTCACCATTACTTGGGCCTAGAGGAAGGCATTGGGAAGTAGTAAGTAGATGATGGGTTGGTAGAGTGACAGAAGCTTAAACCCTAGTTTATGTGTTGCTTCGCAAGGGGCTGATTTGGATCCTCTAGTTTAATGCTATGGTTAGACCTTGTCTTAATTCTTCTTTCATAGTTGCGGATGCTTGCGAGAGGGGTTAATCATAAGAGGGATGCTTGTCCAAGTAAGGGCAGTACCCAAGCGCCGGTCCACCCACATATCAAACTATCAAAGTGACGAACGCGAATCATATGAACATGATGAAACTAGCATGACAATAATTCCCTTGTGTCCTCAGGAGCGTTTTTCCTCCTATAAGACTTTGTCTAGGCTTGGCCCTTGCTACAAAAGGGATTGGGCCACTTTGCTGCATCGTTGCTACTTTTGTTACTTGTTGCTTGCTACGAATCATCTCATCACACACTCACTTGTTACCGACAATTTCAGTGCTTGCAGATATTTCCTTGCTGAAAACCACTTGTCACATCCTTCTGCTCCTCGTTTGGTTCAAAACTCTTACTTATCGAAAGGACTATGATTGATCCCCTATACTTGTGGGTCATCAAGACTCTTTTTTGGCGCCGTTGCCGCGGAGTGAAGCGCCTTTGGTAAGTGGAACTTGGTAAGGAAACATTCATATAGTGTGCTGAAATTGATTGTCACTTGTCACTATGGATACTAAGTATGGACTTGACTCTGAGATAGTAGCTTCATTGTGTGAATCCTTTGCTGCTCATATTGATCTCCCCAAAGAGAAGTGGTTTAAATATCATCCTCCTTTAGAAGTCAATGTAGTAAAACCCACTCCAGTTGAAGAGAAAGTCATGCCTTATAATGATCCTGTTGCTTCGAGTGCTTACATTGAGAAACCACCTTTCCTTGTTAGGATAAAAGATCATTCTAAATCTTCAATTGTGATACGTAGAGGCTGTATTAGAACACCTACACCCCCTGAGCAAATTAGAGTTGAACCTAGCATTTCTATTATCAAAGATCTTCTGTCCGACGATGTTGAGGGACATAATATTCACTTCTCTGAACATGCTGCTAGAATTGCTAAACCTCACGCTAGAGACAAACACAGGCCTGTTGTTGGCATGCCTGTTATTTCTGTTAAGATAGGAGATCATTGTTATCATGGTTTATGTGACGTGGGTGCTAGTGTTAGTGCAATACGTCAATCCTTATACGATGAAATCAAAGATGAGATTGCACCTGTTGAGATAGAACCTATTGATGTCAGTATTCAGCTTGCCAATAGAGATACTATCTGCCCTGTGGGAATTGTTAGGGATGTTCAGGTCTTGTGTGGTAAAACGAAGTATCCTACTGATTTTCTCGTTCTTGCTGCCGCACAAGATAGCTTCTGTCGCATCATATTTGGTAGACCTTTTCTCAATACTGTGAATGCTCATATAGATTGTGAGAAGCGAACTGTCACAGTTGGCTTTGAAGGTGTGTCACATGAGTTCAATTTCTCCAAGTTTGGTAGACAACCTCATGAAAAAGAGTCGCCTAGTAAGGATAAAACTATTGCCTTAGCTTCTATTGTCGTGCCTCCTACTGATCCCTTAGGGAAATAGTAGCTTGAGCATGATAATGATATGCATATGGATGAAAGGGATGATATAGATAGAGTTGTCTTAGAACAATATCTTATCCTTAATAATAACTTGCCTGTTGAAATGCTTGGGGATCCACCCCCACCAAAGGGTGATCATGTGTTCGAGCTTAAACAGTTGCCTGATACTCTTAAGTATTCCTATCTTGATGCAAAGGAGATATATCCTATCATTATTAGTGCTAGCCTCTCAGATCCATGAAGAAAAGAAGTTGCTAAAAACTCCGAGGAAGCATCGTGCTGCTATTGGATATACTCTTGATGATCTTAAGGGCATTAGTCCCACTCTATGCAAGCACAAGATTAAAACCGATCCTGATTTCAAACCAGTTGCTGATCATCAAAGGAGATTGAATCCTAAGATGAAAGAAGTAGTAAGAAAAGAAATACTAAAGATCCTGGAAGAAGGTATCATTTATCCTGTTGCTCACAGCGATTGGGTGAGTCCGGTGCATTGCGTCCCTAAGAAGGGAGGCATTACCGTTGTCCCTAATGATAACGATGAATTGATCCCACAGAGGATTATTACTGGCTATTGGATGGTGATCGAGTTTATGAAATTGAATAAAGCCACTAGGAAAGATCATTACCCTTGGCTCTCCAAACACACACACTTCTGCTTTCTAGACGGATATTCTGGTTTCTCCCAAATACCAGTTGCACAATCTGATCAGGAGAAAACCACTTTCACCTGCCCTTTCGGTACCTTTGCTTACAGACGTATGACTTTTGGCTTATGTAATGCACCTGCCACCTTTCAAAGATGTATGATGGCTATATTCTTTGAATTTTCTGGAAATATTGTTGAGGTTTTCATGGATAACTTCTCCGTTTAGGGGTCTTCCTTTGATGATTGCCTCAGCAACCTTGATCGAGTCTTGCAGAGATGTAAAGACGCCAATCTTGTCTTGAATTGGGAGAAGTGACACTTTATGGTTAATGAAGGCATCGTGTTAGGTAATAAAATTTCTGAAAGAGGTATTGAAATCGATAAGGCTAAGGTTGATGCAATCAAGAAAATGCCATACCCACAGATATAAAAGGTATAAGAAGTTTCCTTGGTCATGTTGGTTTCTATATAAGGTTCATTAAAGACTTCTCTAAGATCTCTAGGCCTCTTACCAATCTCTTACAGAAGGATATTCCTTTTGTCTTTGACGATGACTGTGTGTAAGCCTTCGAAATACTTAAGAGGGCTTTGATAACCGCACCTATTGTTCAACCACCTGATTGCAACTTACCTTTTGAAATCATGTGTGATGCTAGTGATTATACTGTTGGTAATGTTCTAGGGAAAAGAGTTGATAAGAAGTTGAATGTTATTCATTGTTCTAATAAAAATCTAGACAGTGCCCAAAGAAACTATGCCACTACGGAGAAGGAATTTTTAGCAGTCGTGTTTGCATGTGAAAAGTTCAGGTCTTACATAGTTGATTCCAAAGTCACTATTCACACTGATCATGCTGCTATTAAGTACCTCATGGAGAAGAACGACGCTAAACCTAGACTTATCAGATGGGTTCTCTTGCTACAAGAATTTGATTTGCACGTTGTCGATAGAAAGGGTGCCGATAACCCAGTAGCGGATAACTTGTCTGGTTTAGCAAACGTTCTTGGTGACCCACAACCTATTGATGACAGCTTTCCGGATGAGCAACTGATTTTCATCAATGCTTCACGTAGTGCACCGTGGTATGCCGATTATGCAAACTATATCGTTGCCAAATACATACCACCTAGTTTCACGTACCAGCAAAAGAAGAAATTCTTCTTTGACTTGAGACATTACTTTTGGGATGATCCTCACCTTTATAAGGAAGGAGTAGATGGTGTTATGAGATGTTGTGTACCTGAACTTTAACAGGGACAGATCCTACAGAAGTGTCACTCCGAGTCCTACGGAGGACACCATGCAGGAGATAGAACTGCACACAAGGTATTACAATCAGGTTTCCATTGGCGCACTCTCTTCAAGGATGCCCGTAAGTTTGTATTGTCTTGTGACGAATGTCTAAGAATAGGTAATATTAACAAACATCAGGAAATGCCTATGAACTATTCACTTGTCATTGAACCATTTGATGTTTGGGGCTTTGATTATATGGGACATTTTCCAAAATCCAATGGGTATACTCACATCCTAGTTGTTGTTGATTAAGTCACTAAGTGGGTAGAAGCTATCCCCACTAGTAGTGCTTATCACAACACCTCTATCAAGATGCTGAAAGAAGTTATCTTCCCTAGATTTGCAGTCCCTAGATATCTAATGACCGACGGTGGTTCACACTTCATTCATGGTGCTTTCCGTAAAACGCTTGCTAAGTACGATGTCAACCATAGAATTGTGTCTCCCTATCACCCTCAGTCCAGTGGTCAAGTAGAGCTAAGTAATAGAGAGATTAAACTGATTCTGCAAAAGACTGTCAAAAGGTCTCGAAAGAATTGGTCTAAGTAGCTCGATGATGCACTGTGGGCTTATAGGACTGCCTATAAGAATCCCATGGGCATGTCTCCATAGAAAATGGTGTATGGCAAAGCATGTCACTTACCTCTTGAGCTAGAGCATAAAGCTTTTTGGGCAATCAAAGAGCTCAACTTTGATTTCAAACTTGACGGTGAGAAGAGGTTATTTGATATTAGCTCGCTTGATGAGTGGAGAACTCAGGCATATGAGAATGCCAAGATGTTCAAAGAGAAGGTTAAGAGGTGGCATGATAAGAGGATACATAAGCGTGAGTTCAATGTAGGTGATTATGTCTTGCTATATAACTCCCGTTTAAGATTCTTTGCAGGCAAGCTTTGCTCTAAATGGGAAGGTCCCTATGTTGTTGAGGAAGTATATCGTTCCGGTGCTATCAAGATCAACAACACGGAAGGTAATTGTCCGAGAGTGGTAAATGGGCATAGAATCAAGCACTATATCTCAGGTACTCCCATAAACGTTGAAAGCAATATTATCAATACCATAACTCCGGAGGAATATCTAAGGGATGTTTATCAGCCTATTTCAGACTCCAAAAATGAAGAGGTATGTGATTCAGTAAGAAAATAGAGTCCAAAACTTTTCCAGTAGGAAATTTTCTCCATTTTGGAATATTTGAAAAAATACAAAACTTGGAAGTAGTCCGGAAAGTGCGCGAGGAGGTGACAAGCCTGGATGGCGTAGGCCCACCCCCTGGCCGCTCCGTGAGGGCTTGTGGCCACCTCGTGTGCCTCCCGGACTCCGTTTTTGTGCGGGGTACTCCTTCTGGTCTGGAAAAAATCATTATACATACTCCCACTTTGTCTGACCCCTGCATCACGCAGATTTCCTCTGTTTTTTGTTTCGAGCCTGTTTTCTGCCGCAGATCTAGATCAAGATGTCGTCCCATGAATCTATGGGGGAGAACAACCTCCATCAAATCTATGGAGAAGTTCATGCTGATATGAAAAGGATGGAGGTCATGGAGGCTAAGGAAAGGCTACCTAAAGAAACCAAGGGCAAAGCTAAGGAGAAGGATCAAGCATGGGACGAAGTGCAATCTGTGCTCAACAAGGAAGAAGTTGAAGAAGTGGATTTCCTCCAACCCTACCTCCACCTACTGTCTCCATCTTTGATTGAACTCTTGAGGTTTTGTGAAACAACTCGTGCTCGCAATACTTGTCTGACTCGTGATGTTTTTTTGCTGGAAAAACATATCACAGATCTCCAAGGTATAAATCAAAGATTAATGGCCCTCTTGGAGTCAAAGATTGCAACAACTCCTTCATCACCACCAAAGGAAGACAACTCAACATGGGTATGGGCAATCCCCTTGGCTTGTGCCAAGCTTGGGGGAGTTGCCCCGGTATCGTATCACCATCACATCTTTTGCCTTTACCTTTGTTTTAGTTTTCCTTTTTAGTTTTCTCTTTCTCTAGTAGATTAAAAGTCTTAGTGTTTTAGTCTTGAGTTTTGCTTTGTGTCACCCCCGATGTATTCTTGCTCGTGAGCCATATAATAAAGAGTGTCTTAGTTGAAGGGCTTTGCCTCTTGCCATGATAAAAAGAGTGAGAATAGAACAAAAACATGAAAGATCATGTAATGATCTTATGGGAAGAGATGGCTTCACATATAAAAAGAATGAGGATTGAAACTTGTTGAGGGTAGGCAAACGTAGACCTTGGTCATTGTTGCAATTAATAGGAATTGATAAAGAAGGAGAGGTTCACATATAAATATATCATCTCTAACACCATCTATGATTGTGAACACTCACTAAACTATTTCATGCCTAGAAGTAGATGTTGGACAAGGAAGACAACGTAATGAATTGTGTTTGCTTGGCTCGTAACAATGTTATATGATTAGAGATCTCTTAGCATGTGATGATTGCTTCCACCTCATATTAGCCCAAACCTCCCGCACCAAGTAGAGATACTACTTGTGCATCCATAAACCTTCAAACCAGTTTGGCCATGAGTGTCCACTGTACCTACCTATGGATTGAATAAGATCCGTCAAGTAAGTTGTCATCGGTGCAAGCAATAAAAATTGCTCTATAATATGTATGATCTATTAGTGTGTGGAAAATAAGCTTTGTACGAACCTGTGATGAGGAAGACATAAAAGCGACAGACTGCATATTAAAGTTCTTTATCACAGGAGGCAATATAAAGTGACGTTCCTCTCCACTAACAGGACACGCATCCAAACCTCGAAAGTGCATGACAACCTCTGCTTCCCTCTGCGAAGGGCCTATCTTGTACCTTTACTTTTTTCCCTTGAAAGAGTCATGGTGATCTTCACCAATTCCTTGTTTCGCCTTTATCTTGGCTAACGTCATATGCTTGGGAAAGATCTATATTCATATGTCAACTTGGAGGTAGGCACTCATGAATTATTATTGTTGACATTACCCTTGAGGTAAGCAGTTGGGAGGCAAAACTATAAGCCCCTATCTTTATATGTGTCCAGCTGAAATTTTGATCTCATGAGTACCACGTGAGTTGTAGCAATTGTAGAGAACGAAAGAATGATTGAGTATGTGGATTTGCTTTACAAGCTCTTATTTGACTCTTTCTGATGATGTGATAAATTGGAATTGCTTCAATGACTAAAGGCTATCGGTTGTTACTTCTCGGTAAGGTTCTTGATCCATGCTTTACTTTGTGAAGGAATTATCACTTTAGCATGAGATATTATATGTTGGTATTGCTGTTCTGATCTTGATCATAATGCTTGCATGTTCGTATCTTGTTTTCTCGACACCTCTCTCCCTAAACATGTGGACATATTTATTGAGCTAGGCTTTCGCTTGAGGACAAGCGAGGTCTAAGCTTGGGGGAGTTGATATGTCCATTTTGCATCATGTTTTCATGTTGATATGTATCGCTTCTTTGGTTGTTATTTCAATTCACGGTACTATTCTTATGCCTTTTCTATCTTATTTTTCAAGGTTTACATGAAGAGGGAGAATGCCGGCAACTGGAATTCTGGCCTAAAAGTGGAGCAAAGTTGAGATACCTATTCTGCGCAACTCCAAACGCTGTAAAAATCAACGAGGATTTTGTTCCCGATTTATCAAAAATACTGGGCAGAAGAAGTGCGAGAGGGGGGCGTGCAGGTGCCCACAAGCCTGCACGGTGCGGCCACCCCCAGGCCACGCCATGAGGGCTTGTGGGCACCCTGCAGCCCACTTGCCCCCCTCTTTTGCTATATGAAGGGTTTCGTCCAAGAAAAAATGTGGGAGGAGCTTTTTCGTGGATTCGCCGCTGCCACGAGGCGGAACTTGAGCAGAACCAATCTAGAGCTCCGGCAGGACGATCCTACCGGGGAAACTTCCCTCCCGGAGGGGGAAATTGTTGCCATCGTCATCACCAACACTCCTCTCATCGGAGTGTACTCGTCACCATCAACATCTTCATTAGGACCATCTCATCTCGAAACCGTAGTTCATCACTTGTAACCAATCTCCGTCTCGCTAGTAGTGTTGATTACTCTTTTTAGTTGATGCTAGTTGGATTATTTGGTAGAAGAGTTTATGTTCAGATCCTTGATGCTACTCATTACCTCTTTGGTCATGAATATGATTATGCTTTGTGAGTAGTTACTTTTGTTCCTGAGGACATGTGATAAGTCATGCTTATAGTAGTCATGTGAATTTGGTATTCATTCGGTAATTTGATGTGTTGTATGTTGTTTTTCCTCTAGTGGTGTTATGTGAACGTCGACTACATAACACTTAACCATTATTTGGGCCTAGAGGAAGGCATTGGGAAGTAGTAAGTAGATGATGGGTTGCTAGAGTGACAGAAGCTTAAACCCTAGTTTATGCGTTGCTTCGCAACGGGCTGATTTGGATCCACTAGTTTAATGATATGGTTAGACTTTGTCTTAATTCTTCTTTCGTAGTTGCGGATGCTTGCGAGAGGAGTTACTCATAAGTGGGATGCTTGTCCAAGTAAGGGCAGTATCCAAGCGTCCGTCCACCCACCTATCAAACTATCAAAGTAACGAATGCGAATCATATGACCATGATGAAACTAGCATGACAGAAATTCCCGTGTGTCCTCGGGAGCGTTTTTCCACCTATAAGACTTTGTCCAGGATTGTCCCTTGCTATAAAAGGGATTGGGCCACTTTGCTGCACCGTTGCTACTTTTGTTACTTGTTGCTTGCTACGAATCATCTCACCACACAATCACTTGTTACCGACAATTTCAGTGCTTGCAGATATTTCCTTGCTGAAAACCACTTTTCAGATCCTTCTGCTACTCGTTGGGTTCGACACTCTTACTTACCGAAAGGACTACGATTGATTCCCTATACTTGTGAGTCATCACGGGACAACCACATGTGGCGGCTAACCCATAGCCGACGGGGTGCGTGTGTTGGCCATCCCCCGCCCACCTTCCTGTATAAGACCGAGTCCCCTCTCTCCCCTACGAACCCTAGCCCCAATTCCCCCTCGCTCCTTAGCTGGCCGTTGTCATCCACTAGTGCCTACGAGGGACGCCGACCACGTCTTTATTGTCTACACCGCTGGATTGAAGCCGGGGAAGCCACAACGCTGTCTACCTTATTATCTTCTTCCACCTGTCGTTGTTGTTGATCTGTCGCTACAGTATGCTTTCAGCCTCCCCAAGCTCGCCACCGACCTCCACATGGTGAGCGACGCCTTTCCACGCAGCTCGCCCATCGACCCGTCGCTGATTTTCCACCGTCCGCGTTCGACCGTGGCAACGCTCGGGGCTCGCTCCTATGCGTGCGCACTACAGCGCCCCGCGCCCCTCCACGGCCATCGCTTTCGCTTCCCTACGCTCATCGTCGCCCCAGCGCACGCCCACAAGCGCTGCCAAGGCCATAATCGGTTGGCCCTTCTCTGGGTCACTAGCAGCTGGGTCCTGCGGGCTAAGATGGCCACATGACTTGGTCAGCTTGTTTACTGGACTGGGTCTAGTCACTGCCGAGTGGTCCCCACTGCCTTTTCTAATCAACTAAATTAGTTAAACTGTTTAATTAACTTATTTAGTCACTCACTAGTGGACAGAGTTTGTTAATTAACTAATTTAGATTAGTTTTAAACTTTGTTTAACCCTAGTGCCAATGACAGCTGGGCTACACCTGTGAGTTTGACTTGTGAGCAGGTCAGAGTTGACTGCTCACATCACTCTAACATCATCCTGATGTAATTTTTCCTTTTCTGTCGAATTTATTAATTAAAATAATTTAGAAATTGGTTTAAGCTTTCAAAAATCATAGAAATTTCTACATGAAAGTTGATCAGAAAAACAAGACGAATCTGATGCATTGTCCGTTCATCTGTCATGGGTCCCTAGCATAGAAAACATAAAACTCTTCCATCATTTCACTTATTCGGTAGTAGCCAGAGACCCGAGCAATATCATCAGATATATTCTCGATTAGTCCACGATGTTTAGTACTGTGTTAGGTCATGCTTAGCGCTGTATACAGCCATGTCATGCTTTGTGATGCATTTGGTTGCTCTGTTACTTATTACGTTTCCCCTACGTTACTTCCTTTCCGGTAGATCCAAGACCATTGATGATTCTGGTGATCAACTACTTCCCGGTTGGGGATCCGTATCTGTCTCCAGAGCAACCACGCACGCAAAACCACCTTGATCATTCCTATATCATCTATTCTTTCTCCCTCATGCTTGCATTAGATTTTCCTACTCTTGTAGTTAGCTCCTATTCTGATGCATAGCCTGTTTTTATACACTTCTATATACTCTACTACTATATCCAATGCTTAGTACAGGTAGTTGAGTGATCCCCATTGACCCCTAGCCTTAGTTGCCCCTGCTTTTTCATCAAGTCTCAATCAGGTGATCGATGAGCCAAGACCTTTCACATCACTCACACCCCCTTGTTTTACGATCCTGCACAGCTACTATCGAGTACCGAGGGTGACACCTTGTTACGTACTCCTGATGTTAGCTCTGTAGTGTAGTTAACCGGCGGTGGTTCACGAAGGGTGATTCCTCCTGCACCACTTCCCATAACGACCCTGTCGTACAAACCCTCAAGCGTGGACCATCAATGGTGATTCCTCCCTGCTGGTCACCTTGACGATCACATCGATCGGAATCCATCGAGGGTTATACCTCGGATCCCTTTGATGTAGAGCCACACACTTACTTGACCTTGCCCCTGGGTACCTGAGGTGTGTTATGGGTGGATTCCTGTGTGGTTGTGGCGAGGCGTGGCTGGGAATTCTTGGCCCTTGTCACACATCCTCGAGACACGGTGACGGGACCACATATCGTGGACTGCTGATCATCGTTGTATTGTTAATTAAAATGCTAATGAGACTTAGGTATTTGATCTGAGTTGGTCAGGAGACCTTTTCGCACTAACCTTCATGTGGGACAAGTTATGGGTCCTTGACGTGCTGATATCAGCCGAAGCTCTTCAGACGTGAGAAATGGAGTGGCGCGTGCCTGAGTGGTCCGTGTAAACATCGTTCTTATATAGAGGTGCCAGGACTGACCTTGGCCGCCATTGCATCATGCATGAGCACAAAGGGTGATGGGCCTATGACCCTTGCGCGCTTAGGATTTAGACAACGGTGTCGATGCACTAAAGACTGGGGTCATTAGTCACTACAGGAATCACCTTCTTTGCCGTCTGCCATCACGGACGGCAAAGACAAATAACCGGACGGCAAAGACCGTACAACAGACGGCAAAGATTGTCACGGCCGGCAAATTTTCTGCGTCAGCCTACGACGGCATAGGACCTTCTTTGCCGTCTGCCCCCGTAAAGCGGACGGAAAAGCTCTTTGCCGTCAGCTTTCCTGAGGAGCAGTCGGCAAAGAGTTTGGGACGGCAGCCGAGAGGCGTTGCCTCCGTTAGGGGTTAACGGAGCCGTTGTCGTCTGCCTCCTCGGCAACCTTTGCCGTCTGCCTCCTCGGCAACCTTTGCCGTCAGCCTCCTCGGCAACCTTTGCCGTCCGCCGTGTCCTCCCCTCCCCCTCTCTCCACTTTTGTATCCTGCCCCCTCCTCTGTGCCCTCTTCTTTGCCGTCTGCCTACCCTCAGGCAGACGGCAAAGAGACTATATGGCCAGCTGCTACTGCCCAGGTTGCACAGCTGGGCGCCACGTGGCACCTTTGCCGTCTGCCGGCAGACGGCAAAGGCCTTTGCCATCAGCTGGCACACGGCAAAGAGCCTATATTATCTCTTTTTTATTTATTTTTTCTATTTCACATTACATATACATATAATTCAGAGCACATATATCATAAATAGATCACAACACATATATTATATACATATAAAGCTCATCAATGCCATTTGTTCATCTACGTACATCCCATATATCAAAAGAACCAACACATACAAAGTTTCATCCATATATACATACATATAGTTGAACATATATTGTTCATCAACACATACAAAGAACCAACACATTGTTCATCAACTCAAATAAAAACGGAAACTAAAGCACTCCAACGCCAGCTTCCATGCATGTAGTACATCCAATCTGCAAAATGGGAATAAGAAAGTAAGTAGAAGAAGAACAACAACATATATATGACAAATAAGCTAAATTTAAGAAGAAAGAGAAAAAGCAATAAGAGAACAAGGAGAAGAAAAACAAGGAGGAGGAGGAGGAGGGGAAGGGGAAGGAGAAGGAGAAGGAGAAGAAGAAAAAAGAAGAGAAGAAGAAGGAGAAGAAGGAGGAGAAGAAGGAGAGAAGAAGAAGGAGAAGAAGGAGGGCTCCTTCTCCTTCTCCTCCTTCTCTTCTTCTCCTCCTCCTTCTTCTTCTTCTCCTCCTCCTCCTTATTCTTCTCCTTCTCCTTCTATTCTTCTTCTCTTCTTCTTATTCTTCCTTCTCCTTCTTTTTGAGCTAAATATTCCAATTATGTCATTTTAGAGGAAAACAAGCTAAGTATATAATATTCATGAGCTAACCAAGGTTCTTATGCCATTTTGAGCTTATTATGGTATTTTGGAGCTAAATGGGCTAATTATGTCATTCTTGGGTTAATTAAAGCAAGGATAATATGAAAGAGGAGAAGAAAGAGGAGGAGGAGGAGAAGAAGAAGAAATCAAGAAGAAGGAGGAGGAGAAGGAGGAGGAGGAGGAGGAGGAGAAGGATAGAAGGTCCTGGGCCTTCTCCTCCTCCTCCTCCTCCTCCTCCTCCTCCTCCTCCTCCTTCTCTTCTTCTTCATCTCTTCTTCTTCTTTCTTTTCATTTTGCCTATTTCTTCTCCTCTTCTCCTCTTGTTGGAGCTAAATTACCTAATTATGTCTTTTTTGAGCTAAATATTCCAATTATGTCATTTTAGAGGAAAACAAGCTAAGTATATAATATTCATGAGCTAACCAAGGGTCTTATGCCATTTTGAGCTTATTATGGTATTTTGGAGCTAAATGAGCTAATTATGTCATTGTTGGGTTAATTAAAGCAAGGATAATATGAAAGAGGACAAGAAAGAGGAGGAGGAGGAGAAGAAGAAGAAAGAGGAGGAAGAGGAGAAGAAGAAAGAGGAGGAGGAGAAAGAGGAGGAGAAGAAGAAGAAGAAAGAGGAGGAGGAGAAGAAGAAGAAAGAGGAGGAGGAGGAGAAAGAGGAGGAAGGGAAGAAGAAGAAAGAGGAGGAGAAGAAAGAGGAGGAAGAGAAGAAGAAGAAAGAGGAGGAGAAGAAAGAGGAGGAAGAGAAGAAGAAGAAAGAGGAGGAGGAGGAGAAAGAGGAGGAGGAGAAGAAGAAGAAAGAGGAGGAAGAGGAGAAGAAGAAGAAATCAAGAAGAAGAAGAAGGAGGAGGAGGAGGAGGAGAAGGATAGGCCTTCTCCTCCTCCTCCTTCTCCTCCTCCTCCTCCCTTCTCCTCCTCCTCCTCCTCCTTCTCTTCTTCTTCATCTCTTCTTCTTCTTTCTTCTCATTTTGAGCTAAATTACCTAATTATGTCTTTTTTGAGCTAAATTGGCTAATTATCTAATTTTAGAGGAAAACAAGCTAAGTTTGGAGGAGAAACTTACCGTAGTGGTCATCAAGGAGGAGAAACACCACGGTTGCTCGCGCCGGCTTCGTCTGGAGACGGTTGCCCTGGAGAAGGCTCTGGACCCGCGCCCACCATCTTTCAACACCTGTCATGATAAAGATTAAAAGAAATTACTAAAACATAAAAAAATTGAATGACTGACATGAATAATAATATGTACATGAATAGTAAATATTAAAATATATATAATTTAAGTTCTGAATCTTACAAACTAATAATCATCATCAATAAATGCATCATCATCACTATCACGCATGTCTTCATGAATGACGTGCTCATCGGGTTCAACGGCGTGAAGTTGTGAAAGGCCTTCCTTTAATCGTTGAAGCATTGACAGGTCATCCACATCAGTAACCTCTACGAGTTCCAGGTCTTCTGGTTCCGGCTCAGGCCTGGATTCGGATTCATTGTCGTTGTCTACTTCCGTGTTCTTGGATGAAGCACGGCGGTTCTTGAAACGTTTCTTGGAAAGACGTGCTTCTTGGAAGAATTCTCCATCATATGTGTCTGGGTTAATGTGAGGTTCATAATCCTGTTCATTTGGGAGAGGTGGTCGGACATGTGGCGGCACTTCATAAACAACATACCAACCTTCCAGATTCTTATCCGTTTGGCATGCCCACGGTAGGTAGAAAACTTGGGTCGCCTGTTGAGCCGTAATATAGACATCGGGAACATCTAAATGGGTGTTTGGATTGATTTCGACTAGTCCTATATGTTCATGAGTCCTTCTAGTCTCCTTCGGCTGGAACCAATAACATTTGAAGACTACGACGTTCGGTGGGTTTTCACCATAGAATTGAAGTTCATAAATTGATTCAACTCTTCCATAATACTCGATAACACCTTCGCCGATAGCAGAGACACCACAATTTGTAGATTTCGGGTCGGGCATAGATAGCTCTTTGCCAAAGGTACGAAAGAGATACCCGTTGATGTTGTATTTCTCAAATGAACGAACCTTATAGTCAAAACCATTAGCGACTTGTCTCAATTCGGCGTCCATAGACTCTGAATTAGCCTACAAGTTTAATACGAAACGGTTGTTGCATTAGCCGCAAGTTAGACCAAGTTTAATACGAAACGGTTGTTGCATTAGCCGCAAGTTAGACCAAGTGGGGCCGGGGTGGGATGGGGAGAGAGGAGGGGTGGGGTGGGACAGCTTTGCCGTCGGCCATCCCTACCTTTGCCGTCTGTCAGCAGACGGCAAAGAGGTGGCTGATGGCAAATATTTATTTTGCCATCAGCCTCCTCTTTACCGTCTGTTTTCTCCCCTAAGATAAGATGCACCCCTAAGATTACCAAGGCCCCGACAAGCCTGCCTTGCCGGGAAGATAACCAAGGCCACGCCCATTTAGTGGGCGTGATGAACTTACCAAGTACAAGACCTCGGCAAGCCTCCCTTGCCGGGATGAGAATCGAAGCCCCCCGGCAAGATTCCTTGCCGGGACGAAGATCCAAGGCCCCAGCAAGCTCCCTTGCCGGGATGACGAGCTAGGCACTAGAGGGCAACCGCCCTTGCCACAGCGCCACTGCCCCCCCAAGTTCCATCGCATTTCGCATGCGCCAACACAGGCGTCCAGGTGTCGAAACGCGTGGACATGTGTCTTCACCAGCACATTGATGACAAGGACAAGACGTGCATTTAATACACCTGATAGCGTTAGATGGATAAGCACCGCTCTAGGTTCACTATAACTTGTCGTGAACCTACCACCGAGCACTGTAGGTGACCCATTGCCTATAAAAGGAGGCCCTTAGCTCACTCACAAGGGTTAGAATCTTTGGACATTGGCCAGAAGATGGTTATCATCAGTCACTGTAATAAACAACATGACGGTTAATACAACGAGAGAAGCAGGACATAGGGTTTTACACTTACGCGGCCCGAACCTGGGTAAAAAGGCTTGTCGGGTGTTGATCGTTAGCTCTTCTCTTGACATTGTCTTTCCCCGCCCTACGATCACAAGGGTTTCATGTTGATTCCAATTGGTGTCGACCTAGCATCGCCGACATCTTCGACGCGCTAGGCAGGGGGTGCGGAGTTGTGCGTGAATCAGAGCACACTTAGCACCAGATTCTTCAAAGTTTGGTCGCTACGCCATGTTCCCCGGAAATGGGGTACCACGGCGGACGCTCTGTTCTGCTACGGCTTCCCAAGGCATGCGCGAGTGCGGGGTAGGGAGGCGGATGCTCCAAGGGCGACACCGTCAGGCCGATGCAACGCTCGGGGCCAACACGCAGCTCTCAAGGGTGTGCCCGGGTGCTTCACAGAGGCCTCGGCGCATACTTCGGCGGAAGCACCTCCGTAGAGCGATGCATAGTCATTGACGATGCGCCACACGGTCTCGAAGCCCCAGCGTGCACTCCAGCGCGAGTGTTGTGCCCCTGAGAGCATCGCATCATCGCCCAAATACACGCTCGGCGGCTCCGCAAGGATGGCCTAGCAAGAGAAAAACAAAGGGATTACACCCTGGCCATCTTTTTCTCCAAACGATTGTCACGAACCGTCGGCAAGAAGTCTTTCCGGAGAAAATGCTGTCACGAGCGGTGATTTGCTTCTTGCCGAGGGCTCCAACTCCCCAGCAAAAGAGTCAAGCGCCTTGCAACCATGGCTTAAACAGATAAGTTTTAAAGCTTAAGATTTAGATCTGAGGTAGCTAGATTCTATGTTTTTCCCTTTGAAAGTTTCCAACCTTTGTGTGTGGAGTTTGCGCGTGCTGGGACCTTCCCAAAGTTCAGTGCACCTTGTCTTTGTTTCGAACTCGTTCAAACGACCTGAACGGCCACAGAGCGCCTTCAAACAGTGGTGAACCTGATCAACAGAGCAAGCGGCTAGGTAGCACCTGATTTCGTCTCAAGCTGCGCTTGGTGATTTCCATAGTTGTACTGAACGTGGCAAGGAGCCTTGCTGGTAGTTCCTGACAAGCTCCTAGATTACGCAAAGGCGAACCATACAAAGAACGAAATCAGAAAAAGGGAAAACAGTCTTTTCATTCATTTGAATGGATACATTTGACTCCACTTACAAAGCGTTGTTATCCTAACCTAAAGACTATGCTTTTGACGAGGATCGACCTACGCGGAGGAATTGGAGTTCATGAAGACAAGGTGTGGCAAGGCCTGCGGTACATCCACGTTGACTCCGTCAGCGCTGTACCGACGGAAGCGGGTTCGGCCTCGTCAAGCTGCGAGAAGGGGGCGACGGATCTGGTTGAGATCCCCCCTCCGGGGCGGGGGAGGGACGTGATCGGGCTACGTTAGTGCAGGAACCACTCAGTCCCAGCCGGGGGAATCGCCATCAATTCAATTCCCCCATGCTTGTGACTAGGCCCGACAACACTGCCGCCGCCGTCCCCCTCATCATCATCGCTCCAAGGAGAGCTCTCAATCCTGCTCGAGGGACCTTCTAGCAGCCGAGAAGCACACGCGGGGGCCCTAAAGCAACATGGAGGACCGCCTTAGGAGCAAGCCCCGGGGAAGGCGGAGGCGTTGGAGTAGCGCTCCGCCTCCCCCGGCCTCGGCCTCCACGATGGCCGCGGCCCCTCGCCCTTCCGCCGCTGCGGGTGCTCTGGCAGTCTTTCGCAGCGGTGCCCCTAAAAGTTGTGGCCTGATCCGAACAGGATCCTCTCGGTGCCCTGGCGGTCGACGGTGGCCGGCCCCGTCCCCTAACCATGGTTAGGGGCGAGTGCCACCTACAGACAGAAGAAAATTGTGAAGACCAAGGCTAAGGAGTTGGTGGATTCAGGAGGAGTTGGGTGAGCAGAACCCCTTGCAAACCCTCCCAATTTATAGGACGGGGCGCTGGGGCTAGACTCCCCTACTCCAGAAGCCCCCACCCTTCTCAACCAATCTCCCAAGCCCATGGGCGAACAGAAAACCGCCCTGCTGCATCAATGCATGCGCGGGCGGGCCCAGTCACTACCACGCTCTTCGAGGCCACGTCTGCCACTTGTCCGTTAATAACTGCGCATGCCACGCGCGTGGTAGAGGTTTTTCAGGAGGCGGAGAGGCCACTCGGCGCATGACCTCCCACTTCGCGCATCCGATGCGTGGCGTGGGGAAGAGCAACCGCCAGCAGATCCAACCATTAAGGGCCGTGCACCTCGTTGGGCCTGGCCCAACAACACTCCACAAGCATGTGTGCCCCAGGCCCGGGGGCTCTTGTCGGTGCACTAAAGATTGGGGTCCCTAGTGCCCCAGACTTGTGCACGGGTGCAAAGGGCCCCTGACAGCAAGGCATGTCAGGATCCCGACAAGATGCACCCGTAAGATTACCAAGGCCCCGAAAAGAGTGCCTTACCGGGAAGATAACCAAGGCCACGCCTGTTTAGTGGGCTGATGAACAAATCAAGCATAAGACCTCGGCAAGCCTCTCTTGCCGGGACGACAACCGAAGCCCCCCATCAAGCGTCCTTGTGAGATGAAGACCCAAGGCCCCGGCAACCTCCCTTGCCAAAGCGCCACCGCCCACCCAGTTCCAGCGCATTCCACATGCGCCAGCGCAGCCGTCCAGGTGTAGAAACACGTGGACACGTGTCTTCACCAGCACATTGCTGATAAGGACAAGACGTGCATTTAATGCACCTAACAGCGGTAGATGGATAAGCACCGCTCTAGGTTCACTGTAACTTCTCATGAACCTACCACCGAGCACTGTAGGTGACCCCTTTGCCTATAAAAGGAGGCCCTTAGCTCATTCACAAGGGGTTAGACTCTTTGGACATTAGCCAGAAGACGGTTATCATGAGTCACTGTAACAAACAACAAAATGCTTAATACAACCAGACAAGCAAGACGTAGGGTTTTACGCCTAAGCGGCCTAAACCCATGTAAAAAGGCTTGTCGGGTGTTGATCGTTAGCTCTCCACTTGACGTCATCTTTCCCCGCCCTACGATCACCAGGGTTTCACGTTGATTCCCATAGGTGTCGACCTAGCATCACCGATAGGCGGGCTCACTTCTCTGCTGAGCCTAGGTAGGGCTGCGACGTGTCGATTTTCCGAGGTCATGCATGACCCAGAAAAGTGTGTCCGGCCAGAGTGTGATCGAGCGTGTTGGGTACTATGGTGCAACCCTACAGGGATGAAAATTAACTATTCGAATAGCCGTGTCCACGGTTACAGGATGACTTGGAATTGTATCCTTTTCTTATACAAATTCAATTGTTACTTAACTGGAATTTTTTCTCCTAGATGGGCGTGACTTAATTAAATTTGCTGCAACAAATATGACTATATAATTGTGTTACTTTCTCAACTCTCGTCTATTGTTGCAAGACCGTGAAGAAGCTACTATTTGATAGGACTTGAATCTTTTGTCTATTCTCGCATTGCTGCAGTTAGTCCACATATAACCCCTTCCTTTGATACTGGTGCATACTTAGCATAGTTCTCATGTGAGTCTTGCGAGTACTTTGGATGAGTACTTACCGTTGCCTGGATCCCCCTTTTCCCTTTGTACGATTGATGCGACCACATGATGGAGCCTAGGAGATGGCATATCCCGCCGACGACGTCTACTACCCCGACGATGCCTACTACTACATGGAGGACGATGATGACGAGGAGTAGTTCAGGAGGTTCCGAGGTAGGAGGCCTCGCCTCGTTCGATCAATGTATCTTTTGTGCTAGCCTTCCCTAAGGCATCCCCTTGTTTTATGTATGTACTCAGATATTAAGGCTTCCGCTGACTCGTGTGTTTCTCGAGCTTCTGTATTCTAGCCCTCGAAGCCCCTAGCTTGTAATATTAAGCTTGTACATTTTTATTTGTGTTTAGAGTTGTGTTGTGCTATCTTCCCGTGAGTCCTTGAGATTGGTCGTACGCATTTGCGTGTATGATTAGCGTATGATCAAATCGAGGGCGTCACAATGGTGTGGTGACAACCTTGGTGGGTTGGCAACAAATACATTACTCGTTGATACTTGAATTGTGCATGACCCTACCTTCCTATGAGCGTTATGCGGGTGGGAAGTAGGTAGGATGCTAGTCGATGCTACGCAAGTGGGTCGGGGATATGCATAGAACTGCAAACGAAGTGTTTAACAAAGACCTTTTTGAAAACCCCGTTGAGTGCCACTGATGCTCGAGGGAGATGATGTTGCGCTAGGTAACCACTTGATAAAGAAGTGGTGTTCCAAGGCAAGTGTGTGTGTTGTTTTCAAAAAGGGATTGATTAAAGTTCAGACCGTTACTCTAACCTTACATGTACAACCACTCTAACCCTCTATGTATAGTGCCTTTGTATATTACTTTGGTCGATGCTAGCAGAGACCCCGCATTACTAGTGGCGAGAGAGCTGAGTCACTCTCCCGATACGGGCTCGTGCCAGGTAGGGCGACCATTGGCTATTTTTACAAGCATCGGGCACACTGTTGTGTCCCCTCTTCGATGTACGATCTTGAGCGAAGCTTGTATGATGTAGATCATGAGGGTATATACTAATGAGTGGACTCTTTGTTTAATGTCATCAAGGGAAAGGCATTCTTCGGTTACTTACCTCGGGTATCAAAAATACCAAGAGTCGTGGCTTGACACGGAAGTTTCTCGTGTATTATAGGTAAAGTGTGCAACCTCTCCAGAGTGTAAAACTATTTGAACAGTTGTGTCCACGGTGAAGGATAGTTGGATGAACGCTCTTGGGATACATCCATTGTCTTAACAAAACATGGTGTGTGTGGCAAAGAGACACTTGATCTAAGCCGGATGACTTGATGAGATGATTGAAGATGACATGTTCATACTCTGTTTATATTGATATCTCTAACATGTTCATATGGATATCTTCAATCTGTTGATGCATGCCCTATAAATTGTAGGTCTTGATATTGCATTTAAAACTAGTTTTACGCAAAAGTACATACTTCATGATTTTCCATGCATTGTTTACCTTCTTCCAAATATGGGTTGCTTGCGAGTACATTAAAATACTCATTGGCTTCCCATTGGTTATTTTATCGATCACGCATGAGAAAACGGAATATAATGGAAAGTGCCTTGGTGGTGTACATGCGAGCTAGGACGCTTCCCAGTCGAAATGCCTCTAGGGTTAAGGCAGATGGCATGGGTCCATGCTATCATTGAAGATTTCCGTGATTTTATGAAGACATGGCCATAAAGATCATATTCGAGTAAAATAGTATGTACTAGATAAAAGACTCTTGTTATTCAGTTTCTATGAGTTCAGTGAGCATTGATCTGTGGGATCATTGTGCATGTTCATACGGTGATCATGACTTATGAGTCGGGGTCCCCACAACAGGCGGGCCCCTCCGGTGGTTCTTTGTTCCGGTATTTCTTATTTTTCCCAGAAAATTCATAAAAAAGTTTTGGGTGATTCCGATAACTTTTATTTTCTACAAAAAAATAACACCACAGTAATTATCCTGAAATAAATCATATAAAGTGCATCAAAACCATATAGAAGTATTGTAAATATAGGAAAATATGGCATGAATACTTCAGAAATTTTCTATACGTTGGAGAGATATTGGCATCCCCAATCTTAATTCCTACTCATCCTCGAGTAGGTAAATGATAAAATAAGTAATTTATGAAGCAGGAATGATAGCATAGTGTATACTTTTGATCAAGGAATTTTAGTAACTTTTGTAGCATCATAACCAACAACGTTTTCTCATGAATCTCATTATGATAGAGTAGCAATCAATTCACATGTCATGGTCCAAACAATGCATTCTCTTGAAACTTAACAACCAATGTTCTTAGTCATCAAACAATTTGAATGCGCCATCAAGTCTATGTAAGAGCTCCACATACTCAATTATCATATACTCTTCTATGATTTCTAATACTCAAAGCATATTTTTGGAGCAAACAACATAGCTCGAACACAAATAAAGATAGGGGCTTAATGTTTTGCCTCCCAATCATACTTGTCATGAAGAAAACTGTCAACCATAATGAATCATGATCAAATATAATTGACTGGATATATGTGTTTGGATCGTCCCCACCATATGGTGCTTGCCAACTAATATATTGGGGTTGGAATAATAAGTTGACTCAACACGAAAAGTAAATACATGAAACTAAATAGATTGTCCCTTCGCACAGCAAATCATGGATTTGCATAGGTGCTAGAGCTCATTGGTTAAAATAAAGGTGAATATATTTTTGTAACAACTCGAGACCGACGCTCGAGATGATTCCCTTTTATTTTGTTATCCTTGTGTGATTTATTCGGTTGTCACATTCATCATCGCATCATTCAGATCATCTACATTGCATCAGCACTCTGTCGTCGTCATCTTTCAAAACTTGCATCTGTTATGAGTTGTCGATTCTCTCCATTCTCGTCGATAACCATTCGGGACCAACCACACACGCACGCACCTACGATATCGCTTACATATTGTTTTTAAAAGTGTGTACAAAACATTCTCGGAATGGGTTGAAAGTTGGTGTGTAGTCTATTTTATTGTAGATAGACCACTTGCCGAATTTCATCGCATTCGGAGGTCGTTTAATACCCGAACCGTTTAACATATAGCGGCACTAGCTAGTTTGTTGTTGGGAATTTTGGTGTTTCAAAAAACACTGTTGGGTCACAAACTTCCCTCTCATCTCAATTCAACCCCTCTATAGAGCCCACTAACCCATCCTAGCCAATCCCCGCAACCGGAGCCGTTCAATTGCGATCGCATGGCTCAAAACGGAGTAACCCGCCACCTAACCTAGTTAACCTAGCTATATATAGGAAGTTACCCTCCATGCCTACCTAACCCTGGCCTTACCTTCCCCTAACCTCCTTCCACCGCCACTTGTCCCCGCCTAAAAATTCACGCCTCCCCAGCCGCCGGCCACCGGCCGCCACTTGTCGCACATCTACCACTAGCTCCACCGGAGCAGCCGTCGTGCCCCTTGTCCGCTGGTGCCCCGTGTTTCCGCCGAAGCTTCCTCGCCGTTCCCGGCCTCCACCCATCGCCGCTCGCACCAGTAACCACCAAGCTAGGATGTGGCCAGCTACACGTCCCCACCACCCCCATGCAGCCGTGAGCACTGCTGCTAACTTCGTTGTCACCTCCCCTTAGAGCCCCCGGCGGACCTCGCTGTTGGAGAACTCGAGGGCCTGGCTCCTCTGGATCTTCCTCGGGCCCAAGAAACGGCGCCCACTCGCCCATTGTCCTCGTTGGTGCCGGCCGCCTCCATCGCCCTGGCTATGGCCATCCACCGGCCTGGATGGCCGCATCCCTGGATCCAACCGGCCAACGAACCAAACGACGCCCTCGCCCGTGCACTGGGTCCTCCTGTACCTCCATGTCCTGTTTTGACGAGGTGAATTTTTTACTATGTCCGTGGAGTGTGTGTGATTTTACTCCTATATTCAGTTTGTGCGACTTGTATCTCATAAACCATGTATCAAATTGCAATGATCTTAACATGGAAAACCATCTACTGGATGTGCTCTACATGATGGTAGAATTTTCCTGTCATTAGTATTCATTTTCTTGTTCAAAACTCTGTTGAAAAAGTGCATTCCATCATAATCGACGAAAACTCTTAAAACTTGCAACCTTTGTTGGATGATTGCATCTAATCTATAGGACTTTTGCATGTGGCACCTTCTTAAGATTTGTTCTATGTGTTGTCTACTTTGAGGCCATGCCTCTGGTTGCCATGTAAATCTTTTCCATCATGTCAATATGTTATTCTAAAGGTTCTATCACGTTAAAATTGTTGATCTGTTAATGTTAAGTTCCATTTTGAGAAGCTTGAATTAAACAAACCATGCGTCTTATGAATGTGTGCCAATGGAGTGATTTGTAGTATGCCATGTCTAGTTGATGTTAAGAGGTCTGCCATGCCATGAATGTCATGTTTAGCTATAGTTTTCATCATGTGAATATACCAAGAAAATGTTGTAATTTGTAGGGACAAAATAATTCTATGTCTGGAATCTGCTATATTTTGTTGCTATGTTTCAAGTGAATTACAATTAATCTATATCATCTCTCTGGTTGGTACAATGTAATGAATAGTAAAGCATGTTATCCTATGTTAGTTTGTGCCATTGGTTTTCAAGTATAGGTTTGAACCTTAGTTAAATTCATTGTAAAACATGTTAATCTGATAAAACTATTGAAAGGACATGGATGTCGCCTAGAGGGGGGTAATTACGGTTTAGGCTTCAACAAAATTGGAATAAAACTAACGTTTAATTTGTCAAGCACAAAACCTACAACACCTAGGCTCACCTATGTGCACCAACAACTTATGCTAAGCAAGATAAACAACTAAGTGATAGCAAGATATATGACAATAAACAATATGGCTATCACAAAGTAAAGTGCATAAGTAAAGGGTTTGGGTAAGAGATAACCGAGGCACGCAGAGACGATGATGTATCCCGAAGTTCAAACCCTTGCGGATGCTAATCTCCGTTGTAGCGGTGTGGAGGCACAATGCTCCCCAAGATGACACTAAGGCCACCGTAATCTCCTCACGCTCTCGCACAATGCAAGATGCCGTGATTCCACTAAGGGACCCTTGAGGGCGGTCACCGAACCCGTACAAATGGCAAACCTTGGGGGCGGTCACCGATACCCGTACAAATTGCTCGGGGCAATCTCCACAACCTAATTGGAGATCCCGATGCTTGCCCGGAGCTTTACACCACAATGATTGAGCTCCGAGACACCACCAAGATTCTAGGACGCCAAAGCATCCACGAAGAACAATATCTAGGGTACTAAGTACCAAAGGTAATAAGATTCTCAAGCTTCAGTTCCATGTATCACCGTGAAGAACTCAAACGATGCAACTAATGCAATGGCAAGGGCACACGGAGTGCCCAAGTCCTCCTCTCCCAAATTCCAGCAAAGCAACTAATGCTAGGGAGGAAAATGAGAGGAAGAACGAAGAAGAACATGAAGAACTCCAAGATCTAGACCCAAGGGGTACCCCTCAGTTAGAGGAGAAATTGATTGGTGGAAATGTGGATATAGATCTCCTCTCTCTTTTCCCTCAAGAACTAGCAAGAATCATTGGAGGGATTGAGAGTTAGCAAGCTCGAAGAAGGTCAACAATGGGGGAAGAACACGAGCTAAAGAGATAAGGTTCAATGGCGAAGAAGACCCCCTTTTATAGGTGGGGAAAAATCCAACCGTTAAGCCTCACAGCCCGCATAGAGTGGTACTACCGCTCATGGGAGCGGTACTACCGCTCGGTAGGTTCAACAACCATGTTGAGCCCACGAAAAACTGTCCGACGGAGCGGTACTACTGCTCCTAGAGCGGTACTACCGCTAGGGAGCGGTAGTTAAAAATTACTACCACTCCGGGGGCGGTACTACCTCTCCGGGAGCGGTACTACCGCTGCAGGAGCGGTACTACCGCTGGCACGAGGAGCGGTACTACCGCTGGATACTGAAACTATTGTAACTTAAGCATACGGACTCCGAATTCAACGAAACCAAGTTTGTTGGAAAGCTAACGACATGGTATAACACAATCTTGATAGAAATATCAATACGAAGCAAGTGAGAAAAGTCCCATAAGAAAATGGTGAGAACCCTTCTTCGAATAAGACCGGTAAAAACTCCCAACATCGAAAACATCATAGAAGATGCATATGGACTCCGTTTTTGATGAACTCGAGCATGCCATGAAGATGACCATAAGCTCTAAAACTCAAAATTAGAAATACCAAACAAGAACCAAGAAGTATGATGCAAGGATGCAAATGGTTTCAGCTCTCAACGAACGATACGATCAAGCTACTCACTTGAGAGCCCCCCTTGACAGTACGACAATCTATCCTAAAACAGAAAACATATCAAGGGCAAACCTATACCTTGCACCTCGTCCTCTTGAGCTAGATGACGCTGATCTTGGCTTCCTCAATATGGACCACCTTTCTTGCTTGCGTTGGCTTGATGAAGACTAGGTTATTGCTCCCCCATACACACTATGGGTGAGCCGCTCTTCAGCATATCTTCACAAGTCCATTGCCACCATCCTCCATCACTTGACGTCATCCTCCATGGGTTCTATGAGATATTCCTCTTGCTTGCATTGGCTTGATGAAGACTAGTTGATTGCTCGCCCACAGACACTATGGGTGAGCCACTCTTCAGCATATCTTCAGAAGTCCATTGCCACCATTCTACATCACTTGACGTCATCCTCCATGGGTTGTATGAGATATTCCTCCTGACGCAAGCCCATGGAAACACACCTAACCCCACCTAGAACTCTCAAGAAGACCATGGGTTCGCACACAAGTACGTACTGGACAATGCTTACCATACCATGGGATCACTTGATCCCTCTCGGTACATCTTGTACGCTTTGTGTGCTAATCATCTTGATTTACTCTTTGTTTGACGATCTTGATCAACATTGTGTCTCCATGACCATTGTTTGGATAATACCTTGAATACCACCTTGGTCATCATATAAACTGCTTGAACCCAACAGATGGACTTCAAGAAGTGCCTATGGACAAATCCTATAAATATAACTTAAGGCAACCATTAGTCCATAGGAATTGTCATCAATTACCAAAACCACATATGGAGATATATGCTCTAACAATCTCCCCCATTTTGGTAGTTGATGACAACCACTTCAAGAGAGTTTATATAAGGAAATAAGCATAACCAAGCACACACATACAAAGCAATAATGCATGCGTGCAAGATGTAAATTCTTATGCAATAAAAGCAAAACCCTCTAAACATATCCAAAGTAAACTCTCTAAACTTCTCCCCCATTGTCATCGATTGCCAAAATGGACGAAAAGTTTAGAAAGCCAATATAGTAGGTGGTCCTCCAAAAAGTGTGTACTTCTCAGCAAATGAGTGCAAAGAAATACACAAATACAATGATAAGTAGTTGGAGGAAAACGAACTATATTGAGGACCCAAAGATTGCAAAAAGAAGGATCGTATGGCACAAAGACATACAAAATAGAAGGAAGCAGTCAAAAGATACCATATGGAACAAACAATCACATGGTCCTTCAAACCACATGAATAAAAGATACTATGATAAAGGCAAAGGAGTGTTTTATCAAAACTAGATAAGCTCCCCATGATTTGTGCACTAATAAGAGATTTTTGTATTTGATACTAGTGCACAAAATAGGATCGTTGCTCCCCCAAAATTAATAAAACACACAACTAGTGCAAGAAGATAGATGATACAATAAGCATATCACTTGCACAAAACAAATGGTTGAGCAACATGTAAAAGAAGCAACTTAAGAATCGGCTCAACCAACATAATGTGTGTAAGTCATGGCAAAACACTTGAGAAGACTAAGATAACGATGAGCATTACGCATCAACATAGTCATGATGAAATGAGAAACAAAGTGCAAGACATATCATTCCCACACACACATATAGAAAATGGGTTCACAAGCTTACTAATAAACAAAATAAGAACCAATGCTTGTGACAACCCATAGTGAAGATAGGAACTAAGAACCTTGTCAAGAGGACGAATACCAGTCGAAATGGAAAAACCCTCATCAACACAAGCATGAGGAAAAATAATCTTCACGGGCAAAGAGTGCATCAAGATTTAGGAAAATAAGATACTCACTCAAGACAAATCCTTTCACGAAGCCACCAAAACTAAAAAAGAAAATGCAACAGTGGACGTGAAAGAAAAGAGGATATCAATTAGAGATGTAACTTCTCTCATGTGTAATAGATTCTAAGTAGAAGACAATCATGATGATATATATCCACAAAGAAGGATGTACACACGAAATGGTTACAAGAAGGAACAAACAAGATATCCAAAAGGAAGTCATAAATATATCAATAAGATCTTTGCTTGGAAGCATAGCACATGGCCTAATATTTTCTTATTGTAAATATGAAATTCCAACATATGAACATCAAAGACATACCAACTAGCAATAAGACATCATCGTTTGGATGCTTTGAGAAAGGAAACAAGTACTACAAGAACGAATCAAGAGATTCATGCCATGATGAAACCTGGAAAAGAAAAGACAGGTTTGGGCCTTTGCAAGAAATGAATGCATGAAGTAGATACTTGTTACCGAGACAACAATGGATTGATGTAGTAGATAGTTGTTCTTTGATCATCCTAACTTGGCTCCAATAATCACATGGCCTCAACACCTTCCTTGTAGGTGAGCCAAGCATCCAACGCATCTCCCATTGTTCCTGGAACAACAAATCAAACAAAATGGTGTCCAGTCTCATTAGGACCAAAGAGTTATAAAACCAACAATACATAGGACAACCTCCACATACATATGTGCACAAGGATATGAATTTGAATTTCATGCACACTTTAGCCAATTTATGACAAGGTGGAATTTCCCCTATATATTCGGTTAAAGAAAGAAAGCAAACAAAAGAAGCTATATATAGTAAATATGCATGCCCAAGGCTTTCAAGAATCAACTCAACACAAAGTTAATAATACACCAAAAGACAAGGTATCAAGTCATAATAAGATACCAAACAAAAACCTATCACTTGAAGGATATCAATTGAAATATACCTCAAGGAATGAGATATCCATTGACACATGCCAAATAAAAGGAAACAAGATACCAATTGAAGGAAAACAAACACGAGGTATCTAGTTTCCAAAAGAGAGCTAGGTTCCAACACACCAAACCCTCGACAAATTTTCATGATGGCACAAAGCATCATAAAGAGCAAGACTTGCCTCCCATCAACACACACTTGATGGGGATCAAAATATTTTGTGATGGGCGAATAAAGAGAGTGTTGTAAAGAAAGTAGGATAGCTCCCCATGGGATGTGCATTATATAGAATTCGCATTTAAATACAAAATGCACAAGATGGGATCATCACTTTCTCTATATCTATAAAAATAGTAGACATGTTAAAATAGATCCACAAGAGGCAAGGAAGACAAACGAAACACAAATCCAATGTAAAGACGATTAGCAATTCCTACAACATGATGGGAATACCAATTGTCAAGGACAAGAAGTATTTTGGAAATAATACTCATTGGTAGATCACAAATATATCCAACATAATCTTTACCCATAAAACTCAAGCAAATGACACTTGTAGAGAAAACATGCCACCTAGGAACAAGATAATTTACAATATTAACACTAAGTGGCAATACCTCAAATGTACACATTTTCTAGGCTTGTAATATGCACATAGCATATTAATCCCCCATAATGTGATAACCCAACAATATTAACAAGTGGCAAATTAAAACCAACAAGAGATAATTAATGCACCATATAGAATTTGAATTTCTCATGAGTAAGACATACCACATAGAAACTAGATAATCTTGAAATATCAATAATAAGTGGTATTCCCCATGTATACACATTTATAGGATTGTGAGTTGTGCAAAGCACATCACTCCCCCACAATGGGATAATCCATTAATCTCTCACAAGAGCCAACAAAGATACAAACAATATGCAAAAAGGCTCAATACAAGACTCACATGTACATGATATGCAAACCAACATACACATACTCAATTACTCAAGATAAGAAAGTTAGAAGAACAACATATACAAACACATGCAAGGTACAAAACCACAACATGCAAAGGGGCAAGCAACTAACAATGTAAACAGTTTAAGTACAAGTTACCGTAAGGAGGCACATTGGATATAAGACAGAAACTCGATAATCCAAATGACTTGGCTTGAGATAATATGAATGATGAATACCCCTTAATTCTTCATTATGTATCCAAGTCTCTGATGTCTTCCACAAACACCTATTGGTCAAGTTTGAGCTTGTTGGTGCCCAATCACGTTGGGTCCTAAGAGGTTAGTCACAATAGGCTTGGCAACCCAAATGGTACTTTTCTTGACACCACTTTGAGTACCAACAGACTTGGGAAACACATTGCCAACTTATCCTTCCCAAGAGAATAGATATCATCAATAATGATTGGGCTAGATAAATTACATCTCGTGCAAGAAAAAGCGAAGTGACCCTTCTCACGACATAAGTAGCAACATCTACCCTTTAATTTCTTCCCTATTGATTTCTCAATATGAGGAGTGTTGGGTTGGGTCTTCTTGGGAAGGGGCCTTTCTTCAACTTCCAGTTGAGTATGTCAGTGCAATTGTGGCCTCTTCTCTTGTTGCTTCTGACTTTGGGGCTTCTTCTTTAGTGGGCCAGATCTAACATGGTGCCCTTCAATTTTGCACTTGAAGCAAATAATCTTGGCCGAATTCTTGACTTGTTCTTGGCCCTTATTCTTGAAGCTTGTGGACTTATTCTTCTTGTTGGAGTTGAATCCAAGTCCACATTTTTCATTTGGGGATTTTTGCCCACACAAGACATTGTTGAGTGTGGACATTTCTTCATGACTCTTTTCCAAGTCTTTCTTCAAGGAAGTTACTTGGGCCTTGAGATCTTTGATTTCCTCTACATGGTTAGTATCAACACAAGTACTAGAGGAAGTATAAGCTTCATTGTTAGAGCAACAAGGCATGGAAAGTAATTCATCACAAGATGTAGCAACATTATGAGTAGATGAATTACGAGGACTAGCACATGGCAATATAGCTTTTTGACTAGATGTAGTGCTAATGTCCACATGAGGCTCACTCGATGTTACCTTGGTAGTAATAGCCTCATCAGCTAATTTTAGCACATTATGGGATACTAGAAGATCATCATGAGAGCTTGTGAGCACTACATGACTTTCTTCCAATTTCCCATAATTGCTAGATAGCAACTCAAGTTGAGCCCTTAGCTCAACATTCTCCTTTAAAATGGATGCTTCACAAGAAGTAGAGTTAGTAGCACAAGCATCATTGTTAACAATAAGATGAGAAGGCAACTTGGCAAGATCATTAGCATATGAAGCTTCAAGTTGAGCATGAGACTTGGTGAGTTCGATGAACGAACTCTTAATAGCCCTTGATCCATTTTCGAGGTGCTCATAGTCCTCAACAAGTTTAGCATGTGCAACTTCAAGCTTATCATTTTTAGTTCTAAAATCATTAGCCACCTCGAGAGCTCTATCATGGGATTCCTTTAATCCAGATAATTCTATAGCAAAGGTTTCCTCAAGAGATTCCTTGGTGGTTTGTTCAATTTCAAGAGCTTAAGATAGCTCAGCGATCTCGTTAGCGTAATCACGCTCATGACCTTCCATTGTCTCAATGGTGGCCTCATGCTCCTCGAGATGAGCTTCCAACTCCTCGATGTATTTCTTGCGCTCAGTGGCAATAGACATGATTTGCAAGAAGTTGGAACAAGCAAGTTTATTCTTATAAAGAGATTTAAAAATAATTTCACCCTTAATTTTTAAGGATGCAATAATATCACTCTCTTCATCATTATTCTCATCCTCATTATCATCAACATCATCATCATGAGATACATTGGGATTCAAAGTAGGAGATACCTTTGAAGACTTAGCCATAAGGCAAAAGTGAGTAACAATATAAGATGATGTAGGATCCCTTAAAGCATCGTTCAAGGACACATCTTGTTCCATGGAGTGATCAATTTCCTCTACATTGTTAGCGCAACAACTCGAGGAAATATATATATATTTTTATCATGGCAACAAGATATAGGAAGCATATCATCATGAGATTTAGTCAAGCAGTTTTTACATGATATGCAAGGACCATCAGCACAAGCATGTAAAACATTTAGAGTGCTCGAAGTGTTAATGCCCAAATATGAAGCATTGCAATAATATAGTGATGAAGGATCATCAACAATAAACCCACTATCATCATTGCAATGATCACCACTACTCACCATACCATTACCTTGTGGCATTCCACATGTAGGTGAAGTAGATGAACTGGAGAAGACCACACGACCGGAGGTGGAAGGAGAACAATCATTCCCACAAATCTTGAACGTTCCATATTTATCTTGAAGTTTTGTCCACAACTCATGAGCATCCCGGAATGGCATGACTTGAAATATAACTACATTGCTCAAAGCATAGAAAAGCACATTACAAGCTTGAGCATCAAGATAAGAGTTTTTCTCATCCTCTAACGATATATTTTGAGAATCCTTTGGAGGAGAAAAACCCATATCTACAATTCGCTGTAAATTTGGGTCCAAGACCCGAAAGTGATTAAGAATGCGAATTACCCAAACATCAAAATTTGTGTAATCGAAACTAAGAGTGGCAGTGAATCCTAAACCCCTAGTCGACATCCTTACTCTCTAGGTGGTTAAACCTAATAAAGAGAGACCTAGCTCTGATACCAATTGAAAGGACGTGGATGTCGCCCAGAGGGGGGGGTGAATAGGCGCTTTAAAATAATTACGGTTTATGCTTCAACAAATGTTGAATAAAACTAACGTTTAATTTTTCAAGCACAAAACTTACAACAACTAGGCTCACCTATGTGCACCAACAACTTATGCTAACCAAGATAAACAACTAAGTGATAGCAAGATATACGACAATAAACAATATGGCTATCACAAAGTAAAGTGCATGAGTAAAGGGTTCGGGTAAGAGATAACCGAGGCACGCGGAGACGATGATGTATCCCGAAGTTCACACCCTTGCGGATGCTAATCTCCGTTGGAGCGGTGTGGAGGCACAATGCTCCCCAAGATGCCACTAAGGCCACTGTAATCTCCTCACGCTCTCGCACAATGCAAGATGCCGTGATTCCACTAAGGGACCCTTGAGGGCGGTCACCGAACCCGTACAAATGGCAAACCTTGGGGGCGGTCACCGTTACCAGTACAAATTGCTCGGGGCAATCTCCACAACCTAATTGGAGACCCCGACGCTTGCCCGGAGCTCTACACCACAATGATTGAGCTCCGAGACACCACCAAGCTTCTAGGATGCCAAAGCATCCATGAAGAACAATATCTAGGGTACTAAGTACCAAAGGTAATAAGATTCTCAGACTTCACTTCCATGTATCACCGTGGAGAACTCAAACGATGCAACTAATGCAATGGCAAGGGCACACGGAGTGCCCAAGTCCTTCTCTCCCAAATTACACCAAAGAAACTAATGCTAGGGAGGAAAATGAGAGGAAGAACGAAGAAGAACACGAAGAACTCCAAGATCTAGACACAAGGGGTTCCTCTCACTTAGAGGAGAAAGTGATTGGTGGAAATGTGGATTTAGATCCCCTCTCTCTTTTCCCTCAAGAATTAGCAAGAATCATTGGAGGGATTGCGAGTTAGCAAGCTTGAAGAAGGTCAACAATGGGGGAAGAACACGATCTAAAGAGATAAGGTTCAATGGCGAAGAAGACCCTCTTTTATAGGTGGGGAAAATCCAACCGTTAAGCCTCACAGCCCGCACAGAGCGGTACTACTGCTCTTGGGAGCGGCACTACCGCTCGGTACGTTCAACAACCATGCTGAGCCCACGAAAAACTGTCCGACGGAGCGGTACTACTGCTAGGGAGCGGTAGTAAAAAATTACTACCGCTCCGGGGCGGTACTACCTCTCCACGGGCGGTACTACCGTACACGAGCGGTACTATCGCTGGCACGAGGAGCGATACTACCGCTCGATACTCAAACTGCTGTAACTTTCGCATACGGACTCTGAATTCAACAAAACCAAGTTTGTTGGAAAGCTAACGACATGGTATAACACAATCTTGATAGAAATATCAATAATAATAAAGTGAGAAAAGTCCCACAAGAAAATGGCGAGAACCCTTCTTTGAATAAGACCGATAAAAACTCCCAACATCCAAAACATCATAGAAGATGCATATGGACTCCGTTTTCGATGAACTCGAGCGTGCCATGAAGATGGCCATAAGCTCTAAAACTCAAAAATAGAAATACCAAACAAGAACCAAGAAGTATGATGCAAGGATGCGAATGGTTCCAGCTCTCAACGAACGATACGATCAAGCTACTCACTTGAGAGCCCCCCTTGACAGTACGACAATCTATCCTAAAACAGAAAACCTATCAAGGGAAACCTAGACCTTGCACCTCGTCCTCTTGAGCTAGATGACGATGATCTTGGCTTCCTCAAGATGGACCACCTTTCTTGCTTGCGTTGGCTTGATGAAGACTAGGTTATTGCTCCCCCATACACACTATGGGTGAGCCGCTCTTCAGCATATCTTCACAAGTCCATTGCCACCATCCTCCATCACTTGACGTCATCCTCCATGGGTTTTATGAGATATTCCTACTGCTTGTGTTGTCTTGATAAAGACTAGTTCATTGCTCCCCCACAAACACTATGGGTGAGCCGCTCTTCAGCATATCTTCACAAGTCCATTGCCACCATCCTCCATCACTTGACGTCATCCTCCATGGGTTGTATGAGATATTCCTCCTGACGCAAGCCCACGGAAACACACCTAACCGCACATAGAATTCTCAAGAAGACCATGGGTTAGCTCACAAATACGTACTGGACAATGCTTACCATACCATGGGATCACTTGATCCCTCTCGGTACATCTTGTACGCTTTGTGTGTTGATCATCTTGATTTACACTTTGTTTGACGATCTTGATCAACCTTGTGTCTCTATGACCATTCTTTGGATTATACCTTGAATACCACCTTGGTCATCATATTAACTCCTTGAACCCAACAGATGGACTTCAAGAAGTGCCTATGGATAAATCCTATAAATATAACTTAAGGCAACCATTAGTCCATAGGAATTGTCATCAATTACCAAAACCACATATGGAGATATATGCTGAAACAACTATTGTTCTTTGCACCATGTTAATTTTTCTAAGTCTAAGAAACCGCTTAGTTCAGACTGTCATGTTGTGTTCATGCTAGCTATGAATGTGTGCAAAATTAGTCCTTGCTAGTATGGGATGTGCATCATGCCTACTACAATACTATAAATTTTCATGCCATTATGTCTCCTGTGGCATGTGTTTTTCTTGCTGGAGACATGCCTTCAGAATAAAACTACTATGTTAAAAACTGTTATTTTCACTAAGTGTGAAACTATGTTCAAGTAGCCATCTTGTGAGCTCATTTCCTAATGATCCATGCTTCTATTCAGTTTGATGTTATGAGATGAATTGTTGTGCATCATGTCAACTATTGCCCCATGTATTTTTTGTGCATTTTAGATTCCTATAGCTTGTTGATTTGAAGTGTGCAAAACGCCATGTTGCTATTTTGGGCACATTATGACTCGAACTTGTGTCAGTTGTTATTGTTGAACCATTGCTCTGTTTCGAACATGCCATATATGAAACTTGCCTCAAATCTCAGGTAGTCTCATAGTATCTCGCTGAATCGATGATTTGGAATGTTCGTGGTTGTCATTTGCATAAATTTTGCATTCATGTCATATTATATTATGTTGGTCATATCCTTTAGACCGTAACTCCGTTTTGAATGATCTATATATGTAAATCGCCTAGAATGCCATCTAGAATCAAATGGTGCATTTTGTTTCCCTGTTTAATAAATATAAAATGTGGTTTGATCGGATCTGGACCAATTTTCAAATTAACAGATCGGGTCGTTTCAAAAATGTTATAAGTTGTTTCCGACCTCATTGAAAATGCCTAGAAATATTGTTTATTTATGCTTCACCTCTGGCCATGCTTAATAACATTTAATATTATTATGTATCTAATCGGGAGTGAACTAAATATTTCAATATGGAGTTTCATCAATATGCAACTTGTTGCATATCAAGCTTCACTTAATTTGTACAAGTTGATTTTTTTGCTTTGCCATGTCATGAATAACTAAATGGACATACATCATATTTGGGTGTGCATCATATCATGAATATGGTTTGGTATTTATCATGTATTGATTGTTTGTTACCGGATTATTTCTTTTGAATAGTGTTTCAAAAGCATTTCAGAGTGTGAGAATTCGTTCGACTACGCCTGTTCGTCTCTTTCTCGGATTCCTTCTTCTTCCAAGCGGGATCACACACAAGATGACCATTTCCCTGGATACCACTACTATCATCGCTATGCTAGTTGTCTCTCTTCTATCATTATGTCTCGTTACCTACCACTTGTATGTCAATCCTCCCAACATTGGCATGAAAAGCCTCTAACCCCTCCACATCACAGTAAACCTTTGTTTGGCTATGTTACTACTTTCTCAGTTGTTCTTATAGCGTTGCTAGTTGCAAGTGCAAGCTGTTTACATGTGGCAACATGGATATCTTGAGATATCACAATATTATTGTGATTTAATTTAATCCACATATATACTTGGTCAAAGGTGGAAAGCTTCGCCTTTTGCTCGGTGTTTTATTCCACCTTTGCCGCCCTAGTTACTTTCGTACCGATGTTTTGTTCCATACTAAGGGCTCCTAACATGCTTGGGGTTGTTATGGGGACCCCCTTGATAATTCGTCTTATATTAAAACTCTTCTGGCAAGGCACAACTTTGGTACTACATTTGCCTAATAACTAATAAACCCGCATAGGGAGTAATTAAACCATGGATAATTAATAAGAAACCAGGCCAGTGCTCGTTATGAGTGTTAGTCCAAACTAGAGCACTGTGCGGGGCCACCCCAGGGAAACTTGGGTGATTTGTATCAGGCCAATGTACACTAGGTTATTCGGTTGTGTCCTGAGAACGAGATACGTATCTCCAATCAGGTTCGTTGACATGTCGGGGGGGCCTTGGTGGATTTCTTTTACCTTTTACCAAATAACTTGTGCACTGGGATTCTGAGGATACCTTAGGCTATCTCGAAGTTGAGGTTTTCCATCAGGATTCCAAGGAAACTATGGGGTTTCCGTGGTTGAGGTTTTCCATGCAGCTTGTGGCTATTTTGTGATGGATGAGTTGGAGAACCCCTTAAGGGTTAAATCTTTCAAAAAGCTGTGCTCGTGGTTATGTGACAACTTGGAAATTTGTTTAACACCCAGTCATAGCAAACTTGAAGTAAACTCAATTAAAATACACCAACCGTGTGTGTAACCATGACTGTCTCTACTCGTGAGTTCTGAAACAAGAGAGAACACGATGGGGTTCTGTCGGACTCATAAGTAGGTGTTCACGATCACTTATTGATTATCATTAGTTCATGTCCAATTGTGCGTAGATCACCCCTTTATTCTTGTACTTGTAAGTTAGCCACTCAAATAAATGCTTAGTGCTTCCTCCAATCTCACCACTTAACCATACCTCACCCATTAAGCTTTGTTACTCTTGATACCTTTGGAAATGATATTGTTGAGTCTTTGTGGCTCACAGATTACTACAATAACAGTTGCAGGTACAGGTAAGGCGGTATTTTGACGTGAGGGTGATGATTGTTCTATTTGGAGTTTCTTCTTCTTCATCATCAATCATAGGATGGGTTCCAGGAAGGCAGCCCAGGATAGCAAGGATGGACGTTATTTTTATCATTTGATTTCGTTCGTAGTCGAACCCTACTCTTGTGAATGGTGATTGAATGGATGTTTGTATTGAGATGATCATGACTAGCTTGTTGCGAGTGTAAGTCAATTCCAGATACTCATCTCTTATTTACATGTACTTGTAATGATATCCATTCTTGCAAAATGACGAGATGTGCTTTTATTCCTGTCGAGGCCCTCGAGCTAAAATAAGGATAGTATCGCATATTGGGCATTGCAATTTCGGGTGGTGTGCCTTTCGTGTCAATGTTACGACAAATGATTTTCAACATCTTCCATGTTAATCACATTATTGGCGGTTCACATACAGAATTGAAATTTTACTCGCCCTCAACGATTCAAACACTTTCCAAGGCTAGCCGTATCCAAGGGTGCTTTCCAAACAATCATGTTTCTAGGGGGTGTTCTTCTTTTTTGTGTTATGAAGGTCTGGGTATCCTTTTTACCAGCCTCTCTCATGCAATGACAAGTGAATAAATACTCATCATGAGAATAACCTTCTTAGCATGGAAAATATTGACCACCCGGTTGCTCCATGAGCGGTACGGGCACATAAAACGGATGTTTATTTGAAGGTTTCAGAGGTGGCACATGCAAATTTACTTGTAATGGCAGTGAAATGCCATATATAGGTAGTTATGGTGGACTCTCAAGTAAGAAACTTGGCTCAAGGATTTAGAAGGATGAGTTGTCTCTCTACTTAGTATGAAGGTTTGGCTAGCAAAAGGTTCTAAATAAGAACCACATGTTGGAGCAACCATAAAAATATAACTTACATGCAAATATATGCAAACATAACCATTATGTTGTCTTCCTTGTCCAACTTCAACAATTTGATCAAGGTTGAAAATAATTAATGAGTATTCACAATCATAAAAGATGCCCAAGATAATATATTTGTATGAGAAAGTTATCTTTCTGATACTAATCATTCAAGAATTGCTCGTATGACCAATACTGTGATTGTCCAACTTCAATAGATTTTACTTTCTAAACCAAATGCGAAACTACTACTAAGAATATAGCACATTGTTAATTTTAGACTGATGATATTTCATTCACTCACTGTTTACTCTTAGTATATAAGTGAATCACACGAGTAAACATCAAACTACTCTCAAAAGGAATAAGTGAAGATCAACGAGTAGTCAAACAACTAAGTAGATCTGTGAGGACTCTCTCTCAATAAATAATTTCAGATCTGAGTATTTTATTCAAACAGGAAACTAAACAAAAAGTACTCCAAGAATAGCACATATCACGTGGACAAATAAAAACTTAGACTCAACACGGCCTAATGATATTTTTTGACGAAGGGAGGTGGGATGGGTAGCATCACCAAGCTTAGATGCTTGAGACTTCTTGTATATTGTTATAGCATCCCAAAATTTCCTAAATTTTGGAAAGTTCATAATAAGTTACTATTGAGTGCGTGAATTGCTATGATTTTCACGCGTAGTTAAAACCTTTTCTGTCTTATTTCAAAGATTTGAGTTTGGATTTCTTCTCTTTTGGACTCCTAAGAAATATTATGAAACCATATACAAATTAAGTGAGAACAAAATGACTTTCTCGAATACGGTGGATAAATATTTAATATAGGATCTACTCGCCAATTTTAAGTTCTTCTGTATATCGACTTTTTTTATAGTTCAAAGCCATTTAAATATTTCCAAATCAAGGAGGGGAGATAATATGACTTCTCGAAAAATACAATTGGAAATATTTAAATGTTGTAAAATTACCAAATTGGGGAATTATAAAACACTTATTGCATTAAAAAGGGCGTGCTAATAATTTTATTTATGGATAAATTCAGAAACTCTAAATAATATCGAGGTGACGTAAACTTTTTTCTATTTTAAATAAACCATTCTTGCACGTACGTAAATATTTGATTAAGTTTTTTGTCCTAACCTATTACTCGACGAATCCAATTTAACGCTGCATGCGAGCGTTAATGTGTATTCTATAAACGGGTGTGTGCAGGGCCCAGCTCAGGGCTGCGCCGGCCCATATAGTAGTGCTTCAAATAAAAAAACAAATGCCAGAACATGGTTACCAACCCACAATCACTTAGAGGCGAGGCCTTTGTTCCAGCCACCACGCTACGCCTCGCTCCACAACCAATTGTTCGTTTCTTCTTTGGTGTTTTAGTTCTGTTTGCTTTTTTCTTTTGTCTTTTCCTTTTTGATATCCTTTTTCATTTCTTCTTTGGTGTTTTACTTAAGTTTTGTTTATCTCTTTCTAAATTCATTTTTTTAATTTGATGATTTTTTCTTGTTTTTATGAACATTTTTAAATCTGATGAATAGTCTTCAAATTCGATGAAATTTTACAAATTCATAGAACTTTTTTAAAATTTGATAAACTTTTATAAATTTTGATGAACTTTTATAAAATCAATGAATTTTTTTGATTTGATTGGCGATTTCAAATTTGTTGAAGAATTGCCAAATTTGATGAACTCTTTTTCAAATATAATGAACTTTTCTGAAAGGTTCAGTAACCTTTTTAAATTTTGAAGAAGTTTTTCAAAATTCAGTGAATTTTATTTCACATTCGTTGCATTTTTTTAAATTCGTGAACCTTTTCAAACACGTGGTTGTTTTTCCTTGTTATGAACTTTCAAAAACACTAGTGAAGTTTTTTCCCATTTCATGAACTTTTGTTTTTGAATTCGTGAACTTATTTGGATACATGAATCTTTTGTTACATCGGTCAACTTTTCTATGCACGTTCGTCAACTTTCCAGATTCGTTCACATTTTTTCCATACATTCAGGGTTTGCATTAATGTTTTGAAATAATAAAAAATCTAAGTTAGGGATTGTACAATACGTAGCGGTACTACCCTGGTTCTTATACCTATTCGCGTTGTAGTGAATCACTAGCATGCACTAGGTGAACCTGGGGAGCTCCTATTTGACGCCTTAAGCGCTGGAACATAAATTGCAAAAATGCAAAGAGGTGGCTCCTTCGGGAATCAAACACGCATAGTACGCGAAGCAAGGCACTTCTTCGAGCTTAGCTCGCCATAAAAGCCATTGGACACTTGTGATTATCACAGCGCTAACAATATGAGAAATAGGACGATCACAATATTTATTTAACACTTAGATATTTTACTTATTTTTTAAAAATCATTAATTTAAAAAAGGTCATCTATTTTTAGACAAAAGTTTACAAATGTAGAAAAATCATTTATTTTGAGAAATAGTTCATCAGTTTTGAAAGAAAAGTTCACAAACATAGAAAATACATATATTTTGATAAATAGTTCATCATTTTTGAAAGAAAAGTTCACAAACTTAAAAAAATTATTTTCAGAAATAGTTCATCATTTTTGAAAGAAAAGTTCACAAAACATAAAAATGTTCACCAATTTAAAAAGGAATTTAAAAAGTTTAAAAAGTTCGTCATTTCAACAAAATAATCAATATTGAAAAACGTTATCGATTTTGGCAAAAAGTTCACCAAGTTTGACGAAAAAGATCATCGATTTTGAAAAATAGTTCATAGATTTTGAAAAAAGTCCAAAATTTTGAAGGTAGAAATCATTAATCTTGAAAAAGTTCATCGAATTTAAAATAACCTCATAAGATTCCAAAAATGTTAATCAGATTTGAGAAAATATTTATATTTTTTTTGAAATCATCTAAGTTTTGAAATATTCATAAATTATAACAATTTTGGATGGATTTTAAAAAATCATCGACCGAGTAACATGGAAAAATAAAAAAGAAACCCAAAAAACGAAAACAGAAAACGGATAAAAAAACTTCATAAATTCCGAGTACATTTCATCATATTTGAAACAATAATCATCGATTAGAAAAAAAGTTCATCAAACTTCGAAAAATTTAATTGATTTTGAAAAAAATTCATCAAATTTGAAACTAAAGTCATCGATTACAAATAAAGTTCGTCAAACTTGAATTAAGTTCATGCATTTCAAAAGACGTTCACAAATTTGGAAAAAACTTCATCGATTTAAAAAAAGATCATCAAAATTGAAAAAAGTTCATCGAATTTAAGAAAAACTTCATCGAATACGGAATGTTCTTTACTTTTGAATAGAAGTTCATCATTATTTGAAAAAGTTCATCCGTTTTCAAAAAAAGGTATATGAAATTGGAAAAAGTTCATCGAAATTAGGAAAATAAAAAAGAGAAAGAGTTAGAAAATCGAACAAAACCATTACAACAAAAAAGACAAATGGAGAAAGAAAAACAATTAAGAAGAAAAACGAGGGAGACAATCAAGTTGTGCACAAAAGGTGAGTATGGTTTGGTGGTTAGCTCAGCATAAGAAACATCATGAGATCACTGGTTTGAATCATACCATGGCGAGCTCGCTATTTTTTTCTTGTTAACAACTAAGAATGAAAGAAAACAGGACATACATGGGCTAGCCCAAATCGCTACAGGAGGGATTGTACTGGAGGCGCCCGTTCGCAAAGAGGCGCATAAGCGCCAAATAGGATTCTCCGTCGGTTGGCACAACTCGAAGACAATGGTGAGGCCGTTAGCTCTATTCATAGAGAGCCACCTTTTCACGCAACAAAAGAAGTTTTCTACGTGCGTGTTTCTGGGACGGCACAACACGCGCTGTCATGTAGGTACCGGCTGCCTTATTACTAAGGAATAGGGGCTCCCCTATCACTTAGCTAGCTCATCTTCTCTCTCGCAACTCGGCGCTCGAGAGCGAAGGCATAGCCCACTAGTTTTTTTGTTTCCTTCCCATTCTCCTGGGATTATTCTCTCCCACTAATGCCCATCCCTCATTTTGTAGTGAAAGCCCAAGCGTTGGACGTCGACTTCCTCGAAAGTACCTTACGTTTCAATGTACATAAGCTCAACACCATAGACGCTGGTACCTCTTCCATCTCTAGCATTTGATTTGTTCCCCGTTGCAACAAATAATCAACATGAAATGTATGGAGGACGTTATGAGGTACCCATGCATGAAATTAAAGTCCAACATTGTTGCTTTACTTGATTGAATTGATCCGAGAAACATATGGGCACGAACAACCATTAATGGTCGCACTAGCTTACTTTGGATCTCTTCGTATGGACTCCCGTCAATCTATAAAAAGAACTTCGCGGATCTCCTTCCATTACTCATTCTCCTCCGAAAAACTCCCTCTCTGTGTCTCTCTAAATTATGTCAAGTTTCTAGCTGAAGATACATGTCGCCGTCATTTTTTGGCGGAGCTCCCAATGGTCGTGGAAGATGAAGTCCCCGTACGAGTCGTATCACAATAGGTGGTTGCGTCTTCCACAACCACGTACGCCCTAGACCTTCGTCGGAGCATCGCCTGCCCGAGCCACCTCCGCCGTCTCCATGTTGCTGGCCACCTAAACTCGTAAGCAACCAACACTCCTCTCTAGTTTCTTTTGAAAAAAATTAATCGGTACCCATCTATCAAAACTGGACATATGGCAGACCAATTCTTTAATGTGTATTCATTTCCAGGAAAATACCTGAATTTCTGAAAATCATATTTCGGAAACCGTATGTCTGAATTTGACATATTTTACATCTACAGATTTGTTGGAACTTCTATTATATTATAGATTTAAAATATTTCACTTTTGACCATCTCAAAAATTAGTTCTGATTTAAATGTCAATTGAATATTTATGTTATAACTTCAATTCTATAATTCATATGAAAATGTTCTGTCGGGACCCCGATCCTAAGCCATAGGAATCCAGTGTGTAACACATCGCATCTCTTTGCGATCTCACGCATGGTTATCGCCACGGCTGCAGTGTTACCTTAGCCGCGACCGTTTGCGCCTTTTGACTCGCGTATGCAATTGTGTCGCTAGCAATCCAATGTCAAAGAACCTGGATCGACATGTCTAGTCATAAACTAAAGTGACAGTTCCATACAGGGACATGCATACATGACCCAGCAAAGCAAGTGTCGGTCATCAACGAATGTAGACAAGTCGTAGCAAGCTACAAGGACTCCAGTACATACGCGTGACATTTATCAAAGGGACAGACCCAACAGCTAAGAAGGACACATGCCGGTCAACAAATGTGTCCGGAGCAGTAGCGAACTACCATGGCTCGATGGGATCACAAAGGGGCATTTCCCCGTAAGGAGTGCTACTAAGGCATACGACTAGGTTTTCGAACCCCATACATATCAAGTACAACACACGTACGCATGGCATACCGATATGTATAGATACATCGATGGCATCACAACATAACCATAAAAATACAAACTTTATTTAGAAGGCTCGGAAGACCCTCACACATAATATTACACAGACAGGGGTCTCACGTCCCATCATCATAATTCATACACACAAGTCTTACAAGCCAGCGGAAGAGTAAAACTGTCTGAGTACACACAGATGGAAAGACAAAGGCACATGGCCTGACTATCTACAGACCCATCCTAGGGCCAGATCGTAGCTGGGATACCAGCTACTCGTCATTGTCAACGTCTAGGTAGAACCCTCCATTAGGGTCGTTAACAACCTCTGCAACAAATATTAAGCAAACGTGAGTACAAAAGTACTCAGCAAGACTTTAGGATAATCTATCTACTCATGCGATGTATCAACAAGGAGTCGTGGGGTTTCAGGAGGAAAGCCAGCATTTGACACTTGGCGAGACAACTTGCATTTTTAAATAGTTTTGACAACTTTGATTTCTCGCACACGAGTCCACTAACACCACAACAATACTACACCGTGGAATCATTCTGTCTCCCTACGGAAATGCCATCCACGACACTCACACTTATCTTCACAATTTTATGAGTAGCCATTATAGTTGTCTATGAACAACATATGCTTCCAAGTAGTCCATATCCACGGACGCGGCTATTCGAATAGATCATAACCCTGCAGGGGTGTACTTCTTCACACACGCTATCGCCACTTTTGACCATGTGCACGCCATGCACCTTGGCAACCTTCAAGCGGAAGCCCAGCGAGGGAGTCGGCCACGACCGTTAAGCACGCTAATACTTAGTCCAGGTTTATCGCTAATCTGAGGGTAACCCGCACGGATGTCCGGTCGAGGTTTCCGCCAGGGCCCCAAACGATGTGCACACGGTTCCCAAGTCCACCATCCGGGTGCCACTTGGTACACCGTGCCACTGCCTACCGCATCATAGCCCACCTCTAAGGTCAGCGATACGCACGGCCTCCAGCTTGATTATAAACACCGGAAAGTACTTGCAACTCCTCGACCGAGTAATAAGCGATTAATAAGTCGAGAGGGTCAATTAAGTATCCCAACGTGTGGTAGTATCTAGTCTTGGATTACATACACGGAACTCAGTTCCTAAGGACAGTTCCAATGAAACAACCCGCCATGTACTCCTACATAGACTTTCACCGGTACCTTTACCAAATCAGGTTCAACACACGACCTTTATCAACTGAACACATTCTCAGGATCCTGTTCATTACCTAGATGACAGACCAGACACAACTCTAATCATAACATGCATAGCAGGATAAGGCACATCATGTGTCAAGCATCTACCAGGTACGCTAGGTTGCAAGGTTCAGCTATTCACTGTGACAAGGACAGATCATGCAAAGGAGGTGGGTTCAACTAACGTGATAAAAGCAGTGAAAGCACTTTGACCAGGAGCGAGAACATGGGATTTATCGGGATGATCAAATTGGTTGCTTGCCTTGTTGCTCAGCAGAGGGGTGATATCCGTCAGTCGGATAATCAGACGTATCCGGAGGGGAGGATCCTACTGGAAAAACAACAATTAATCAATATCAAACATATGCAACAAAATGTTGCATGAAATGCAATGTAGCATGGTTTGAGATGACTAGCAGAACCCTTTGGGGTTAACTTGATTTGAAATCATAATTCAAATATCATTTCAATTATAAATTATCAAATTCTTTTAATTTATTTGACCTGATGCAATTTCATAACTTTGTTTTTCATGCATGAAAATAGCACTATTGGATTCCTCGAATTTTTCTGATCCTTTTACATATATTATTTGTCAAATTTGGAGTTATATTCAATTTTATATGAATTTCAAAAGTTTTGAACTTATTCTGGAATTATTTTTAAACAGAAAAGGCTTTATTGCATGAGCAAGACATCACCAGGTCGAGCTCGCCGTTGAAAGTCAAACCTGACCGGTGGGACCCACTGGTCAGTGACTCAGGACAATTTTTAGTTTAAATTTAACTTAATTAGCTAATTATCAGGGTTGGACCCACGTGTCAGTGTCTGTTTAAGTTTTCATTTAATTAATTATTTTATTAATCCTAAACTTAATTAGCCAGGGGCTGGCCCCACCTTTCATAGGCTCAGGGGGGGTCAGATCCACCGGCGGCGAGGTCGATCTCGCCGGCAGTGAGCCTCCAGCAGCACAAGAGACGGCGGAGGGGCTCGGGAATGCATCTCCGATGACCAAACGCATTGCGGAGGGCACCAACCGAACCAGCACACAGCCGCGGTCCCATTTCTGCAAGGAACCGAAGCTAAGATGGCCGGAGATGACGTTGGCGACGATCTTGGCGGTGGCTGAAGCTCGCGGATCATCGGGGTCATCGAAACAAAGGGCATCACGCGTGGGGCTCGGCTCCTAGAGCATCTACGCGACGCACTAAAGCCATTGGTGGCCTTAGATGGACCAGCCGATCACCGGAGAGCTACCGGCGACGAGGTCCCGCGGCGGATCTCATCGGGCTCCGGTGGAATCGGGGTCTAGAGGAAGGGATCGAGGGGGAAAACTTGGGGGAAAGGACCCTGAGCTCACGGGGAGTGCAGAGGCGTCGAGAGTGGGCTCGGGGATGGCCTGAGAAGGGAGAACGACGGTGGCGAGCTCCGGTGACCCGAGGAGGAAGACGATGGCGTCACGACGTTTTAGAGCTTCTCAGTGTCGAGCGACTGGCTGGAGAGCTTCAGGGGATCACGGCGAAGCTAACACGCAGCTCAGGAGAGAGGGAGAGGGGCTGGAGCGACGGCTAGCTCAAGCTCAAGCTTGCGGTCATGTCGGGCGGGAGAGAGAGAGAACAGGGGTGAATTAGGAGGGGATGAGCATGGGGAGACGTCAAGAAGCTTATCCCCGTTCGTGCCAATGCGACATGGCGGCCAGGCAGACGCACAGGTGTGTGGCCGCTCCGGATCGAGCGGCGGCCACCTCGTGCTACTCGTTGGCAAGGAAGACGACGGGGAGCAACTGGGACTGGGTGAGGTCAGCGACAGGTAAGGGCTTTCCCATTTTTCTTCTTTTCGGTTTTCTGTTTATTCTTTCTGTTATTTGTTTTTTTTTATTTTTGGCTCCAAACTATTCCTAAAATAGTTTGAAAAATACTAGATTGTTAGTTGGAATATTTCCAACTACTCATAAAGTTTTGAACATTTTTGGAAACTTTGAATTATTTGAAATCAAATATATAATTGATTTCAGTAGTTTTTAACTTAAATTTAAAATGCCAAAGATAGTTTGAAGATAAGTTTCATCTCTGATATTTTGTGTTCAACATTTATCAGAAAAGGTGAACTTTTATAATGGCCATTTTGGGTTCACTGATTTTGGCAATGGTTGGATTTCTTTTGAATAAAGAGTGGCTAGGGTTTTTCTTTGGATTTCACCACTTCTTTTGAGTTTATTTCCATTTCTTGAATGCAATGAAAGAAGACATGATCACAAGTTGTTAAACCCTAACAGGGAATCCAGGGATGTGAGAACTCACCCCCACTCAAAAGAATCTCGTCCTGAGATTTGGAAGTCGTCGGGAATAGTGCGGGATACTCAAGTCGAAGACGATCCTCTCTTTCCCATGTTGCCTCCTTTTCAGAATGATTTGACCATTGAACTTTAAGAAACTTGACGTTTCGAGGTCGAGTGGTACGCTCAGCTTGATCAAGAATATGCACAGGGTATTCTCGGTATGAAAGGTTATCTTGGATATCAAGCGTTTCGTGATCCACTTCGCGGATAGGATCCGAAAAGCAACGCCTGAGTTGCGAGACGTGGAATACGTCATGAACCTTGGAAAGATGCGGAGGAAGTTCCAATTGGTAGGCAACTTCTCCTCCTTTGGCAACAATGCGAAAAGGACTAATGTAACGAGGAGCCAACTTGCCCTTGATACCGAATCGATCGGTACCCTTCAAAGGTGTAACCCGAAGGTAAGCCTTCTCGTCAACTTCAAAGGTCACTGCCTTATGATGACGATCATATTTGCTCTTTTGACGAGACTGGGCTGTTTTCAACTTTTGACGAATAATGCGAACTTGCTCTTCTGCATCTTGGATCATATCCGGACCAAAGAGTTGCCTCTCTCCAGTTTCTGACCAATTAAGAAGTGTTCAACATCTTCGTCCATAGAGAATTTCAAAAGGAGCTTTGCCCAAGCTAGATTGACAACTATTGTTATAGGAAAATTCGGCGAATGGATGGCACTTCTCCCAATTCATACCGAACGATATAACACAAGCTCGAAGCATATCTTCTAGGACTTGATTCACTCTTTCTACTTGACCACTTGATTGAGGATGGAAAGCAGTGCTAAAAGATAAGTGAGTCCCCATGGGATTCGGAAAACTCTCCCAGAAGCGAGAAGTAAAGATACTTCCACTGTCCGAGTTAATCTCGAGAGGAACACCATGAAGAGACACTATTCGAGAGATACATAGCTCTGCTAGCTAGCTAGCTGTTATACTCTCACGAACTGGAAGAAAATGAGCTACTTTGGAAATACGGTCAATGACCACAAAGATAGCATTATTTCCTTTCTTCGTCTTGGGAAATCCGGTGATGAAATCCATACTGACTTTATGCCACTTCCATTCAGGAATAGCTAAAGTTTGAAGGGTGCCAGCAGGCCTTTGATGTTCTGCCTTAAGTCGACGACAAACGTCACAGTTAGCAACGAACTCAACAATTTCGGGACCCCAATCCTAAGCCATAGGAATCCAGCCTGTAAGGAATCCAGCCTTACCTTATCCGCGACCGTTTGCGCCTTTTGACTCGCGTATGCAATTGTGTCGCTAGCAATCCAATGTCAAAGAACCCGGATCGACATGTCTAGTCGTAAACTAAAGTGGCAGTTCCGTACATGGACAGGCATACATGACCCAGCAAAGCAGGTGTCGGCCATCAGCGAATGTAGAAGAGTCGTAGCAAGCTACAAGGACTCCAGTACATACGCGTGACATTTCCCAAAGGGACAGAAACAACAGCTAAGAAGGACACATGCCGGTCAACCAATGTGTTCGGAGCAGTAGCAAACTACCATGGCTCGATGGAATCACAAAGGGGCATTTCCCCATAAGGAGTGCTACTAAGGCATACGACTAGGTATTCGAACCCCATACATATCAAGTACAACACACGTACGCATGGCATACTGATATGCATAGATACATTGATGGCATCACAACATAACCATAAACATACAAACTTTATTTAGAAGGCTCGGAAGAGCCTCACACATAATATTACACAGATAGGGGTCTCACGACCAATCATCATAATTCATACACATAGGTCTTACAAGCCAGCGGAAGAGTAAAACTATCTGAGTACAGACAGATGGAAAGACAAAGGCGCATGGCCTGACTATCTACAGACCCATCCTAGGGCCAGATCGTAGCTGGGATACCAGCTACTCGTCGTCGTCAACGTCTATGTAGAACCCTCCATTAGGCTCGTTAACAACCTCTGCAACAATTATTAAGCAAACATGAGTACAAAAGTACTCAGCAAGACTTTAGGATAATCTATCTACTCATGCGTTGTATCAACAAGGAGTCGTGGGCTTTCATGCGGAAAGCCAGCATTTGACTCTTGGCTAGACAACTTGCATTTTTAAATAGTTTTGACAACTTTTCTTTCTCGCACACGAGTCCACTAACACCACAACAATAATCCACCGCGGAATCATTCCGGCTCCCTACGGAAATGCCATCCACGACACTCACACTTATCTTGACAATTTATGAGTAGCCATTATAGTTGTCTATGAACAACATATGCTTCCAAGTAGTCCATATCCGCGGACGAGGCTATTCGAATAGATCATAACCCTGCAGGGGTGTACTTCTTCACACACGCTCTTGCCACTTATCGCCATGTGCACGCGACGTACCTCGGTAACCTTCAAGCGGAAGCCCAGCGAGGGAGTCGGCCACGACCGTTAACCACGCTAATACTTAGTCCACGTTTATCGCCTATGTGAGGGTAACCCGCACGAAAGTCCGGCCGAGGTTTCCGCCATGACCCCAATCGATGTGCACAGGGTTCCCAAGCCCACCATCCGTGTGCCACTTGGTACATCGTGCCACTGCCTACTGCATCATAGCCCACCTCTAAGGTCAGCGCTACGCACGGCCTCCAGCATGACTATAAACACCAGAAACTACTTGCAACTCCTGGACCGAGTATTAAGCGATTAAAAGGGCGAGAGGGTCAATTAAGTATCCCAACGTGCGGTAGTATCTAGTCTTGGATTACATACACGGAACTCAGTTCCTAAGGACGGTTCCAATCAAACAACCCGCCATGTACTCCTACATAGCCTTTCACCGGTACCTTTACCAAATCAGGTTCAACACACAACCTTTAGCAACTGAACACATTCTCACGATCCTGTTCATCACCGAGATGACAGACCATACACAACTCTAAGCATAGCATGAATAGCAGGATAAGGCACATCATGTCTCAAGCATCTACCAGGTATGCTAGGTTGCATGGTTCAACTATTTACTGTGACAAGGACAGGTCATGCAAAGGAGGTGGGTTCAACTAACGTGATAAAAGTAGTGAAAGCACTTTGACCTAATGCAATAAGTAAGAGCAGGAGCAAGAACATGGGATTTATCGGGATGATCAAAATGGTTGCTTGCCTTGTTGCTCAGCAGAGGGGTGATATCCGTTAGTCGGATAATCAGATGTATCCGGAGGGGCGGAGCCTACCGGAATAACAACAATCAATCAATATCAAACATATGCAACAAAATTATGCATGAAATGCAATGTAGCATGGTTTGAGATGACTAGCAGAACCCTTTGGGGTGATCTTGATTTGAAATCATAATTCAAATATCATTTGAATTATAACTTATCAAATTCTTTTAATTGATTTGACATGATGCTATTTCATAACTTTGTTTTTCATGCATGAAAATAGCACTATTGGATTCCTTGAATTTTTGTGATCCTTTTACATGTATTATTTGTCAAACTTCGAGTTATATTCAATTTTCTGTGAATTTCCAAAGTTTTGAATTTATTCTGGAATTATTTTTAAATAGAAAAGGCTTTATTACATCAGCATGACATCAGCAGGTCCAACTGGCTGTTGAAAGTCAAACCTGGCAAGTGGGACCCACTAGTGAGTGACTCTGGCCATTTTTTAGTTTAAATTTAACTTAATTAGCTAATTATCAGGGTTGGACCCACATGTCAGTGTCTGTTTATGTTTTTATTTAATTATTTATTTTATTAATCCTAAACTTAATTAGCCAGGGGCTGACCCCACCTGTCATAGGCTCAGGGGGGGTCAGATCCACCGTCGGCGAGGTCGATCTCGCCGGCGGTGAGCCTCCGGCAGCACCAGAGACGGCAGAGGGGCTCGAGAATGCATCTTCGATGACCAAACACATGGCAGAGGGCACCAAACGAACCAGCACATATCCGCGGTTCTATTTCTGCAAGGAACCGAAGGTAAGATGGCCGGAGATGACGCCGGCGACAAGCTTGGCGGCGACCGAAGCTCGGGCATCATCGGGGTCATCGAAACAGAGGGCATCATGCGCGGGGTTGGGCTCCTAGAGCATCTAAGCGACGCACTAAAGCCATTGGTGGCCTCAAATGGACCATCCGATCACCGGAGAGCTACCGACGAAGAGGTCCCGCGGAGGATCTCGTCGGGCTCCGGTGGAATCGGGGCCTAGAGGAAGGGATCGTGGGGGAAAACTTGGGGGAAAGGACCCTGAGCTCACGGGTATTGTAGAGGCGTCGAGACTGGGCTCGGCGATGGCCTGAGGAGGGAGAACAATGGCGGCGAGCTCCGATGACCCGAGGAGGAAGACGATGGCGTCACGACGTTTCAGAGCTTCTCGGTGTCGAGCGACAGGCTGGAGAGCATCAGGGGATCACGGCAAAGCTAACGCACAGCTCAGGAGAGAGGGAGAGGGGCTGGAGAACCGGCGAGCTCAAGCTCAAGCTTGCGGTCATGGCGGCCGAGAGAGAGAGAGAGAACAGGGGCGAATGAGGAGGGGACGAGCATAGGGAGACCTCAGGGAGCTTATCCCCGTTCGCGCCAGCGCGACTCGGCGGCCAGGCTGACGCATGGGTGCGTGGCCACGCCGGATCGAACGGTGACCACCTCTTGCTGCTCGCTCGCAAGGAACACGACGGGGAGCAGCTGGGCCTGGGCCAGGTAAGCGACAGGTAAGGGTTTTCCCATTTTTCTTCTTTTCTTTTTTCTGTTTATTCTTTCTGTTATTTGTTTTGTTTTGTTTTTGGCTCCAAACTATTCCTAAAATAGTTTGAAAATACTGGAGTGTTAGTTGGAATATTTCCAACCACTCATAAAGTTTTGAACATTTTTGGAAACTTTGAATTATTTGAAATCAAGTATAAAATTGATTTCAGTAGTTTTTAACTTAAATTTAATATGCCAAAGATAGTTTGAAGATAAGTTTCATCTCTGATATTTTGTTTTCAACATTTATCACAAAAGGTGAACTTTTCTAATGGCCATTTTGGGTTCATTGATTTTGGCAATGGTTGGATTTCTTTTGAATAAGGAGTGGCTAGGGTTTTGCTTTGGATTTCACCACTTCTTTTGAGTTTATTTCCATTTCTTGAATGCAATGAAAGAAGACATGAGCACAAGTTGTTAAACCCTAACAGGGAATCCAGGGATGTGACATGTTACTTTTGACAAAGTTGTTAAACCCTAACAGGGAATCCAGGGATGTGACATGTTACTTTTGACAGTCCTTTTGACAACTTCACATAAATTGCCATCCATGTATATATATTGTTTTGATATCAAGACTCCAAATTAACTTTCTTTTATCATGATTCAATCCCATCATTAGTTTAAGTTTTATTCTCGAATCTATTCTCTTTAGAAGATCATTAGGAACTTCTCCGTCCATATATTATCAAGCTACAAATTTGGAGTTACAACATTAAGAATTTAATTATTTTATCTTGAAACTTATGTCGTATCCATTCCATTAATCCAAATTCAAATATTTTGACCAAACCCATTATAGGATTTTCATAGCACCTTGACCCAAAACATTCAAATAATAATATCCAGTTTGTATCCATATGGGCCAACCATAGAATATGACTATGCCATATTTCCTTCAAAGGCCAAACTTGATCTTATATCAAGCCTAACCATGCACTAGAAATTATCGTAGTGGAAATCAGATAACATGTGCTTTATTGGATCTTCATTTGGATTTTTTTGTGTGTTTAAGTATTTTTTTACCGTTAGATGTATCGTAACGAGAAGGAGAGGCGACTCAAAGTATAATATTTGATCTTTAAGAGACCAAGGCAAGTTGCACTCGATCTTACTTTGTCCTATATTTTATATTATGAATGAACTTTTTTATTACTATGCATGTTTCACTACCAAGTTTTGCAAGCTACCATTGCTAGCTAAAGCCCTAGGAACTTGTAGCTATTCTTAGGCATGCTTACAAGGAAAAGGGTTGGGAATCAAACAAGTTTTAAACGACCAAACTTGCCCTCTTTTGGGGCAACGTTTCCTGAAAACTTTTCAAAAATAAAATTATATATTACTGTACTTCTACTCTCTGGGTTGAATGGTTTTGATGGGAGCATCTACAAGTGATTTCACCCATATCGGTCTTGCAGTGAATGCACCCGACTAGGGTGTTGCACACAAGTTCTTGGTGGGGACCGCCACCCAGGAGACTGAGATCTTCCAAGTACAAGTTTGATGTAGCTTCCACTATAACCGCTTGCTATTATGGCTCTCGCTTTACTTTTCCTTAACGGGAAACCCTTATTCAGGTACGGTCAACGAAGATGGGACTTAATTGCCAAGGGAGTAGGTCGTGCTAGAACTAAGTAAAGGGGGGAAATTTGGAAATGCTTCATCATAATGTTCTCCCGATCACACACCCAAGTGGTGTCACCACAAAAAGGGTTGACTCTGTCATGTGGGAAACGTGTACGACCTCTGTAGAGGGTTAAATCTAATCTATTAGTCGTGCCCTCGTTTATGGGCAATTTGAGCAACTCATGACATGAACCGAAGAAGAATCTCCCCTCTCTTTTGTAGAAGTCTATTTTAAGGGTTAAAGTTGAGAAATGAGCATAGTGAATGTGTTTCACTTGAACCTTATGTATGTTTTAAGCTAATTTAGAGAATGATCTTTGGTGCGTATATCTTATAAAACAATTGATTTCACCAAAAAATTATAAAATTTTAGTATAGGGAAAAATTAGCTTTATGCAAACAAAACCTCCACCAATGATTACCGTGCATATATATTATGTTATAGCTTCCTTTGCAACTTGCGAGCACATTCCATGTACTCATCTACATGTGTCATGTGCACAACTCAACACATTAAGAGATGATAGGGTTAAGGTCTACACTCAATGAGCCAAGTGGCATTGATGGAGCCATAACTAAGCAAATGTGTAGTATTCCGTCGTATTATTCGCTAGGATTGAGCTATGCAATGATATGTATTTCGTAAATCTGGATCTATCCTTGTAGTAAAATGATGTATGTCTTGCTGATATTCATTCTTGTTACCGTGTGTGCTAGCTATGATCTAGGGATAGCATAGTAAGCATAGAGACTTGGATTTTACCAAATCTGGTCGTTACAAAATGGCATCAAAGCAAACATTGACTATAGGACGTGACCCTAGAAAATGGTTTAGAAATAGGAAGACCTTGATAGGAACAATTTATATTTTCAGTAGTACCGATAGGCATTCTCGTACCCTCTTGTTTTGTTTACTTAGTTCTCATCGTCTTTGAAAAGTTGAGATGGAAACCTCCTAGCCTCTAATTACCTTGACAATGATGTTGATTTTCAAGAGCCTAAAGGTTACATGATGGAAATGATCATGTTGAGGAAATCGGTAACTCGTAGTTGGTCATTTGGCCTCGGAGTAGCAATTTATCGTTCAATCGGCCTATTAACTCGATTAATCGGTTTACCATTAATTGATGTAATTTTAATGTCAACAAAAACAAGTTTTGTATGGAGATTTTTTTGACAATGCAAATATGAGGAAAATGACATCATTTTCTTTTCTCAATAGATGACAAACATGTAGACAACAACAATCATTCATATGGGCGCAAAAATCTTCAACAAACATGTATGCAACAAGTCAACAAAACTTTTTTGCTAATTTCTAAGTTGCAACTCTGAGATATGGTGGCCTCGCGATGGTGACAAATATATGAAAGGTGATATCAGTCATGCAAGTTGTCTGAACAGGTCCTTTGCCAAAGGTGGAAGTAGCAGCTCGCATAGGGGAAATAAAAATCGGCGACACACTGGGGAGGAGGGGAAGCGGTGGTACGCGGAAGAAGACTTGGCCAACGACATCTAGGTCGGGATGATATGAGAAGAGCAGGAGGGAGTGGGTACATGGATAGGCCCTAGATATTTAGGAGAGGGGATATGGGCCAAATAATTGGGCTTTGTTGACCCACGAATTAGCGTGCGTACAATAATTAATCGGCCTCACCACTGATTATAATCAGTCTAGCATACCATTTAATCGGTCCGACAAACCATTTAATCGGCCTAGCAAGTTAACGCAATGAATATGTGTTATTTGATTTGGCCACCCGATGAGTAGCAATTAACTGGCCAATTAACTAATTAATCATATGAATTCTTAAACTGTGGAAATGATGCTGCAACAAAGGCGACTCCACTACTTAATTTGCATGGCAGCACGGTGTATAAGTGAAATCAATGAGTAGTCAAACTGTTAAGTAGCTATTTAAGGACTCTCTCGCAATAAGTACTTTTAGATCTAAGTATTTTATTCAAACATCAAACTAAAAAACACTCAATAATATCACATATCATGTGGAAAAAAGCTTAGACTCAACATAGGCTAACCAATATTTGTTGTCGAAGAGAGGTAGGATGCGTAGCATCCCCAAGCTTAGATGCTTGAGACTTCTTGTAATGTTTCCTTGGGTTCCTTGGAAATCCCCAAGCTTGAGATTTCATGTCTCATTTAATCCTCTCTATCCCGGTTTCACCAAAGTTTGAGAAACTTCATCCATACAAAACTTGAAAAGCACTCGTGAGATCTGTTAGTACACATAATAGTAAATCAATACTTCATGTACTGCCAAGAAAAATTGTAAAATAATTTTCAAATATTAGGTACCGTATACTATGATTTCCACAAATTATACATACGCATATTAGCCATGCAAAATGTAATATAAGTAGATAACAAAACTATGGCAACAATTTGTCCAAACATAACAACCTATAGCAATTTATTTAATAAGTGTACTTCCGTTTCTCCAAAAGTTCTAAAAAATTAGTAAATGTTAAAAACTTTTGTTGGCAAAACTATGTCGAAATCTCCGAAACATTAGACATTCTAGTAAAATCTGATAATTCAAATACTATAGCGAAAGTTTATGTTTTTGTACAGCACACATCACACATGCAATTCAAGCATTCTAAAGGTATTTCTTGGAACTTTTTATTGAAAAACAAGATTATAAATATCATCTAATAGGTAACAACAAAGTAAAATGATTCTCCAACCAAAACACATATTATATAATGAATAAAAATATAGCTCCAAGTAAGATATGTCGGTAATGTTGAAGACGAAAGAGGGGATGCATTCCGTGGCATCCCCAAGATTAGAAACTTGACTCTTCCTTGGATATTACCTTGTGGGTGCCTTGGGAATCCCCAAGCTTAGGTTTTTGCTGCTCCTTTGTCTCATCGTATTGACATCTAACCCAAAACTTGAAAACTTCAATCACACAAAACTTAACGAAACTTCGTGGGGTAGGTTAGTGTATTACAGATAGATTCATAATTTTTCTCACATAATACCTACTATATTCTGTCATTCCCATAATTAATGTCACTCAATATAAGTTATGGAAAAAAGCAAACTATGCATGCAAAACAAATCTTACAAAAGTAGAACAGTCTGTCAAGACCTAAATGAACACCATACTTCCCTCACTCTACAAATTCTGAGAAATTAGGACAATTCAGATAATTTTCTTCCAAAATACATAATTTTTTGATTGTCTAGTAAAATTTGAGAAATTCTGCATTGGACAATTGTTTTTCTATTTTTTCATAGAATTAGACAACCAAGTATCCACACTATCCCACTGGATTTACTTCGCACCTTATTGAAATAAATGACACAAAACATGATTAATACAATAGCTTAATCATGTGAACACATAAAAACACAAAGTTTAAATATAGGGTTTTCTCCTGATGACCCACAAGTATAGGGGATCATTCTAGTCCTTTCTATAAGTAAGAGTGTGTAACCCAACAAGGAGTAGAAGGAAATGACAAGCGGCTTTTAGCAAGGTAATTTCTGCAAGCACTGAAATAACGATAACAAGTGGTTTGATAGCAAGATAATTATAACAAGTAACGAGCAACAATAGTAACAATAAGTGTAGCAAGGTAGCCCAATCCTTTTGTGGCAAAGTACATGTCAGACTGGTTTCTTATAATAGGGAAAGCGTTCTTGAGGGCACACCTGAATTTCATCTAGTCACTTTCATCATGCCGGGTTAATTCGCGTTCGGTACTTTGATAATTTGATATGTGGGTGGACCGGTGCTTGTGTGTTGTTCTTACTTGAACAAGCCTCCCACATATGAATAGCAATCCCGCAAGCATCCGCAACTACGAGAGAAGTATTAAGAATAAATTCTAACCATAGCATTAAACATAGGGACACTAATCAAGCCCTTACAAAAATAGCGCATAAATTGGGGTTTAAGTTCCTATCACTCTCGCAACCCACAATCTAATAACTACTCCACAATGCATTTCATTAGGCCCAAAGATGTTGAATAGTTATGTAGTTGACGTTCACATAACACCACTAAGGGAAGCACAACATTCATATCATCAAAATATCGAACAAATATCAACTTCACATGACTACTTGCAATATGACTTCTGTCGTGGCCTCAAGAACAAAAGTAACTACTCATAAGTGATAAACATGCTCAGGATCAGAGAAGTAATAAATAGCATATTGGATCTGAACATTTGATCTTCCACCAAATAAACCACAAAGCATCAAATACAAGATGTAATCAACACTACTAGTCACCCCCAGGTACCAATCTGTGGTTCCGATACAAGATTGAGCACAAGAGATGAACTAGGTTTTTGAGAGGAGATGGTGTTGTTGAAGACGTTGATGAAGATTGGCCTCCCCGAGATGATAGGGTTTGTCGATGTTCTGGGAATAAGGGTACCCAGACCTACTTACCTATGGCCCAGGGCTGGCCCACTTCATCAAGCAAGCCCGATTGGGCGTGGTACCCTTCAAGGCAAGGCCCTCGCGAGGGGCCAAGCCTCGCGAGGAGGAAAAACATCAAGACCCGTGGGGAGCCTCCTCAGGACCCCTCCAGATCGGCGGTTATTACGAGGCAAGGCCCAGCCTCAGAACTCAAGGATGACGTGTAGGAAGGACAGGGGAGCAGTCGATAAAAGGGCGGAGCAGTTTCCCCTTTAGTGCAAAGGGGGCAAGGACGTACCGGGGTTCCCAAGGCATCTTCCAAAGGTTTCCCTTCTGGTGCAACAAAGCCATTGGCACCCGCCAGCAGGACATACGTCACCCTGGACCCGTCCCTGCAGCGCTGGTAGCCACTTTGCAAGCGAAGACCACCTTTGGGCAGGGGAGCATGTTCTCCTGTTCCCCTTCAAAATTGGCCATTGTGGGATCCCTTCCCGGCCAAACGATAAAGTGGACCGGGACCGCCACTATATATAACGGATAGCTTGCCTCCTAGAAGAGGCCCCCGATTCATTTGCTCACCCAATAGCACTGCACAAGGCCCAACCAGCCTCCGGAGGCTCTCGAACACCGTACTCGCTCATCCGTCAACCTCCATGATATGCAATCCACCAAAGTAGGAGTAGGGTATTACGCTTGTAACGGCTCAAACCTGGGTAAATTGTCGTGTTTTGTGTCTTTCTCGCCATCGGGCGAGTTCTTTGCCATCCCCGTCGAGTAGCGAGTTAGGTGAGGCGAACCCACGAGAGATCTTCGTACACGCCCGTGTGTTCGAATCTTTAGGGTTTTGCAGATCCTGAAATTCGACATTTGGTGCTCCAAGTAGGGGGCGTGTCAAGATTTCCTCCAAGCTCCGTCTTCACCAAGCTTTGCAGCTCCAATGGCCGACCAGCGTTGCTCAAATGGCGCCCATAGGCCCCTTCGGCACGCTCCGGTCACCATCGCCCGTGGTGAACGCTGCCACAGGCCTAGACACTCAGGAACAGCAAGGTTCCTCCCAGCCAGCTACCGAGCAGGCCAACGGCCGCACCACCACTCCGTCGCTCGTCCGGGGTTCCGGGTCGGACTCACGTGCCCGTGTGGGACTAGGCTCCACCGGGCTGGCACTGGGAGGTGCTACCTTCCGGGGGACGCACCTTGGTGCAGAATCCGGGCCTCATCGTTGACCCAGAGCTTCTTTGGTGGCGGTCGCGTGGGCCATTATCGGTGACGAGGGACCCAGCCCAAACGGAGGTGGTACGTCGTCGTGTCAAGGAGGAGGACGAGCACGTCTATCGCTACATGGCTGCTTTGGATGCCAGGTTCTCCAATACCTGGCAAGTTCTCCAGGGACATTACCCGAGCTATGATCTGGTGATGGTTACTTATCTTTGGGTTGCCATCGCGTGCACCGTGAGGCGTCAGCTCGATTATTAGTATGAGTTATACGAGTATGAGTTATATGAATATGACCTATATGAGTATGAGTTATATAAGTTTGAGCTATATGAGTATGGGCTATATGAGTATGAGTTATATGAATATGAGTTATATGAGTATGAGTTATATGAGTATGAGCTATATGAATATGAGTTATATGAGTACTAGTGTCGATGATGATGCATTCTTGTAGTAAACGTTAGCAGTAGCGCTGGAAAATATTAGCAGCAGTGCTGCTTAGCAGCAACGCTTTCTATGATCAAGCGCTACTACTAAACTTACCAGTAGCGTTGCCTATATCTACGCTACTACTAGTTTTTAGTTGTAGCGCGATAGAAGTAGCGCATGGACCAGTGCTACTGGTACTAATATATACACCATTACTAGTAGGGTTTTCCCTAGTAGTGACGACGACCCTGAAGAGTGGCACCGACGCGGTCAGCCTCGTGATGCTGGGCTCACTCCGCTGTCTCCGCCATCCTGGGCAGCGCCCAGACACCGGCCTCCAACCGCGCCTTCAAGCAGTTCGCTCAGGAGGTGAACGTCACTCTCCCGAAGCCCGAAACAATGTGCCACTCAACTAGTCCCAAACCATCATCACCTTGAACCCAACTGATCAGCTCAGGTGCTCGTTCATGGCCGGCGGACTCGCCATGATGTGCACCCCGACCATCAGCAACGTCCTCGTCACCAAGACCCTTATTGACAGTGGAGCGGGGCTCAACGTCCTATCGGTCGAGACCTTCGAGAAGCTCCAGCTACCATACACACAACTCATGCCCACCAAGCCATTCCCAGGAGTTACGAAGGGGTGCACCGTGCCCATCGAGACCGTGCATCTGCCGGTCACCTTCGGGGAGCGCAAGAACTACCACACTGAGATCATCGTCTTCAACGTCGCGCACATCCACCTTCCATACAACGCGATCCTTGGGTACCCGCCTCTCGCCAAGTTCATGGCAGTGACCCACCACGGCTACAACGTCCTCAAGATGCAAGGGGGCGGCAGCGTGATCACCATCGCCTGCGACAAAAAGGAAGCCATCCGCACACTCGAACGTGCCTACCGCGCGGCGGCGGCGGAACACTCGGACGACGAAGAAGATGAGCCACATCGCGAGGTCCCACGCAAGAAGAAGAAGCAGCTCCTTCCCACGGAGCTCCCGCGGGCTTTGGGCTCCGTGCCCGGGGACGGGGTCATGCCGCCCTTGGGTCAGGACTAGGGGCTCCCACCGGTAGGCCTCGACGCGCATTCTCCCTGCTCCCGCGAGTCCGTCATCAGAGCAATCCAAGAACATCGGGAGGCCCAGGTGGTGCGAGGCGGGGACTACCGTGCATCACCAATCGTAGTCTCCGTTGTTGGCATGGTTGATTGGCCCCGCATCTGCAGCAATGCTCTCGCAATCGACAGAGCCGCGACTGAAGGCCCCTTCTCTCCTGGGTGAGCTGACTATCGGTGGGTGTGCCCGGGCGCTAGCTCCCTCATGCCCTTTGAGCTGGGCAACGCGGCTGCCACCTACCAGCGACTCGAGCAGGCAATGCTCATGCCTTGCCTGCTGCGGTGTGGCGAGGAAGAGGAGGAGATGCTTGGGCCGAGCGAAGGTCCCGAGCCTCGGGACACGGTGGACCCGCGAGGGTCGCGATTGTGGAAGAAGGAGATCGGGCGAAGGCGGGTTAGGAGCACTTCAGTTGCATTGCTGCCAGGTGACTTTTGTTTGGCTACTACCAGGTAACTTTTGGCTTACTCCATCCGAGGGTGCCCACAGGGCCGCGTGGCGTCCAGGATTTCATTTAACTTGTTTCTGTCACACCCACTTCGAACCCTAACATTCTACATTGCTAGCGTCTTTGGGCGGTCGACCCCCGCTTGGGGCTCTGGTCGAAGATTATCCTTGGAGGCCTCATGAGGCAGGAGAAACCCTGTCTCACTCCCGAAGAAGAAGAAGTCGGCAGTGTTTACCAATGATCCAAAATGAATAAAGGCCCCAATGCCTCGGGGGTAGGGACACTCACGAGGCAAAAGCGTCCTCGCGACCTCACAGATACACCCCCACCGTGACACTCTCACGTAATAACGAGCAGAGGTTGTATACGCCAAGGCCCCCCCAAGGACGTGGAGGGGTCCATCCCACGCATACTGGAAGCCATATGTTCCGCACTGTGGAGAAGCTCAGTCCACCAATGACTCAGGGGTATGGACACTCGCGAGGCCAAAGCGTCCTCACGACCTCCCAGATATACCCCCACCGTGACACCATCATGTAATAACGAGCCGAGGCTGTATACGCCTAGGGCCCCCCGATGACGCGGAGGGTCCACCCCACGCCTAGTGGCAGCCCTACGCTCCGCACCGCGGAGAAGACGAAGGCAATCAACACAGTCAGCAATTGACTAAGCCCACAGCTGGCCAGGAAATCAACACAATCCACCAATTACTAAGCCCACAGCTGGCCAGGAAATCAACACAGTCCACCAATGACTAAGCCTGCAGCTAGCTAGAAAATAGACCAAGTCCACCTATGACTAGGCCCACGCCCAGTGCGGGGGACACACAACTGGAGGTACGAAGCCGCTCGTACGTCCAGGGGGACCCTGAGCATCGTGACTCTGGGCCTAACTGCGCCCGTAGCCCCTTCCCTCTTGGGCCATCCTGGTTTCCGATCGGTTCAACGGCGGTGGAGGTACACGTGGGGCGGGCCCTGTCGCTACATAGCCTAGTGCGCTCAACAACCACTAAAATCTCTCAGGGAGAACGTTGGAGTCACTCGTATGTCAAGGGGGACTCCTGAGCATCGCGACTTAGGAGCCTGAACTGTGCTCGTAGCCTCTTCCCCCTTTGGGTCGTCCTGGTTCCTAGTAGGTTCAATCAAGGTAGAGGTACGCGCGGGGCGGTCCCTGGAACGCAGAGTGCTGAAGTAGTTCGGGAATCTCAAATTTTCATTTTCTTAGGAGGGACATAGGAGTTGCTCGTAAATTAAGGGAGACTCCTGAGCATCGCAACTCAGGGGCCTGAACAGCGCCCATAGCCCCCTTCCCCCTTTGTGTCATCCTGGTTTCCGGTCGGTCCAATCTCGGTAGAGGTACGCATGGGGTGGGCCCTGCCGACACAGAGTGCTAAAGGTGTTCTGATGTTTCAAAATCCTCGCCGCGTTCCCCTCGTGAGCGGACCCCTGAGCATCGCGACTCAGGGGCCTAACTGTGCTCGTAGCCCCTCGCCCCTTTGGGCCGTCCTGGTTTCGGTTGGTTTACTGGCGGTGGAGGTACATGCGTGGCGGGCACTCCCAACACAAAGTATCACAACAAACATGAAAGAAACGAGGCGAAGAAACCATTCAAGCAGTCAGCCGGTTATTACAAGCCTTAATAAGTCCTTGAAAACACAAATAGGTTTGATGCCTCCACGAGGCACGATGTGCATTGCAGGGAAAAACAGGGAGAAGAAATCAAAAGGAGCCACCACCACCGGTCGTTCCATCTTCATAGGGCTTGTCATCTGCGTTAGGAGCGTCGTCTTCCTCGTCCTCGGCTTCAGGGGCGTCCGGAGATGAAGGAGCTGCGACGCGGGCGAACCTCCTCACCAACGCCTCAACGGGGCCCTTCACCACCTCCGCGGCGCTATGGCGGTCCTGAGTGGGGACCGGCAGGACCACACAGGCGAAGTTGAATCCCGTCTTGCAAAGATGAAGGTGACTGAAGATGCATGTCGCAGCCTCAAAGAAGATGTCGCGACACTTGTTGTCCAAGATCTTGTCCACCTGGACGACAACGTCCTCCAACGCCACGACGAGCTCCGCCACTAGCACGGTGAAGCCGCTCTCTGGGCGGCCAGAGGCTCGTCGAACCCATCCCGGCAGAGGGTACGGAGCGCCGTGATAATCCTGAGCTCAACATCAGGGAAGCCGACCAGCTCTGCGGCCTTCTTCCTCTCAGCCGCGGCGAGGGCTTCCCTCTTGGCATCAAGAAGGGTCTTACTCGAGGCGACTCCTTCTCCTGCTCATCCAAGCGCGCCTGCTTCGTGCCCAGGCGATTTTCCTCCTGGGACATCTCTTCTTCCTAGGCAACGAGCTTGGCCTTGCAGGCCGCGAGTTCTTCCTCCCGCAGACGATGTTGGTCGTCTAGCTTGGCTTGTTCTTTTTGGTGGGCCTTCAGGCAAGCCACGACCTCTTTGCAGCGTTTGGCGGTTGGAGCGGCTCCTTCCATCGCCCCTCGCACACGGCGCAAGAGGCCTTGGCATCTTTATCGCCGTTTTCCATCACGACCGCGAGCTTGCCCAGAGTGTGGAAGGCCTCGTTCAGGAGGCCCTGGGTGAATACCAAAGTCTTCATGATCTCCTCCTGAGAAGCCCCTAGCATTGTCGCGGGCGTTGCCATCAGGTAGGCATCGTCACGAAGGACAGGGGCTCTAAAGGTTTCCCGGAGATTGCGAGCATCGGCGCATCAGCGGGTCGAGGGCCCTCAAGAGCCTACCCCTTGGGCAACGACGTCGCCACGACCGCCTCATGATGATTTGGGGGCTTGGGGGGTGTGACGACCAAGGCCTAACAGGTCGCCAGATGAGCCTCCCCCTTTCCATTAGGAGGCGGCGACGTATTAGGGAGGGCCGGCGGTGCGTCAGGAGCCACCTTTGTCTTGAATCCTGTCTTCTTCCTCTTCGCCCCCGGTGAGACGACACCTCTAGACATCAGACAAAAAAGGGAATCAGCCAAGTGCGGACGACGGACGAGCAAGACGTGCCAAGACAAGTAACTTACTCTTCGACGTCGATCCATCTCTTCTTCTTCTCCGCCCCTCGCGACGGCGGGAGCGACATGCCCCCCATGGAGGGGGCGAGCCCGGCGCCTCAGGCTTTCCGCCGGCGAAGGCGGGATGCGCCAAGGATGACTCAGCCTCGAACATTTGGGGGGCGAGCACACACGCCAACCGTGTGGCGCGCGGGGCCGATGCGAGTCCCCTGGAAGTCCTGGTTGGGCGCGAGGAGATCACTTTGGAGACCTCACTGGTGGCATCAGCATCTTCAAGCTTGCGCAGAAGGATAGCCTGCAACAGGGTAGGCGCGTTCATGGGGCAGTCTTCGACGGTCTTCTCTGAGGCTTCCCCGCTGGAGGTGTCGTCCCACGATACCTGCACCATACCAGAACCCTTGGCCGGGAAGAGGCCCCACTCATCAAAGACAGGCAGCACGGCGATCCGATCGGCCCGGTCGTCGAGGTGGTAGAGCGGACCCAGAGCCTCGGGCAGGTCACTAGGGTCACCGCCCAACAAGATCGCCACGACCCTGTTCAGCTCCTCAGTGGGTAGGTCCTGGGACCGGAGCCTGAGCTCGTCGTCACCAGCCCGGTAGTCCCATAGGGGCCTAGAATGGGCCTGAAGGGGCGCCAGGCGCTGCCCCAAGAATTCCTTCGCTATGAACCCACCGGTCAGCCTCCTGCTGCTGATATCGCGGGAGAAGCGCTCCAGGATGGGCACGGCCCGAGGGTCGGAGAACTTCATTGATCTCCACGCGGAAGTCTTCTTCGGCAGCCCCTTCGGATCCTCTAGCCGATGGTTCGCATGCTTGAGTCTCATGAGAACCCAATGATGCTAGAAGTTCTCCACCTTCTTCCCGGCCTTCAGGAAAAAATTGTCGCTCTGGGTCACTAGAAAGGAGACACATGCTCACAAATGGGCACCGTCGTGCAGGCACAGGGTGAAGAAATGGCGGAAGAGGGCTACTGAAGGATGCACGCCTACGAAGGCCTCGCAGTAGAAAGCGAAGACGGACAGATGTAAGATGGAGTTGGGTTGGAGATGAAGGGCCTAGATCACGTAGTGATTCAGGATGGCAGTGAAGAATGAGGAGAAAGGTGGCACCAGCCCGGCAAAGACGCTATGGAGGAAGAAGGGGTACACCACGTTCGACGTGGGCCGCTTCTCTATGGTGCCAGGCCAAATCAGGGTCCGCTCGTGCTCGTTAGACTGGGCCGCAGTCAATGGAAGCACTAGGCGAGATCCACATCCTTGGAGAGGGCGCACTCCAGGAGCGGAGGAGCCGGGGCAGGACCTTGCTCCTCTGACTTCTGCTTCCCGGCGGGCGCCATCGCTGAACTGGCAAGGAAGCGACGAGGCGCTGGATCCGGGAGATGTCGGTTGGAGTTGGAGACCGAGGAGGAAGAGCGAGTGTGGGAGAAGAGAAAGCAATAATGGACCAACAAGAGGAGTCACACTCCTGATAAATCAACCGGTGACAAAAGGCAAGGGGAACCCGACATCAGCCGTGTGACGCGTGCCAGACCGGGCCCACAGGCGTTAAGGGCCCGTGGCGCTTCAGGCCGACCTCAAGGCTTCGCCCAGAAGCCAACCCGAGCGTGTCGTGGGCCCGGGGGCTACTGTCGGCTTTTTGGGAATGGGGGTTCCCAGACCTACCTACCTGTGGCCCAGGGCTGGCCCACTTCATCAAGCTAGCACAATTGGGCGTGGAACCCCTCAAGGAAAGGCCTTCGCGAGGGACCAAGTCTCGTGAGGAGGAACAACATCAAGACCCGCGGGGAGCCTCCCCAGGACCCCTCCGGAGCGGCGGATATTCCGAGGCAAGGCCCAACCTCAGGAGTCAAGGATGACGTGTAGGAAGGATATGCGAGCAGCAGACAGCATGGCGGAGCAGTTTCCCCTTCAGTGCAAAGGGGGCAAGGACCTACCGGGGGTTCCCGAGGCATCTTCCAAAGGTTTCCCTTGTGGTCCAACAAAGCCATCGCCGCCCTCCAGCAGGACAGGCGCCTCCCCTGGACCCGTCCCTGCAGCGCTAGCAGCCACTTTGCAGGCAAAGACCACCTTTGGGCAGGGGAGGAAGTTCTCCTATTCCCCTTCAAAATTGGCCATTGTGGGATCCCTTCCTGCCCAATCGATAAGGGAAGAGGACCGGGGCCGCCACTATATATAGAGCATAGGTTGCCTCGTAGAAGAGGCCCCTGATTCATTCGTTAACAAATAGAACCGCACATGGCCTAGCCAGCCTCCGGAGGCTCTCGAACACTGTACTAGCTCATCCATCAAGCTCCACGAGAGGCGATCCACCAAAGCAGGAGTAGGGTATTATGCTTCCCAACGGCCCAAATCTAGGTAAACTATCGTGTTTTGTGGCTTTCTCGCCATCAAGCGAGTTCTTTGCCACCCCAATCGAGTAGCGAGTTAGGTGAGGCAAGCCCACAAGAGATCTTCGTACACGCCCGTGTGTTCTAATATTTAGGGTATTGCGGAGCCCGAAATCCGACAGGGTTGTTGGTGATGTTGATGGCCTCGATTTCCGCCTCCGGGAGGGAAGTTCCCCTGGCAGAATTGCTCCGTCGGAGGGCAATTTTTCTCATGTCCAAGTTCCGCCTCAAGACGGTGGTGCTCTGTCCCAAAAGTCCTCTCTTTAGTTTTTCACGTTAAAAGTTAATATAGACCCGAAGATGCCCACTACCAACGAGGCCGCAACAAGGGGGGATGGCGCGCTCTTGTGCCTAGTGGCCACTTCGCAGCCCCCCTCTAGTACTTCTTTCTTCCAATATTTCTTATTTATTCCATAAAAATTCCTCGTGAAGTTTCAGCCCATTTGGGGATGTGCAGAATAGGTATCTCTGACATAGCTTTTTCAGGTCCAGAATTCCATCTGCCGGCATTCTCCCTCTTGGTGTAAACCTTGCATATTATGAGAAAAAAGCATTAGAATTACTCCATAAAGTGGTACAATGCATAAAAACACTATAAATAACAGTATCAAAACATGATGCAAAATGGACGTAACAACTCCCCTAAGCTTAGACCTCGCTTGTCCTCAAGCAAAAGCCGATAACGAAAATCATGACCACATGCTTTGAGAGAGAGGTGTCAACAAAAACAATATACGGACAGAGTAGCATCATGCTCAATATTATAACATCAAATAAACTTTATAAAATACTTTATCGCAGCATTTTCATCATAAAAACTTCTCATAAACAAGTAACAATTCATCACAACATGAAGGTATGAAGCATAAAATCTATTGAAAAGTAACAAACTATGTTTGCAGTCAAATTTGCAACACAATTCATCACATTTGGAGGAAAGGTCACATATGAGATATTTTAAGAAAGTCTACATACTCAACCATCATTTAGTCTTCCAAATTTGTTGACACTCACCGCATACACATGAGAAAAAGGTTTCAACCGGACACATAGAAAGATAGGGGCTTAAAGTGTCGCCTCCCAACGTATTAACCTCAAGGGTGATGTCAATAATAATAACTCATGACCACCCACATTCAAATGGATACATATGTTTAGATCTTTCCCATCCACATGATGCTTGCAAAGAGAAAATAAAGAGTAGTAGAGAGGAATACTTTGAATCTTGCATAAAAGTAAATACATAAAAGTAGAAGATAGGCCCTTCGTAGAGGGAAGGAGAGGTTGTCATGTGGTTTTTGGTTGTATGCCAAATACCTTAGTGCAAAGGATCGTTACATTATATTGCCCCTTATGATGACCACATTTATTATGCATTTTATTGATTTTATTATTGCCATCACAAGTTCGTACAATGCATAATTTCCCTTACACTAAATGATAGAACACGTTTAGAAGAAATTTTTATTGCCTTGTGTACCAATGACAACTTACTTGAAGGATCTTACTCAATCCATAGGTAGGTATTGGGGACTCTTCAAACATGGATTTGGGTTTATGGTTTTGGATGCACAAGTAGTATCTCTACTTAGTGTAGAGTTTTTGCTAGCAAAGATATTGGGCAAGCAGCACATGTTAGAGGATCTTTAACAATATAACTTCTATATGAATGTCAACAAACATAAATCATTACATTGTCTTCCTTGTCCAACGTCAATAGTTCTGTCACAATATAATTAATGAGGGCTCACAATCACAAAAGATGTCAAGCATAGTGTATTTGGATGTAAATATTATCTTCCCTTATTAATTCTTTCATGTGTTGCATCACAGACCAATACTATGATTGTCATCCGTCAATAAATTTTACCACTTATACTTTTTCTTTTGTGATGTCACTACTTACTATAAGATTAGCGTATGATTTGCTTCATTATTTTCCTTTATTTTGACTGCAAAAGAAAGAAAATAAGCAAAAAACTCAAACTAAACTTTTTTTATATAACTCTCACTCGATCGTATAGATAGATAGATCATGAAACTAGCACTTAAAAGGATGAATCGAACTATAATTTTATTTGAGTAAATCTCAAATTAACTAAAGATAGAACTAAGATTGACAAAGATAATAATCGTGATGGTGATACAATACCGGGGTACCTCCCCCAAGCTTGGCACAAGCCAAGGGGACTGCCCATACCTGTGTACTCAAGTCTCCTTCTTGGGTGAGGAAGATGAAGGTGGTGGTGGTGTAGATGATGAGGTAGCATCAAAATGTAGCCTCAAGATATTCTCTAGTATCAAACAATGTTCCGTAGGCTGATGATTTGCTCCTTTAACAAAATATTTTCACGAGTAAGATATTTATTCTCAACACGAACCATCTTGAAGACTCTAAAGGCTTCGATTTTAGTAGGGGTGATATGCTCATGGTAGGGTTGGAGGTAATCTTCTTCCTCCTCTTTTTATACAGCTGGGCTTGCCCCTCTTCTTGAGCTTGACCACCCTTGACTTCCTCACCCTTGCTCTCCTTGGTGGCTTCCACTGGTTCCTCATTATTTAGTTCTATCTTCATTAGCCAAGCATCCTCTTCTGCGCGGTTGAAGGAGGGAGAAGACACGATGACCGACTTGATAGTTTTGACAGAAAAATAGTACGAAACAAGAACAGAAGATTTATCCATGGTACTCGGGTCAAATAATTGGGAGATATATATATATATATATATAAAGATTTTTTATACGAGGAAAAACTTGTCCTACAAGAAAATAGAGCCAGGAAGGTGCTCGAGGGGCCCACTACCCACCAGGGCGCTGGTGCGCCCTCGTTCCTAGTGGGCAACCCGGTCGCCTTCCCATGTGTTTACCAATTTCCTAATTCTTTTAATATTCCAAAACTAACAGAAAATACTTTTGCGGATTTTTTGGAGTTCGTTTATTACCGCATCACATACATCTTCCTTTTATGGGTTCTGGAGTGTTCTGGAAGGTATCCTTTATGTATTCCTCTAGTGTCATGGTTTGAATAATATTTGTTTCAATGTTAATAGGTGTACCTGAAATAGAATGCTTTATTCTATGTCCATTGACCACCTTAGGGTTAGTGCCTTAGGTATTATTATTCTTAATTGCTCCTAACTAATAATCTTCATTGATGATATATGGTCCTTTCCATTTGGAGAGAAGTTTTCCTGCAAAAAACATAAGACAAGAATTGTACAATAGAACATATTCACAAACTTTGAATTCTCACTTTTGGATTCTTTGGTCATGCCACATTTTAACCTTTTCTTTGAATAGTTTGGCATTTTCATAAGCTTGGGTTCTCCATTCATCTAGTGAACTAATATCAAATAACCTCTTTTCAACAGCAAGTTTGGAATCATAGTTGAGTTCTTTGATTGTACAATAAACTTTATATTCTAACTCAATATATAAATGACATGCTTTTCCATAAACCATTTTATAAGGAGGCATACCCATAGGATTTTTATAGGCTGTTTTTTTTTTGCCGAAAATGGATCATCTAATTTCTTATACCAATTCTTTCGGACCTATTGATAGTCCTTTGAAATATTAATTTTATTTCCATATTGGTTAGTTCTACTTGACCAATACACTGAGGATGACACGGAGATGCAACTCTATGGTTAACATCATATCTAGCAAGCAACTTACAAAAAGCACCATGAACAAAGTGTGAACCACCATTAGTCATTAAGTATCCAGGGACTCCAAAACGTGAGAAAATTACTTCCTTAACCATTTTAATATACGTGTTATGATCATGACTACTGGTTGGAATAGCATCTACCCACTTGGTGACATAATCAATAGAAATCAAAATATGTGTAAACCCATTAGAGGAAGGAAAAGGTCCCATATAATCAAATCCCCAAACACTACTGGAATTCCTATATTTGCCGTCTGCCAAATCTTTGCCATCAGCCAGCAGACGGCGAAGAACCTCTTTACCGTGTGTTGGCAAAAAATAGACGGTAAAGAGGAGGCTGATGGCAAAATACATATTTGCCATCAGCCACCTCTTTGCCGTCTGTCAACAGACGGCAAAGGTAGGGATGGCAGACGGCAAAGCTATCCCACCCCACCCCTCCTCTCTCCCCATCCCACCCCGGCCCCACCCACCCCTTTGTCGTCTGCCTGACTAGCTTTGCCGTCCGTGGCAGACGGCAAAGGGGATCAGTGGCAGACGGCAAAGGGGATGGACCCCCCAAACGTTAACGGTCGCCGCGCGCCCCACCTCTCTCCTCTCTCCCATGCACTCTCTCTCACTGCTCTCCCCTCAGCGCCGCCGCAGCCCCTCAGCGCCGCCGCGGCAGCCCCCGGCCCCCAGCGCCGCCGCCGCCCCACCGCCGCCGTCGCCGACGCCACCCCCACCCCACCTCACCCCCTCTCTCTGCGAGCGCCGCCGCCTCCCTCGTCGTCACCCTCCACCCGCACCCTCGCCCTCGCCCTCCTCGCCTTCCTCCCTCCGCTCGCACCCTCGCCCTCGCCCTCCTCGCCGTCCTCCCTCCGCCCTCGCCCTCCCATCACCGGCCAGACCCCCTCCTCGCTCAGCGGCACTCCTCGCTCCACCGGCTTGGAGCAGCAACCCCATGGCAATGACGAGGTCACCCGGACGCCATTGACTCCCGAGACCAGCGTTGGAGCCAGGAGCAGCAGCCCTTCGACCGATTCCTCTCGCCCAAATCACAAGGTGAGCTCCAACAATGGATTTCTACCAATGTTTTTTAACTTTGGATAAGTACTAGTGGACTGGACAGAAACTTGTTATGTGTTGAATATCCCTTAATTAGTTTATGCCACCACAATCTTGTTTCAGTTTAGGTTTAGGTTTAGATTTAGTTTTAGTTTAGGTTTATGTTTAGTCTTAGGTTAGTTTCCTGTTTAGTAGAAGAAAATAAGAAAAAGTAGAAGAAGAAGAATAAGTAGAAGAAGAAAAAAGGAGAAGAAGAAGAAGAAGAGCTAGAGGAGGAGGAGGAGAAGAAGAAGAATAAAAAGAAGAAGAAGAAGAAGGAAAATAAGAAGGAATAAAAGGAAAAGGCAAAAGGAAAATAAGAAAAGAATAAGAAGAGTGGAGCCCGTATCCAGCAGGGCGAAAAGCTGCTCGCCATGGATCGTCACGGGCAGCAACATGGTCCGCTCATGGCGGATGCCGGCGAGGGCGTGGAGAGAGACGACGCAGGCCGTCACCGTAGAATCTGCGGCCGGGTTTGGTGCGTCGTTCGTCTCGTCCGCCTCGGTGTAGTCGACCGTCTCCAAGTAGAAGAGGCGGGGGCAGACATGTGTCAGCGTGTAGGGCTCATCGCAGTTAAAGCAGAGACCCTGACGTCAACGCTCCTGCTGCTCGGCCGGGGACAACCTACGGAAGGTCCGTGTGGCGGTCGGAGGTGCGGCTGTTGCGGCTGGCGGAGGCCGGCCCGGTGCTGGAAGGGTCGGCACGGGTCGACTGAGCTGGTGGCCGCCCCGTCCGGGCGGTTGCTGCAGTGCCTGTGCCTGGGTATAGATCGGACCCGAAGATGATCCGGCTGCCCACGCGGGAATTGGCGATGGCGATGACGGGAACTGCACCTGGTGCAGGGGCCGACCGGTGGTTCGGGGCTCTGGAGGTGCTGCTGTCGATGGCGGCGGCGGCTGCTGGTGCGGCGCCGGAGCCTGCGCCATGGTGGCCGGTAGCGACTGGTGGGGCAGCCCCCCCAGCGGCGCGGTGGTGGCCGGCCACACCGGCCAGGGAGTGCCCGCGGCATGGTAGTGCTGCAGCAGCAGCTGCGGCGGCGGCGGCGGCGCCCCTCCATGGAGTGGCTGGAAGGCCGGGGTGGCCCACGGCAGCGACGGCGGCCCGTAGGTAATGGGGGTGACGCTCGGCGGCGGGGGTTGGGTCCCAGCGGGGCGGTGGTGGTGGTTTGCGGCAGTGGGGCGGTGGTGGTGTTGAGCGGCGGCGGTGGTGGAGGGAGCGACATGATCAGCCTGGAATCTCTGGATACGAAATTGGTAGGACTAGGGTTGCTACCGGGCCTCCGGCGTAGGTTGTAAGGGCAGGGAGGAGGGGAGCGAGGGCTGGACCGGACGTGCCGGCGAGATGGCGCCGTCGCGGCTAGGGTTAGGTGCGGTGGAGGCTAGGGTTCCGGCTCCTTGGAAAGCCGGCCAACAGAAGATAATATCTTTATTGCTTGATCTCAATTGATGTCTTACAACTAGTATTTATAACTCGAGCCTAAGATAACTTTCCTAAAGTAATTTACCTAAGATAACTTGCGGGCCAAGCCGCTAATATTAACGCCCAATGGGCCTACGCCGGCCATAGGCCAAGCCGGTCATAACAGAGGAGAAGGAGGAGGAGGAGGAGGAGAAGGCCAAGGACCTTCTATCCTTCTCCTCCTCCTCCTCCTTGATTTCTTCTTCTTCTCCTCCTCCTCCTCTTTCTTCTCCTCTTTCATATTATCCTTGCTTTAATTAACCCAACAATGACATAATTAGCCCATTTAGCTCCAAAATACCATAATAAGCTCAAAATGGCATAAGAACCTTGGTTAGCTCATGAATATTATATACTTAGCTTGTTTTCCTCTAAAATGACATAATTGGAGGGGGCAAAAGACAAAAGTGGAGAGAGGGGAGGACACGGCAGACGGCAAAGATAGTCAAGGGGGCGGACGGCAAAGATTGCCGAGGAGGCTGATGGCAAAGATAGTCAAGACGGCAGACGGCAAAGATACCAGGAGGGAGACGGCAAAGATACCAGGAGGCAGACGGCAAAGGCTCCGTTAACCCCTAACGGAGGCAACGCCTCTCGACTGCCGTCCCAAACTCTTTGCCGACTGCTCCTCAGGAAAGCTGACGGCAAAGAGCTTTGCCGTCCGCTTTGGGGGGGGGGGGGGTAGACGGCAAAGAAGGTCCTATGCCGTCGTAGGCTGACGCAGAAAATTTGCCGGCCGTGACAATATTTGCCGTCTGTGGGATTGTCGTTGCCGTCCGGGTATTTTTCTTTGTCGTCTGTGATGGCAGACGGCAAAGAAGGTGATTCCTGTAGTGAAACATGAAATGGCATAATAACAAGTGAATAATTCATAGACATTTCTTTACGTCTACCAATATTACCAATTCTTTGACATTCAACACAAGAGAGGAAAAACTTAGGAGAATCTTCCAAAAGAGTAGGCCAATAAAATCTTGTTTATAATACCTCGTGTGAAGTTTATCTCCCACATGGTGTGCTCCATAAGCCTCGGAGTGACACTTCCGAAGTATTTGTTCCTTTAATATCTTTAGGACATGCCATCTTCTCAATTGCATCAACTTTAGCCTTATCCACTTCAATACCTCACTCGGAAATTTTATGACCCAAGACAAGACCTTCATTTACCATAAAGTGGCACTTTTCCCAATTGAAGACAAGGTTAGTTCACTCACATCTGTGCAAAACTCAACCAAGGTCGCTTAAGGAGTCATCAAAAGATATTCCATAAACGGAAAAATCATCCATGAAAATCTCAACAATCTTTTCACAAAAATCAGAGTATATAGCGGTCGTATATCTTTGGAAGGTAGCAGGTGCATTGTATAATCCAAAAGGCATACATCTATAAGCATAGGTGTTGGAAATATGCCCTAGAGGCAATGATGAAATAGTTATTATTATATTTCCTGTTCCAAGATAATATTTTATTATCCATGCTATATTTGTAAAGAATGAAAGCATAGATGCATGTGTGGATATATAGACAAAACAATGTCCCTAGCAAGCCTCTAGTTGGCTAGCCAGTTGATCAAGGATGGTCAAGGTTTTGTGACCATATGCAAGTGTTGTCTATGGATAACTGGATCACATCATTAGGAGAATCATGTCATGGACTAGACCCGAACTATGAACGTAGCATGTGATCGTGTCATTTTGCTGCTATTGTTTTCTGCGTGTCAAGTGTTCATTCCTATGACCATGAGATCACATGTAACTCACTGACACCGGAGGAATACCTTGTCTGTGTCAAACATCACAACGTTACTGGGTGACTATGAAGGTGCTCTACAGGTATCTACGAAGGTGTCCGTTGAGTTCCCATGGATCAAGACTGGGATTTGTCACTCCGTGTGACGGAGAGGTATCTCGGGGCCAAACGTCACATATAAGACTTGCAAGAAATGTGAATCAAGTATAATCATGAGATCTTCTATTACGGAACAAGTAAAGAGACTTGCCGGTAACGAGATTGAAATAGGTATAGAGATATCGACGATCAAATCTCGGGCATGTAACATACTGAAGGGCAAAGGGAAAGTTATACGGGATTATATTAATCCTTGGCACAAAGGTTCAATCGATAAGATCTTCATAGAATATGTAGGATCCAAAATGGACATCCAGGTCCTGCTATTGGATATTGACCTAGGAGTGTCTCGGGTCATGTCTACATAGTTCTCGAACCTGGAGGGTCTGCACACTTAAGGTCCGATGATGTTTTAGTATAGTTGAGTTATATGTGTTGGTGACCGTAGGTTGTTGGGAGTCCCGGATGAGATCACGGATGTCACGAGGGTTTCCAGAATGGTCCGGAGACGAAGATTGATATATAGGATGGTTTCATTTGGTCACCGGAAAGATTTAGGGCATTACCGGCAGTGTACCGGGATGACGAATGGGTTCCAGGTATTCACCAAGAGGGTCACACCCACCCGGGAATGAGCCCAATAGCAGTAAGGTGGCACACCAGCCCTTAGTGTGCTGGTGATGCCAGCCCAAGTGGGCAATGGCATGTTAAGGATAAAAAACCAAAGGAAAGAAAAAAGGGAAAGAGGGAGGTGGGAAGGAAGGAGTGGACTCCTTCCCCCAAACCGAATTGGGGTGGGAGTGTACCTCCTCGCTTCGGCCAGCGCCCTTGGGGCTCCCTTGAGCCCCAAGGATAGCCCCTCCCCTCCTATATATATTGGTGGTTTTAGGGCTTTTGAGAGACAACTTTGCCACGTGCAACTCAAACCTATACCACGTAGTTCTTCCTCTAGATCGGATTTCTGCGGCGCTCGGGCGGAGCCCTGCAGGAATAGATCATCACCATCACCGGAGTGCCGTCACGCCGCCGGAGAACTCATCTACTTCCCCATCTCTCTTGCTAGATCAAGAAGGCGGAGATCGTCATCGAGCTGTACGTGTGCTGAACGCGAAGGTGTCGTCCGTTCGGCGCTAGATCGGAACGGATCGTGGGACGACGGTGATTTGAATCACGAAGTTGTACCACTACATCAACCGCGTTTCTTAAACGCTTCTCATTTAGCGATCTACAAGGATGTGGATCCAATCTCCTTCTCGTAGATGAACATCACCATGAAAGGTCTTCGTGTGCATAGGAAATTTTTTGTTTCCCATGCAACGTTCCCCAACAGTGGCATCATGAGCCAGGTTCATGCATAGATGTTATCTCGGGTAGAACACAAAAGTTTTTGTGGGCGTTGATGTTCGATTTTCTGCCCTCCTTAGTCTTTTCTCGATTCGGCAGTATAGTTGGATTGAAGCAGCCCGGACCGACATTATTTGTACGCTTACGAGATACCGGTTTCATCGACCAACATGCAACTCGTTGCATAAAGATGACTAGCGGGTGTCGGTTTCTTCAACTGTAGTTGAATAGGATTTGACCGAGGCGGTCCATGGAGGGAGGTTAAATAGAATTTTGCACATCTCCGTTGTGGTTTTTGCGTAAGTAAGATGTTATCATACTAGATACTCATAGCAGCCACGTAAAACATGGAACAACAAATTAGAGGACGTCGAACTTGTTTTTGCAACGTATGGTTGTGATGTGATATGGACAAAGACATGATGTGATATATTGGATGTATGAGATGATCATGTTGTATGAGTTAATATCGACTTGTAGGTTGATCCTACGGCAAGAGGCAGGAGCCATAGGGTTGTCTTTAAACTAACATTTGTGTTTGCAGATGCGTTTACTATATTGCTAGGTTGTAGCTTTAGTAGTAATAGCATATATAGCACGACAACCTTGATGGCGGCACGATGCTCGAGATCATGGTGTGGCGCTGGTGACAAGAAGATCATGCCGGTGCTTTGGTGATGGAGATCAAGAAGCACAAGATCATGGCCATATCATGTCACTTATGAATTGCATGTGATGTTAATCCTTTTATGTACCTTATCTTGCTTAGAATGACAGTAGCATTATAAGGTGATCCCTCACTAAAATTTCAAGATGAAATAGTGTTCTCCCCGACTGTGCACAGTTATAACAGTTCATCGTTTTGAGACACCACGTGATGGTCTGGTGTGATAGACTCAACGTTCACATAAAACGGGTGCAAAACAGTTGCACACGCGGAACACTCGGATTAAACTTGACGAGGCTAGCATGTGCAGACATGGCCTCGGAACACAAGACACTATAGGAATCAGACTCTTTGCCGTCTAACATAACGGATGACAAAGAGGTGATCCACCGACGGCAAAGGTCTTTGTCATTAGCCTCATGTTGGTAATGTTCTTATGACTACTTTCGACGGCATATCACCTTCTTTGACGTTAGTCTGCCTTAAGAGAACGGCAAAGTTATTTGCCATCAGCCTCTGGCACCGAGCAGAAGGAAAACATGCTTAGACAACAGCCGACAGGAAACGCCTCTGTTAGGGCTAACGAAGGCTTTGTTGTCTGCCATCCTCCCCCTCTTTGTCGTCTGCCTTCCTCCCCCTCTTTGTCGTCTTCATTCCTCCCCCTCATTGTCGTCTGCCCTCCACCCCCTCTTTGTCGTCTTCCTTACTCCCCCTCTTTGTCGTCTGCCTTCCTCTCCCTCTTTGTCGTCTGCCTCCCTTCCCCTCTTTGTCATCCGCTTCTGTGGGCCAGCGCAGCAATTAGACTCTTTGCCATCTGCCTCCCTACCGCAGTGCCGTCAGCCTCCCGAGGCAGCGGACGGCAAAGAGCCCATATGTCCAGCTGTTGCTGCCCAGGTTGCACATCTGGGTGCCACGTGACACCTTGCCATCAGGCAGCTGACTGGCAAAGAGCCCATATTTGTCACATTTTTGTTTTTTTCTATTTCACAACACATATATATATATAATTCATGGCATATATATGATATATAGGTCACAACACATATATGATATACATATAAAGTTCATCAATGCCATTTGTTCATCAATGTACAACCCATATATCGACAGAACCAACATATACAAAGTTTCATCCATATAAAGATATATATATATATATAGTTCCACATATATTGTTCATCCATATGTACATATACATATAGTTCCACACTGTTCATCAACTCAAATTAAAACTAGAATTAAAGCACTCCAATGCCAGCTTCCATGAATGTAGTACATCCAATCTACAAAATGGGAAATAAGAAAGTCAGAAGAAGAAGAACAACAACATATATATGACAAATAAGCTAAATTGAAGAAGAAAGAGAAGAAGCAAGAAGAGAACAAGTAGAAGAAAAACAAGAAAAAGAAGAAGAAGGAGGAGGAGGAGAAGGAGAAGGAGAAGGAGAAGGAGGAGGCGAAGAAAAGAAGAAGAGAAAAAGAAGGAGAAGAAGGAGGAGAACAAGGAGGGGAGTGAAGAAAAAGTAGAAGAAGGAGGGCTCCTTCTCATTCTTCTCCTCCTTTTCCTTCTTCTCTTCATCTTCCCCTCCTCCTACTTCTCCTTCTCCTTCTCTTCTTTTTCTCTTCTTCTTGTTCTTCTTCTTCCTTTTCATTTCTCCTCTTCTCCTCTTCTTGGAGCTAAATTAGTTAAGTATGTTATTTGGAACTAAAAGGGATAATTATGTCATTATAGAGGAAAACAAGCTAAGTATATAATATTATTGAGCTACCCAAGGTTCTTATGCCATTTTGATCTTATAATGTCTTTTAGTAGCTTCATTAGTCCTTTTAATGAGATAACCAAGGTTCTTATGATGTTGTTACCTAACTAAGCTAATTATGTCATTTTGGAGGATAATTAGCTAAGTATGTCTTTGCTGGGGAAAATAAGTTTAATTGAAGAAGAAAGAGAAGAAGCAAGAATAGAAGGAGAAGAAAAAGAAGAAGGAGAAGGAGGATGAGAAGAAGAAGAAAATAAGAAGAAAAGAAGAGGAGAAGAAGAAGGAGAAGGAGGAGGAGAGATGCAGAAGGATAAGAAGAAGGAGAACCTTCTTCTCCTTCTTCTCCTCCTTCTCCTTTTTCTCTTCTTCTTCTCCTCCTCCTTATTCTCCTTCTCTTTCTCCTTCTCCTCTTTTTCTCTTCTTCTTCTTCTTCCTTCTTTTCATTTCTCCTCTTCTCCTCTTCTAGGAGCTAAATTAGCCAAGTATGTATTTTTGGAGCTAAATGGGCTAATTATGTCATTTTAGAGGAAAACAAGCTAATTATATAACATTAATGAGCTAACCAAGGTTCTTACGCCATTTTGAGATTATTATGTCTTTTAGGAGCTTAATTAGTCGTTTTAATGAGCTAACCAAGGTTCTTAAGATGTTTTTACCTAACTAACCTAATTATGTCATTTTGGAGGATAATTTGCTAAGTATGTCTTTGTTGGGGGAAAATAAGCTAAATTGAAGAAGAAAAAGAAGAAAGAAGAGAAGAAAGGGAAGAAGAAGGAGAATGAGCAGGAGGAGGAGAAGAAGAAGAAAAGAAGAGGAGAAGAGGAAGAGAATAAGAAGGAGAAGAAGGATGAGAAGAAGAAGAAGTAGAAGAAGGAGGGCTCCTTCTTCTCTTCTCCTCCTTCTCCTTCTTCTCTTCTTCTTCTCCTCCTCCTTCTTCTCCTTCTCCTTCTCTTCTTTTTCTCTTCTTCTTCTTCTACCTTCTTTTCATTTCTCCTCTTCTCCTCTTCTTGGAGCTAAATTAGCTAAGTATGTATTTTTCGAGCTAAATAGGCTAATTATGTCATTTTAGAGGAAAACAAGCTAAATATATAAGATTATTGAGCTAACCAAGGTTCTTATGCCATTTTGAGATTATTATGTCTCTTAGGAGCTTAATTAGTCATTTGAATGAGCTAACCAAGGTTCTTATGATGTTTTTACTGAACTAGGCTAATTATGTCATTTTGGAGGATAATTAGCTAAGTATGTCTTTGTTGAGGAAAATAAGCTAAATTGAAGAAGAAAGAGAAGAAGAAAGAAGAGAAGATGGAGAAGAAGGAGAGAAGAAGAAAAAGAAGAAGAGAAGAAGAAGGAGAAGAATAAGGAGACGGAGGATAGAAGAAGAAGAAGGAGAAGAAGGAGGGCTCCTTCTCCTTCTTCTCCTCCTTCTCCTTCTTCTTGTTTTCTTCTTCTTCTCTTTTTATTATTCCTTCTTTTCATTTTTACTATTTTTATTGAGCTTATTATGTCATTTTGGAGCTAAATTAGCTAAGTTATGAAACTAGTGGTTTCATTAACCATATAATTAGGCTTAAAACCTCTCCTCTGTAGGTGTTTAATCATTACAGCCTCTGTCCTCTTTTTATAGTTGTGGCATTCAGGACAAGGGCACCAGTTTGTTTCCTGGCCATTTGCAAATGCGGCTTTCACAAACTCCTTGGTTTTTAGAAACCATTCTTTCATCATCTCTTTCTGACTAGGGTGACCGGTGTACATCCACACACGATCGCTCATATTGCCTAGTTACTAAAGACACAAGGAATATATTTATATATAATTCATCATATATATTCATCAATTAACCAAGTTCGCCAGTTTTATTACATCCATGCAACCTAAATGCTAATAGGTAAAGATAGGTCCTAATCCCACCCGAGTATGTGTAGATTGGGTTCGTTTTCCCATGCTTTGCTCTGGATCCAACGCAAAATTTTGACAGCACCTCCCCGCTGTTCTCCTGATACACGTCTCCGCAATAAACAGAGAGGATGTGTATCCGGAGAACAACAGGGAAGCACTGACGAAATTATGCATCGGATCCGGAACAAAGCATATGGGAAAATGAACCCAATCTACACATACTCGGGCTGTCCATGGATAACGTTGGACGATTCGGAAGAATCACGGTTATAAATATATGTAAATTCATGCATATTGTTAATTGTAACCCTTTCGAACGGGAGACGCATACTGGTCACGCATACTGATAAATTAATTTACCTATATCTAGCAAGTTTCATGTGAACACCGACACACATCAAATGTAGGGGCGAGGAGGAGATGACATTTGTACTCCCCCACGAATTCATGGGCGGAGCTCGTAGAACGCACGGGGAGGTGTTCACACAGCAGACCTCACAGCGACGAGACAACTGTCACATGTAAATCCAGCCGATACACACAAATATTTTGTGTTCACCAATAAAATTGAAAAATATATGACCTGACACAAATATATAACCTATATAGATGTCATCTAGGGTTCCATAAAAAAATCATGTCGGGGTGTCGTCGAGATGTCATGTCGGTGCGTCATGTGGGGGTTTCGGGCCATCGTGTCGGGTGTCAGGGGTGTCAACGAGATATCGTGTCGGTGCGACAACTACTGTTGCGAGCTGTTGTAGTATCCTTGGTGCTGAAGTGGAATATCACCGGTGCCTCAAGGGGGTGGTCCCACCAGTAATGTTTCTGCACCGACCTCATGGGGGTGGTTGATGCAGGATCATTGTGGCAGCCCGTGATCTCGATGGCGTCGTAGCCATGGTAGGTGCGTGACAAGCTCACCGACATTTCCTAACGTTGTGGCTAGTGCAAGCATAGGCGGCGGCCGGAGGGCTCTACACGGGCAACTACTAACCTAACAACTAACCTAATGCACAGTAGGTAATTAACAACTAACCTAACTATCCTAATTAAAAGTAGGTAATACCACTAACAACTAACCTAATTACCACTAAAAACTAAAAACTAACCTAACTAACCCAACTACCAATAGGTAACCACTAACAACTAACCTAACTAACCTAACTATAGTAGGTAATTGACAACTAACCTAACTAACCTAATAAACTAAAGAACTAACCTAGCTAATTTAACATAAATAAATAAAAGGAAAAACAAAATAAAAATAGGGGTGGCCGGCCGGCGGGGGGGGGGGGGGGGGGGCCTCACCGGCGGGGGCGGCTGGGGCGTTGTGGGCGGCTGGGGCATTGTGGGCGGCGGGGCGTCGGGGCGGCTGGTGGCGGGGATGATGGGGCGTTGGGGGTGCTGGGGCGGCGGGGACAACGGGCGCGCTGGGGGCCTTGGTGCGGCGGTACTACGGGGTCGGCGGGGCGCCGGGGGCGGTGGGGCGACGACGGCGGTGGCCGCGGGGTTGGCCGCGGTGGGCGTCGGGATGGAGGGGAGTGAGAGTGGGGGTTGGGGCGATGACCGTTAGGGGAGAGAGGGGTCTGGGGGTGGGGGCGACGGCCGTTATGGCATGTACCTTTTTGCCGTCTACCCCCCAAAGGAAAAGAGGTAAAAGGCAAACGGCAAAGAAAGATGTCGTTTGGGGGATTGCCGTCTGGTTTCTGGTAGCTAATGGCAAAGAGGGTCTTTGCCATCAGCCAGCAGACGGCAAAGAAGCAACAGATGGCAAATTCTCTGATTCCAGCAGTGGCAGACCGAAAGGTCGAGCATGAATCGTATAGTTGATATGATTAGCATGGAGATGTTTACCACTGAAACTATACTCAACTCACGTGATAATCATACTTGAGTTAGTGAATTTGGATCATGCCCCACTCAAGTAACTAGAGGGATGTCTATTTGAGTGGGAGTTTATTAGTAATTTGTTAGTTAAACTCTAATTATCTTGAACATAGTCTATGTCCACTTTGCAATATTTTATGTTGTAGATCAATGGCTCACGCAGTAGCAACCCTGAGTTTCAATACGTTCCTAGAGAAAGCTAAGTTGAAAGATGATGGGATCAACTTTGTAGACTGGGCACGTAAGCTTAGGCTCATCCTACAAGCTGGGAAAAAGAATTATGTCCTTGATGCTACGCTAGGAAATGAACCACCCGCTACGTCTGACCAAGATGTTTTGAATGCTTGGCAATCACGTAAGGAGGACTACTCAGTAGTTCAATGTGCAGTCTTGTATGGCTTCGAACCGGGACTTCAACGGCGCTTTGAGCGTCATGGAGCATATGAGATGTTCCAGGGGTTTAAGTTTATCTTTCAGAAGAACGCCCGGATCGAGAGGTATGAGACCTCCGATAAATGCTATGCTTGCAAGATGGAGGTGAATTCGTGTGTCAGTGAACATGTGCTCAAAATGTCTGGGTACTCAAACCGTCTAGCTGATCTAGGGATTCAACTCCCACAAGAGGATCGCGCTGACATAATTCTTCAATCACTGCCACCTAGCTATAAGAGCTTTGTGTTGAACTATAACATGCAAGTGATGAACAAGTAACCCGACGAGTTATTCGCGAAGCTGAAAGTCACAGAGTCAGAACTCTAGAAAGAGCATCAAGTGTTGATGGTCAATAAGAACACTGGTTTCACGAGAAACGGCAAAGGCAAGAAGGGTAACTCCAAGAAGAGTGGCAAATCTGTTGCCAATCCGACGAAGAAACCCAAGGCTGGACCTAAGCCGGAAACAAACTGTTATTATTGCAAGGGGATGGGTCCCTGGAAGTGCAACTGCCCCACGTATTTGGCTGATAAGAAGGCGACCAAACAAAAATCAGGTATATGTGATAAACATGTTATTGATGTGTACTTAACAAACTCTCGTAGTAGTGCCTGGGTATTTGATACCGGTTCTGTTGCTCATATTTGCAACTCGAAGCAGGAACTGCGGAATAAACGAAGGCTGGCGAAGGATGAAGTGACGATGCGCGTGGGAAATGGTTCTAAGGTTGATGCAATCGCCGTCGGCACAGTCTCACTTCAATTACCATCAGGATTAGTTATGAACTTAAATAACTATTATTTAGTGCCTACGTTAAGCATGAATATTATATCTGGATCTTGTTTATTGCGAGACGGTTACTCATTTAAGTCAGAGAATAATGGTTGTTCTATTTTTATGAGTAATATCTTTTATGGTCATGCACCCAATGTGAGGGGTTTGTTCATATTGAATCTTGATTGCAAAGACACACATATACATAACATTGAGACCAAAATATGTAGAGTTAACAATGATAGCACCACATTTTTGTGGCACTGCCACTTAGGTGATATTGGAGTAAAGCGCATGAAGAAACTCCATACCGATTGGCTTTTGGAGTCACTTGATTTTGAATCACTTGACACGTGCGAACCATGCCTCATGAACAAGATGACTAAGACTCCATTTTCCTGAAGAATGGAGCGTGCAAGTGACTTGTTGGAGATCATACATACCGATGTATGCGGTCCAATGAGTGTGGAGGCGCGCGTCGGACATCGTTATTTTCTCACCTTCACTGATGGTTTGAGTAGGTATGGATATATCTACTTGATGAAGCACAAGTATGAAACGTTTGAGAAGTTCAAGCAATTTCAGAGTGAAGTTGAAAATCATTGTAACAAGAAGATCATGTTACCCAAAGCGGAAAAGTGCATCTTCATAGGTTACCCAAAGGAGACAATTGGGTATACCTTCTATCTCAGATCCGAGGGCAAAGTTTTTGTTGCTAAGAACGGAGCTTTCCTTGAGAAGGAGTTTCCCTCGAAAGAATTGAGTGGGAGGAATATAGAACTTGATGAAGTTGTAGAACCTCTACTCCCTCTAGATGGTGGGGCGGGGTAGGGGGAAACCTCTGTCGAAGCGATGCCGGTTGAGGAGGAAGCTAATGATGATGATCATGAAGCTTCGGATCAAGTTACTGTCGGACCTCACAGGTCGACAGGATCACGTACTGCTCCTGAGTGGTACGGTAATCCTGTCTTGTCAATCATGTTGTTAGACAACAATGAACCTGTGAATTATGAAGAAGCAATGGTGGGCCCGGATTCCAACAAATGGCTGGAGGCCATGAAGTCCAAGATAGGATCTATGTATGAAATCAAAGTGTGAACTTTGGAAGTATTACCTCAAGGTCGCAAGGTTATTCAGAACAAATGGATCTTTAAGAAGAAGACGGACGCGGACGGTAATGTGACCATTTATAAAGCTCGACTTGTGGCAAATGGTTTTTCACAAGTTCAAGGAGTTGAGTATGATGAGACGTTCACACCGGTAGCGATGCTTAAGTCCGTCCGAATCATCTTAGCAATAGCTGCATTTTTCGATTATGAAATGGGACAGATGGATGTCAAGATAGCGTTCCCTAATGGTTTTCTTAAGGAAGAGTTGTATATGATGCAACCCAAAGGTTTTGTCGATCCAAAGAATGCTAACAAAGTATGCAAGCTCCAGAGATCTATTTATGGACTGGTCCAAGCATCTCGGAGTTGGAATAAGCGCTTCGAAGAGGTGATTGAAGCATTTGGGTTTATACAAGTTGTTGGCGAATCTTGTATTTACAAGAAAGTGAGTGGGAGCTCTGTAGAGTTTCTAATATTATATGTGGATGACATATTGCTGATTGGAAACAATGTGGAGTTTCTAGAGAGCATAAAAGATTACTTGAACAAATGTTTTTCAATGAAGGACCTAGGAGAAGCTTCTTACATATTAGGCATTGAGATCTATAGGGGTAGATCAAGGCGCCTAATAGGACTTTCACAAAGCACATACCTTGATAGTGTTTTGAAGAAGTTCAAAATGGAGCAGTCCAAGTAGGGGTTCTTGCCAGTGTTACAAGATATAAAGTTGAGTAAGACTCAATGTCCAGTAACTACGGAAGATAGAGAAAAGATGAGTACCGTCCCCTATGCTTCAGCCATAGGGTCTATCATGTATGCAATGTTGTGCACTAGACAGGACGTCAGCCTGGCCATAAGTATGACAGGCAGGTTTCAAAGTAATCCATGAGTGGATCACTGGATGGCGGTCAAGAATATTCTGAAGTACCTGAAAAGGACTAAGGAAATGTTTCTCGTTTATGGAGGTGATGAAGAGCTCGTCGTAAAGGGTTACGTCGATGCAAGCTTTGACACTAATCCGGATGACTCTAAGTCTCAAATCGGATACGTATTTATTCTTAATGGGGGTGCGGTAAGCTGGTGCAGTTCCAAGGAAAGCATCATAGCAGATTCTACATGTGAGGCGGAGTACATGGCTGCCTCGGAGGCACCTAAGGATGGTGTCTGGATGAAGCAGTTCATGACAGATCTAGGAGTTGTGCCGAGCGCACTAAATCCAATAACTATGTTTTGTGACAACACTGGTGCCATTGCTTTAGCAAAGGAACTAAGGTTTCACAAGAAGACCAGACAAATCAAACGATGCTTCAACCTCATCCGCGACTACGTCGAAGGAGAGGATGTAAATATTTGCAAAGTGCACACGGATCTGAATGTAGGAGATCCGCTGACTAAACCTCTTCCACGAGCAAAGCATGATCAACACCAGAACTGTATGGGTTTTAGTTCATTCCAATGTAAATCGCATAGCGATGTGAGACTAGATTATTGACTCTAGTGCAAGTGGGAGACTGTTGGAAATATGCCCTACAGGCAATGATAAAATAGTTATTATTATATTTCCTATTTCAAGATAATCTTTTATTATTCATGCTATAATTGTATTGAATGAAAGCATAGATACATGTGTGGATATATAGACAAAACAATGTCCCTAGAAAGCCTCTAGTTGGCTAGCAAGTTGATCAAGCATGGTTAAGGGTTTTTGACCATATGCAAGTGTTGTCTCTAGATGACTGGATCATATCATTAGGAGAATCATGTGATGGACTAGACCCAAACTATGAACGTAGCATGTGATCATGTTATTTTGTTGCTATTGTTTTCTGTGTGTCAAGTGTTCAGTCCTATGAGCATGAGATCATGTAACTCACTGACACCGGAGGAATACCTTGTGTGTATCAAGCGTCAGAATGTTACTGAGTGATTAGAAATGTGCTCTACAGGTATCTCCGAAGGTGTCTGTTGAGTTAGCATGGATCAAGACTGGGATTTGTCACTCTGTGTGACGGAGAGGTATCTCGGGGCCCTCTCGGCAATACAACATCACATATAAAGCCTTGCAAGCAACGTGACTCAAGTATAAGTCACTGGATCTTGTATTACGGAATGAGTAAAGAGATTTGCCGATAACGAGATTGAAATAGGTATACAGATACCGACGATCAAATCTCGGGCAAGTAACATACCGAAGGACAAAGGGAATGTTATACGGGATTATATGAATCATTGGCACAGAGGTTCAACCGATAAGAACTTCGTAGAATATGTAGGATCCAATTTGGACATCTAGGTCCCGCTATTGGATATTGACCGAGGAGTGTCTCGCGTCATGTCGACATAGTTCTCGAACCCGCAGGGTCTGCACAATTAAGGTTCGATGATGTTTTAGTATAGTTGAGTTATATGCGTTGGTGACCGAAGGTTGTTCGGAGTCCCGGATGAGATTACGGACATCACGAGGGTTTCCAAAATGGCCCGTAAACGAAGATTGATATATAGAATGGTTTCATTTGGTCACCGGAAAGATTTAGGGCATTACCGGCAGTGTACCGGGAGTGACGAATGGGTTCCGGGTATTCACCTGGAGGGCCCCACCCACCCTTGAGTAATCCCAATAGCACTAGGGTGGCACACCAGCCCTTAGTGGGTTGGTGAGGGCAGCCCCAGTGGGCTATGGCACCACAAGGAAAGAGGAAAAGTGGACTCCTTCCCCCAAACCGAATTGGGGCGTGAGTCCACCTCCTCGCTTCGGTCGGCGCCCTTGGGGCTCCCTTGAGCCCCAAGACTAGCCCCTCCCCTCCTCCTATATATAGTGGTGGTTTTAGGGCTTTTGAGAGACAACTGTGCCATGTGCAACTCAAACCTATACCACGTAGTTCTTCCTCTAGAACGGATTTCTGCGGAGCCTGGGCCGAGCCCTGCAGGAATAGATCATCACCATCACTCGCGCGCCGTCACGCTGCCGGAGAACTCATCTACTTCCCCGTCTCTCTTGTTGGATCAAGAAGGCGGAGATCGTCATCGAGTTGTACGTGTGCTGAACGCGGAGGTGCCGTCCGTTTGTCGCTAGATCGGAATGGATCGTGGGACGGATCGTGGGATGACGGTGATTTGAATCACGAAGCTGTACCACTACATCAACCGCGTTTCTTAAACGCTTCCCGCTTAGCAATCTACAAGGGTACGTGGATCGAATCTCCCTCTCGTAGTTGAACATCACCATGATAAGTCTTCGTGTGCTGTCACATCCTTGAAACCCTAATCAAGTTAGCATTGTGCTCATATCTTCTTTGCATTGCATCCAAGAAACAACAAGAACAAAGCAAGTGGTGAAGAAAAACTCAAAAATCCTAGCCACTTCTCAAATTCAAAGAAATTATAAACTTGTTCAAATCAATGAACCCAAAATGGCCTCAAGAAAAGTTCAACTTTTCTGATAATTCTTGAAAGCAAATAAGCAATGAAGAAAACCATTTTCTTAACACATTTGGCATTTTAAATAAATGCAAAAGGCTACTGATTTCATGTTTAAAATTTGAATTCAAAATCTTTAAGTTTTCAAAAATGTTGAAAACTTTATGGGTGATTGGAAATATTCCAACTAACACCCCAACATTTTTAAAACTATTTTTAGTTTGCTTTTTGAAGCCAAAATAAATAGAAATCAATGTCAGTAATTAAAACAGAAACAGAAATAGCAGAAAATGGAAAAAAACCATATTCTACGCTTACCTGGCACGAACCAGCCTCTTCCCTGTCGTCTTCCTCGCCCGCCAGTGGGAGCAGGAGGTGGCCGCCGCGACGCCGCGCGCCTCCACGCAGCTCCCTGCCTGCCTGGCCACCGCTTCGCGCTGGCGCGCGCGTTGATAACCTCCCCGAGATCTGGCCTATCCATTGCAGAGCGCCATTTCCCCTCTCCCCTCGGTTCTTTCCTCCCCCCTTCTACCGCCATTGTCAGGAGCTTGAGCTCGAGGAGCCCAAGCTCCCTCGCCACAGGGAAGCCCCCCCGAGTGTTCCATCCTCTCCGCAACGTCGAGCCTGTCACGCACGTCGACGAAACTGTCCTGCCCGAGACCTGCAACGCCCCTAGTGCCGTCGTCTTCAACCTCCGGGCGCCGGAAAATCGACGGTGGATCGCCGGCTACAGCCCCTCCCCGAGCAGTCTGAGCCCAGCTTCGCCTCCACCGTGAGCTTGCGAGCATTTCCCCTCTATTTCCCCTCTCTCTCCGGCACTCTAGCCCCGAGACCCATGAACCCGAGCTCCGGCAGCCGCCTCGTCTCGTCCCCGGCATGCTTTGGCCACCCATAGCCCCTCCTGATGCCCGTAGAGGATGAGGCCGAGCCTGGGGATCATCCCAGTGCTCTCGACACTCGATTCCGAGCACCACAGTGCGATTTGGTGCGTCTCCGGCGAATATCCGCCGCGGATCTGGTCGCCGCGGTCAGTCTCCGGCGGGTGACGACGTGGCCGGCCTAATCCCGGTGGTTTAGCACTAAGCAGCCACTGACAGTGGGCCCTAGCAGTGGGTCAAACCCACTTAGGGGATGGTCAGCGCGGGATTAGCTCCTCTGACGCTGACCAGTGGCCCCCACCTGTCAGGTTTGACATGACCAGGTCAGTTGACCTGCAGACGCACTGCTGACATGGTTATGACGCAATAAAATGCCAAAACTTCTAAAAATCATATGTAACTCCAATGAAAATAATTTATATATGAAAAAGTATCAGAAAAATCCAAAGAATCTGAATATGTCATTTTCAAACATGTTTGAAAATGTTACTGGACCAAACTTGTAGAATAATGAATAAGTTAAATTTTATAAATGCTATGGAGATGGAATTTGAAAATCATTTGAATTCCACTTCAAATGCTATGATCAAACATTGTTCTAACAAAACCAGTTCCATGTCATTTTCAAACATGTTCTAACAAACATTGATGAAACATATCATTTCCATGCATGTTAAAAACAAGTTGATCTGAGCATCAGGTCGAATCAATTAAAATGGTATTCGAGAATACCTCGTTTGAAGTGATATTTGAATCTAATTCAAATAAACTTCAAACCTAATAAACGTTAGCTATATTAGCATACCACCTTGCATCCTCATGCCTTCCTCATGCATCATCTTGTTGCATATGATTGTTATTGATTGTTGTCACTTCTTTCGGTAGGCTCCGCTCCTCCGGATTCCACCGAATATCCGACTGACGGATATTGTCCCTCCCCTGAGCAACAAGGCAAGCAACCATTTTGATCATCCCGATAAATCCCATGTTCTCGCTCCTGCACTTACTTATTGCATTAGGATCAAATCTTCAAATGCTTTTGCCACGTTAGTTGAACCCACTTGCTATGCATGACCTGTCTTTGTCACAGTAAATAGCTGAACCTTGCAACCTAGCATACCTGGTAGATGCTTGAGCCATGATATGCCTTGTCCTGCTATGTATGCTATGCTTCGAGTTGTGTATGGTCTATCATATGGAAGATGAACAGAATCGTGATAATGTGTTTAGTAAGTAAAGGTTGTGTGTTGAACCTGATTTGGTAAAGGTATCGGTGAAAGGCTATGTAATCCAACATGGCGGGTTGTTTCATTGGAACCATCCTTAGGACCTGAGTTCCGTGTATGTAATCCAAGATGAGATACTACCACATGCTGGGCCCTGAAATATGACCCCGCTCAACTTATTAATCGCTTAGTACTCGGTCCAAGAGTTGCAAGTAGTTTCTGGTGTTTATAGTCATGCTGGAGGCCGTGCATAGGGCTGGCCTGAGAGGTGGGCTGTGATGCGGTAGGCACTGGCACGGTGTACCAAGTGGCACCCGGATGGTGGGCTTGGGAACCCTGCGCACATCGTTTGGGGCCGTGGCGGAAACCTTGGCCGGACTTCCGTGCGGGTTACCCTTAGATAGGCGATATACCTGGACTAAGTATTAGTGTGGTTAATGGTCGTGGCCGACTCCCTCGCTGGGCTTCCGCTTGAATGTTGCCGAGGTGCATGACATGCACATGGCGATAAGTGGCGAGAGCGTGTGTGAAGAAGTACACCCCTGCAGGGTTATGATCTATTCGGATAGCCGCGTCCGCGGATATGGACTACTTGGAGACATATGTTGTTCATAGATAACTTCAATGGCTACTCATAAAATTTTCAAGATAAGCTTGAGTGTCGTGGGCGGCATTTCCGTATGGAGACGGAATGATGCCACGATGGAGTATTGTTGTGGTGTTAGTGGACTCGTGTGCGAGAAATCAAGTTGTCAAAAATTGTTTTGAAATGCAAGTTGTCTAGCCACGAGTCAAATGCTGGCTTTCCGCATGAAACCCCGCAATTCCTTATTGATACATTGCATGAGTAGATAGTTATCCTAAAGTCTTGCTGAGTACCTCCGTACCCATGTTTGCTTAATATTTGTTGCAGAGGTTGTTAATGACCCTAATGGAGGGTTCTTCCTAGACATCGACGACGACGAATAGCTGGTATCCCAGCTACGATCTGGCCCTAGGGTGGGTCTGTAGTAGAGTCAGGCCATGTGGCTTCTAGTTTCATCTGTGTGTACTCAGACAGTTTAATTACTTCCGCTGGCTTGTAACTTGAATGACTGCTATGATGGGTCGTGAGACCCCTACTTTGTAATATTATGTGTGTGGCTCTTCCGAGCCTTTAAAATAAAGCTTGTATGTTTATGGTTATGTTGTGATGCCATCGATGTATCTATACATATCGGTATGTCGTGCGTACGTGTGTCGTATTTGATATGTATGGGGTTCGATTACCTAGCCGTAGACTTTAGTAGCATTCCTTAGAGGGAAATCCCCTTGTGATCGAACGAGCCATGGTAGCCAACACCTGCTTTGCTTGGTCCTGTATGCCTCTCCCTATGCGGAACTGCCACTTTGGTTTATGACTAGACATGTCGATCCGGGTTCTTTGTCATTGGATTGCTAGCGACACAATTTCATACGCGAGTCAAAAGGCGCAAGTGGTCCCGGCTAAGGTAAGGCTGCAGCCGTGGGGTTAACCGTGCGTGAGACCGCAAAGAGATGCGATGTGTTACAGGTTGGATTCCTATGGCTTAGGATAGGGGTCCCGACATATGCGTAGGAATATTTTTGTTTCCCATGCAACGTTCCCCAACAATAGGTTCCAAAAGGACAAGTAAAGGTGGCTTTCTCTTGATAAGGTTGTGACACAAGGATTTGAGGAGAACCAGAACAACCATCTAGAAAGCAAAAATGGGTGTGCTTCGATAATCTTTCTAGCATTTGGTCCATGAAAGATAAAGGATAATGATCTTTTCTGGGAGCTTTGTTTCATTTTCTAAAATCAATTACCATTCTATAGCTAGTCACAATTCTTTGTGGAATGAGTTTATTTTTATCATTAGGAATAATAGTAATATATCCTTTCATAGGAACACAATGAAAGAGACTTACCCATCTACTATCAGCTATGGGATATATTATAGCTCCTTCCAGAAGCTTTAATATTTCATTTCTTACCACTTCTTTCATTTCGGGATCTTTGTTGGTAATCAATAACGGGTTTACCGTCCGGTTCCATATTAATATTCCACTGAGAGAGAGTGGGACTAATGCCCTAAAGATCATCAAGAGTATACCTAATAGCAGCTCGGTGCTTCCTAATAGTTTTTAACAATCTTTCTTATTCATTCTCTGTAAGGTTAGCACTGATAATAACATGACATATCTTATTTTCATCACGATGAGCATATTTCAAAGTGTCAGGTAATTGCTTTAATTCAAACACAGGATCACCCTTTGGAGGAGGAGGTCCTCCTAGAATTTCAAGAGGGAAGTTGTGTTTAAGGATAGGACGTTGTTTAAAGAACATTTTATCGATTTCATTTCATTCATGCATATGCATATCATTTTCATGGTCTAGCAAATATTGTTCTAATGGATTAGTAGGAGGAATGGAAATAGAAGCAAGACCAATTACTTCATCTTTACTAGGAAGTTCTTTATCATGGGGATTCTTACTGAACTTGGAGAAATTAAACTCATGAGACATAGCACCAAAACTAACACTAACAATGTCCTTTTTTGCAATCTATTTGAGCATTGAAAATATTAAAGAAGGGTCTACCAAATATTATGGGACAAAAATCATCTTTTGGTGAGCCAAGTACTAGAAAATGAGTTGGGTCTTTTATTTTTCCAGACAAGACTTCAACATCTCTAACAACCCCAAGTAGTGTGATAGTGTCTCTATTAGCAAGTTCAATAGTAACATGTATGTCTTCTATTTCAACGGGTGATATCTCACGCATAATTTTTTGATATAAGGTAAAAGGAATAAAACTAAAACTAGCACGCATATCACATAAACCAAGATAACAATGATCTCCTTTTTACTGAGATAACATGCATACCAATAACAGGTCTATTTTTATCTTCAGTATCAGGTTTGGCAATTCTAGCAGCTTCGTCATAGAAATAAATAACACCGCATCCATATTACCGACCAAGAGATCTTTAACCATAGCAATACTAGGTTCTACCTTGATTTTATCAAAGGGTTTGGTTGTTCTAACATAACTCTTGTTAACCATGTTGAAGCTTTAGCACTTTCATTTATCCAAAGAAGGAAAGGTGGTTTCTCAATATAAGTAGTAGCCAAAACTGGGTCGACATTGTAGACGATAGTTTCATGCTCAACTTTAATTGGTTCTTCAACTTTTCATTTAATAGGTGGATCATATTAAAACCATTTCTCTTTGGGGAGATCAACATGAGTAGCAAAGGTTTCACAAAATGAGGCTACTATCTCAGAATCAAGTCCATATTTAGTGCTAAAATCATTGGAAACATCTATATTCATAAAAGATTTAACACAATCAAACTCCAGTTGTATACCTGACTCTTTACCTTTTTCGAGTTCCCAATATTTAGAGTTGCGTTTAATTCTTTCCTAAATATCCGACCTGAATTCAATAGTCTTCTTCATAAAAGAACGAGATCAAGAAGTATCGAGCATGGTTTGATTATCACGAGAAAGCCAAGCATAAAAATTCTGAATAATAACTTCTCTTGGGAGATCATGATTGGTGCATGAATGTAACATTGACTTCAGCCTTCCCAAGCGAGCGAGACACTTTCTCCTTCACGAGGCTAAAAATTGTAGATAGATTTCCGATCACGATGAACAAGATGGGTAGGACAATGTTTTTGGTGAAACTCCAATTGCAATCGATTCCAGTTCTAATATATTGTATCATCACATAGCCTATACCATGCCAATGCTATTCCCCAGAAGGTAAATGGAAAACCTTCTTCTTGACTTCATCTCCGGATAAGCCTCCAAGCTTAAATAATCCACACACTTCATCTACATAGATTAGGTGCATATCGGGATGTTCTGTTCCATCTCCTGCATAATGATTAGCTAGCAGTTTCTCTATGATACCTCAAGGAATTTCATAATAAATATTTTAGTAGGTTCCGTAGGTTGAGGGAAAACTCATGGTGTTTCCGATCGACGTGAAGATTCCCCAAAAAAAACCCTGAAAGGATTACTTGGTGTTTCCGGTCGACATGAAGATTCTCCTCAGTGACAAGTGACATTAAATTTCAGTATCTAACATAAATTATGCTTACCAAAGGCGCTTCACTCCCTGGAAACGGCATCGGAAAAGATTCATGATGACCGACAAGTACAAGGGATCAATCGTAGCCCTTTCAATAAGTCAGAGTGTCAAACCCAACGAGGGGTTTTCAACAACGTAATTTTAGCAAGCACTAAAATAGGAGTAACAAGTTGTTTGATAGCATGATAATTGTAACAAGTAGCGAGTAGCAATAGTAACAATAAGTGTAACAAGGTATCCCAATCCTTCTGTGGCAAAGGACTGGACGGAATGTTTTCTTATAATAGCCAAAGCATTGTTGAGGGCACACGGGAATTTCATCTAGTCACTTTCATCATGCCGAGTTAATTCACGTTCAATACATTGATAATTTGATATGTGGGTGGACCGGTGCATGGGTGTTGTTATTATTTGAAAAAGCCTCCCACTTATGATTAAACCTCCCGCAAGCATCCGCAATTACGAGAAAAGTATTAAGAATAATTTCTAACCATAGTATTAAACATATGGATCCAAATCAGCCCCTTTACGAAATAACTTCAAAGTAATTGTTTAAGTTTTGGTCACTCTCGCAACCCACCATCTAATAACTACTACGCAATGCATTCCCTTAGGCCCAAAGATGGTGAAGTGTTATGTAGTCGATGTTCACATAACACCACTAAGGGAATAACAACATTCATATCATCAAAATACCGAACGAATATAAACTTCACATGACTACTTGCAACATGACTTGTCCCGTGGCCTCAACAACAAAAGTAACTACTCACAAGTGATAAACATGATCATTATCAGAGAGGTAGTAAATAGCATATTGGATCTGAACATATGATCTTCCACCAAATAAGCCATAAAGCATCAACTACAAGATGTAATCAACACAACTAGTCACCACGCGGGTACCAATCTGAGGTTCTGATAGAATATTGAGCACAAGAGATGAAATAGGGTTTTGAGAGGAGATGGTGTTTTTGAAGATGTTGATGAAGTTGTCCTCCCTAGAATGAGAGGGTTGTTGGTACGATGGCCTCGATTTCCCCCTCCGGGGCGGGGGGAGTGCAAAAGTGCTCCTACCCAAGTTCTGCCTCGAGACGGAGGCGTTCCGTCCCGAAAGTCCGCTCTTTATTTTTTTTCATGTAACAAGTGAATATATACCAGAAGATATTCGCCAAAAGTAGGTTTGATGGCCCACTACCCACCAGGCCGCACAAGGGGGGCTCGCAAGCCATGATTCCTAATGACCACCTCGCAGCCCCCCTCTGGTACTTCCTTCTTCCAATATTTTTTATTTATTCCTTAAAAATTCCTCGTGAAGTTTCAGCCCATTTGGTGATGTGCAGAATAGGTATCTTTGACGTAGCTTTTTTAGGTCCAAAATTCCATTTGTCGACATTGTCCCTCTTGGTGTAAACCTTGAATATTATGAGAGAAAAGGCACTAGAATTAGTCCATAAAGTGGTACAATGCATAAAAACAAAATAAATAACAATACTAAAACATGATGCAAAATGTTTGTATCATTTCTCAACAAGCAATTTTTTAATGCAGTTTAGCTAGGCATGATGATTTCAATGAAGCTCACATAAGAATAGTAGATGAAACATGCAAAAGAGCATCATGCATCACATGACAAGTACATTTAAGTCTAGCCCACTTCCTACGCATAGGGATTTTGCAAGCAAACAAATTATTATAGCAAGACTCAACTTCCATAGGAAGGGAAAACAAGCATGACTTTGAAACTTTGAACACATAGGAATGAACCTTGATATTATTGTAATACATAGAAGCATATGTTCCTCTCTCATAATTGTTTCCGGTAGCATCATGAAGGAATTCAACAATATAACTATCACATGATTCATTCTCTTCATGATAAATAAGCATATAATTTTGATTACTACACACACAAGCAAACTTATTATCATTCATAATAGTGGTGGAAGCAAACTCACCAAAATAGATATCATGAGACACTTGATTGATATAACCACGTTGAATATTAAAATCATGATGGAAAGTTGCATGGTTATTATCACCCTTTACAGCATACATGTCATCATCATAATCATCATAGGTAGCAACTTTGTTATCATAATCAATTAGAACCTATTCCGAAATAGTGGAATCATCACTAAATAAAGTCATCACCTATCCAAATCCACTTTGATCATTATATAAAGATTCAACACCCTCCAAAATAGTGGGATCATTAGTACATAAAGTTCACACACTTTCAAACCTAATTTTATCAATATAATCATCATAAAAAGGAGACATGCTTTTATAATTATAAATTTGCTCACAAAAACTTGGGGGACTACAAATATCATCTTCATACAACATTGTACCCAAGATTCTGATAAACATTATTTTTAGAAATTAAATTGTCAAACATGTCATTTTCATCAAAGATAGCATCCACAATCTTGTCGGTTTGCATATCATTAGCATAATCACTCTTATGATCAATAGTAAGGATGACATCAATAGTATAACAATTATTATCATCATAATTTTCCAAGTTTGGCCAAAACTATTTTGAATATTATAAGGAGTATCATTATCTTCCCGATCATCCTCATCATAACAACTAATAGGCATAACAAAATAATCATCAAGTGTATCATTGTACACACTACTTTTGTATTCATTCTCAACAATGATAGGAACAACATTATTTGAGAAGGATGACTTTTACCTTTACCTTTTCTTCTGCTCTTCTTCTAATTTACCACATTTCGTGTGGCTTTAAGTAATTTTATCGAGAATCTTATTGAAGAGATTGGTTCAATGGGAAGCTCCTCCTTGCAACCTGATTCATCACGAGAAACAATAGGAGGGTAGTGGGAGACCTCTACCCATTCATTAGTCTACATTTTTTTATTCTATTGGTGTTTTCGACTCTTTATAGCTGGTAATATAAGCATTCTCCTTGCAATTTACTACACAAACCATATATATATATATTTTATAGATCATTTTCATTGTCATTAGTGATAATCAGTATATCAAACCAATCGTTTTTAGGTGAAAATTCTTTATAAACCAAAAATAAACAAAGTTCATTATAGATTTCACAGAAGATCACATTATCACCATATTTGGAAGCGGTTTGATCTTGAAAATGCATGCATTGGAAATTAAGATGACAAACCCTATTGAAATGTTCATAAGTAACGGGATGGAGAGAGCATAATCTTGTGGCCAATTCGTGTATCACTTTCAGCCACCAATTAGTGTGATCACAGTTATGCAGCTTACAAAATCTATAATCCCTATATGGAAATTCTTCACAAATTTTATTCACTCCACGAAAATTGACATGCTTATAGGAAATCCTTTTATCATGACTAGTGCAATCATCATTAACATCATGAATATTCAGAGAATTCAAACTAACAATATTACTATCATGATCCTCATTCAAGGAATGCACATTAAGCATTTTTATAAATTCTTCCTGTAACAATTGAGCATAATTTTCTGAACCATCATTTTCACAAAAGACATTAAAAAGGTGAAGCAATTGAGGCAACCTAAATTCCACTTTTTTGAAGTTTTCTTTTCATAAAACCAAACTAGTGAAAAACAAGGAACTAAAATATTTAATTGCAATATCTAAAGATATACCTTCAAGCACTCACCTCCCCGGCAACGGCGCGAGAAAAGAGCTTGATGTCTACTATGCAACTTTATTCTTGTAGACGTTATTGCGCCTCCAAGTGTAGAGTTTTGTACGGCAGCAACAAATTTCTCTGAAGTGGATGACCTAAGGTTACCAATCGATGGGAGGTGTAGGATGAAGTTGGTCTCTCTCAATCAAGCCTGCAATAAAATACAAGAAATATCTTGTGTCCCCAACACACCCAAGACAGTGGTTAATTTTATAGGTGCACTAGGTCGGCAAAGAGATGGTGATACAAGTGTAATATGGATAGTAGATATAATTTGAAAAAATAAAAATATTAAGATAACAATTAGTAAAGAGCAAGCCAGACGGTCTATTAATTCTTGGAAATTAGGCCTAGGGTTCATACTTTAATTAGTGCAAACTCTCAATAATTCTATCATTGTAGAATCATATGGTCATCCCTCAACATGCAACAAAGAATTACACCAAAGTTCCTATTTAGGGGATAACATAATAAGAAGTTGTTGTATGTGGCGAACCACCTCGAAGTTATTCTTTCCGATCAATCTTTTGGGATATTCCTATAGGTGTCACAAACAGCCCTAGAGTTTGCACTAGAATAACACTTATGATACATATCAATCAACCCTAATGTCACCTAGATACTCCAATGTCACCTCAAGTAACCATGGGTTAATTATGTGACATGCATCAAACAATTTCAAATTCATCATATTCGATACAACACAAAGTACTTCAAAGAGTATCCCAAGATTTCTCTCAGATAAAGTATGACAAGAACGTGTATCAACCCATATGCATAGATTACCCCATTGTCACCACGGGAATCCGCAAGTCTAGTACAAAGATATACATGAAGTGATCTCAAATCCAATATTCAATCCAACGTAATGAGATCTCTATGAAAAAATTCAATTCACCACAACAAGGTAGCAAGGGAATAACATCAGATGATCCAACTATATTCAATTCATCAAGATCGTGACATCACAAGAACACGAGAGAGAGAGAGAGAGATTAAACAGATAACTATTGGTACATACCCTTAGCCCTGAGGCTGAAATACTCCCTCCTCATCATGGCCTCCACCGGGATGATGAAGATGGACGCCGGAGATGATTCCCCCCTCCGACAGGGTACTGGAAAGGCTCCAAATTGGGTTTTATTTGATAGAGAGAGTTATGGAGGCGGAGCGGAAGTTCTAGGTTAACTTTCCGAGGTTTATGGATTTATTGGAATTTTCAGCGTTACAATCACGTTAGCCAGAGCCACATGGCCCCCACAATCTATCAAAGCGCACCTAGGGGTGGCGCGCCCTTTTGTCTTGTGGCCCATAGGTGGCCCCCTTCGGTGGTTCTTTTCTCCGATATTTCTTAATTATCCCAGAAAAAGTCATAAAAAGTTTTGAGAGATTCTGAGAACTTCTGTTTTCTACACAAAAGGAACACCATGGTCATTCTATTGAAAATATCGTGAGTCAAGGTTAGTTCTAAATAGATCATATAAAGTGCATCAAAATTATATAAAACTATTGTAAACAGAGGCAAATATGGCATGAATACTTCATAAATTATCGATGCGTTGGAGACGTATCAAATACCTAATGACCTATCATTCCCATAATTTATATCACCAAATATAAGCTATGGACACACTAAACAAGCAAACTATGTATGCAAAACAGAATCTATCAAAAAATGAACAATCTATAATGATTTCGACTAAAACCATACTTCCATGTCTCTAAAACTTCTAAAAAATTGAGAGAACATAGGAAATTTAATAGGAATATTGTGCAAAAATTTCAAAATATTTTGATTCTCTAGTAAAATTAGAGAGTTTTTATACTCGACACAAAAGTTTCTGTTTTTGCACAGAATCAAACTAACAAGTATCCACACTATCCCAAAGCGTTTACTTGGCACATTATTAACATAAAAGACACAAGACATGATTACTAAAGTATTTTAATTGTATTAACAAAGAAAACAATAGGTATAAGTATTAGGTTCCCTCCCAACAAGAGCTTTTCTTTAATGCCTTTTAGCTAGGCATGATGATTTCTATGATGGTCACAGAAGAATAGTAAATGGAACATGCAAAATAACATCATGAATCACATGTCAAGCACATGTAAGTCAAACCCACTTCATGTGCATAGGGATATTGTACTCAAACAATTTGTCGTATCAAGAATCAACGTGTATAGGAAGGCAAAACAAGCATAACTTCAAAATTTTGAACACATTGGGAGGAAACTTGATATTATTGCAATATCTACAAGCATATGTTAGTGTCTCATAATAATTTTCAGTAGCATCAAGAAGGAATTCAACAATATAGCTATCAGATAAAGCATTGGTTTCCTGATCCACAAGCATAGAATTTGCATTACTCTCCACATAACCAAATTTCTTCTTATCCATAGTAGTGGGAGCAAACTGAACAAAATAATTATCATGAGACACTTGATTGACATAAACAAATTGAATATTAAAATCATGATAAAAAGTTTCATGGTTACCATTACTCTTTATAGCATATATTTCATCACCATAATCATCATAGATAGCAACTTGGTTGTCATAATGAATTAGAACCTCTTCCTAAATAGTGGAATCGTTACTAAATAAAGTGATGACCTCTCCAAATTAACTTTTATCATTATGTATAGATTCGACACCCTCCAAAGTAGTGGGATCACAAGTACCTAGAGTTGACATTCTTCCAAACATACTTTCATAAATAGGAGGCATGCCATCATCATAATAAAATTTGCTCATCCAAACTTTAGGGACTAAAAATATCATGTTCATCAAACATAGCATGCCCAAGCTTGTAGCTTTGTATATCATTAGAAACATGGATATTCGTAGAGTTCATAATAACTAGATTGAAATCATGCTTATCATTCAAGGATTTAGTGCTAAACATTTTATTAAAAAATTTCTTCTATTACTTTGGCACAATTTTCAGATCCATCATTTTCACGAAAGACATTATAAAGATGAAGCGTTAGGGTTAACCTAAGTTCCGTTTTTTGCATTGATATTTTATAAACCAAACTAGTTATAAACAAGCAACTAAAAGATTCAGTTGCAAGATTTAAAGATATACCTTCAAGCACTCACCTCTGAGGGGGTACCGGACTAAGGGGTCCTAGGTCTGCCGGCCTCTCTCTATGTGTTGGACAGGTGGGCCGCCTTGTTACTATTACTAAATGACCGAGCTATAGGATGACACCGTGTCAGTAGAGAAACTGTCAGAATCGGGGCTCCGTAGACCCAGATAGTTTCGAACTCTGTGGTGCGCTTACTCTGCTACCTTGTTCTACGTCTCAACTTCACTGTGACTCTCCGACGGCTCGAGCTAAGGAAAGCAAACAAGAACATGCAAGCAGTTTTCCCAGGTTCGGGCCACCTTGTTGTGTAAGACCCTACTCCTGCTTGTTTGGATTATTTGAGGTGGAAGACGAGTACAAAGGCGGGTTGTTGCCCTAGTGGAGACGATGGATCGAGAGATCCTGCTACAGAGGTCGGACCTCCCGTTTATACTGGCCTTGGTCCTCTTCCCCCAAAAATGTACTTGGCGGGAATGGTCGCCACAAAGGCCAGTTTGAAAGGGCACAAGACTGCATCCTTCCCTGTAAAAGGTGGTAATAACCTAAAAAAGCCCTTCGACATGACGCGCTGGTGTGCTCGGGGGTGACCTCCGTCTTGCCGAGCCCCCAGTCTTAGTCCTCTTTAACATAATGGGAATCCCTTGGGGTTTCTTTGGGAGCCCGTCAGCTGACCCTGCTTCCTTATCAAGAAAGCGGAAAGCCTCCCTGTCCATGCCTGCTGGCACCGTTCCTCAGCCACATGCACTGACCATGTCACCCACATGAAGATGTAGGGTTGCGTGACCCTGCCTGGTTGCCCTTGACGAGCATGTCCTGCAAGGGCCTTAGAGGTGGCCTCAGGACGTGTCCTTGCAGCGGGCGACCTCTCGTGGTCCTTGGCAATGATCCTCAGGTGCTCGCCTCACAATGCGAGGGCCCTTGCGAGGGTCTTCCATGCTGGGCTTGCCGATGGGCCAAGCCATGCTTGTGCGAAGCGTCGTTCCTGGGGCCGCAGTCCGACAAGCCTGGGTACCCCCGGTCCTAGGGCCCCAAAAGAAACCTCTAAACCATGGTGTGTGCTCCAAGTCAAGATGATAGAATCGACATGTTTATTCTGTGATAGTAACCGACCATATGTAACCCTACATACCCCTAGTGTCTATATAAACCATATGGTTTAATTCATAGAGGACATAACCACCATCTAGGGTTTAGCTCAGTTTACCTCCTGGTAGATCAAATGTGTAGTCATCATACTCACATCAATACAAACAAGTAGGATGTAGGGTTTTACCTCTTCGAGAGGACCTGAACCTGGGTAAATATTGTCCATGTGTTTTCAAGTTCCCGATTGATCAAAGATCCACAGCTCGGGACCCCCTAACCGAGATCTTCTGGTTTTGACAACGACATTGGTGCTTTACGTGATAGTTCTGCTATAGGGTCGCCAAAGGATCGAGGACTCGCCTGATCATCACCAGCACCGTCTACAACAGGGATGTGTTCGTCCCTTGAGAGATCTTGGAGTTCGGCAGCATCGTGTTGCACGCTGATCCGACCAGTTACCTTGGCTACGTCAGAAACATAAGCCACGATTAGGAGATCGGGTGTGGGAACCTAGAGTTCATCGTTCACTCCAAGGAGATCTTATTCCAACGAAGCTTTCGACTCCCCTTGAAGAGCTCGTGAGTCCTGATGCCATAACAATGGGAGAGAAGGACCACGCCACTAGAGTTACCTCCACCCTGGGTCCGACCTTAGAGCCCGAAATAGTCGATACCCTCGAATCATCTTTGGTCGAAGACTACCAAGGCGCGACTTTGAACAACCCCGTAATAGTGATACTATGGATCGACATGCACACTCCAAGAGCATGTACTCTGCAGTTATCTCGGCATTAAACGAGAAACTCAGTCGGATCCAAGCCAAGGGGATAACCGACGCCCAATCCTTGGTATATGAAGAGGCCGGGATTAAACCCGACAAGAGGGGAATTGATGTCCCACCTATCACACACTTGGTCGCCACCATCCAGGACCAGGCCGAGGGATCGCTCTCCCAGGCGCCCGAGCTGAGAACGGCTTATGTTCAGGTTTCCGATCACTAGTATTGTTCCTCTAGTTCAGAACCAGGACTTCACCCCGAAAAAAGTTGACGTTGAACCCTGATTCGGTGCACGACGTGGATAGCATATGGTGGTGTCCGGTTAATAATCTGGATCCCAAGCTCAGCACGCCGAACTCCACGATGGTACACGACATGACCATCAAAGATGCAAAATCACGTCCTATCAGGATGCAAAGTTTTTGCCAACCCACCCACAAGTCGAATGCTCTCAAAGTAATTCAGAGAAGTCTGATATATGGAACCTATCTCTCATCAAACAGCAGCCAGGGGAGATAGTTCAACACTTCTGGGCTAAATTGCTCCTTACCAAAATCATGATGGAAGACTATAGCGGTCAGAAAATCATAGCAACCTTCCAACATAACTTCCATGATGAAGGAATCCTAAATGCCCTCGCTCGTCGCCACATACAAAACTTCATCAAGCTATTGGCGAGCTATGCAAATACTACGCCATGTAAAGCACCTGTGTGACAGCCCGATGCCGACGTTCCAGAAGATCCCCCTTCTATTCCATTTCCATCGTGTGTTTAATTATATTTGTCGCATCATCATCGCATCATGCACATCATCAACATTGCATCGACACTCCGTTGATGCCAGTTTTCAAAACTTGCATCCGTTGTTAGTTGCCAGTTCTCGTCGTTGTCTGTTCTGAGCCCGACCACACACGCACGCGCCCGCGACAACGTTTAAATCTTGTTTTCAAAAGTGTGCATAAAACTTTCTCTGCTTGGGTTGAGAATTGACGTGCGGTGTTATTTTAATATAGGTAGGCGTTTAATTGACGTATTCGGTCTATCGTCGAACGTCTTTCGGTGTTTTAAAACTCATTGTCGCGCCGCCCGTTTTCCCTATCTTCTCCGGATGCATACTCTACACAGCCACTCGTCCGCCCTGCGTTCGGAATTATTCGAATCCGACCGCGCGGTCGGATCCGGGTCGAAATTTCGCTAAACCTAGCCCCCCTTGCCTATAAATAGGACCTCCCATGCCATTTTTAGACAACCCTCGTTCTCCACCTCGAAAACCGTGCCTAACCCTAACCTAAACCACTCTCTCTCTCCTCCCTTCCTCCTGTGCGCAGCCGCCGGGCCCGCGAGGCCTAGATCGGGCCCGGCCATGCCCATCTGGCAGCCGCCACCGCCGGCTCCTCTCCCTGCCCGAGCTCCAGCACCTCCCTGTCATCGAGCAGAGCCACCAACCCGCGCCGCGCCCGTACCTCGTCGGTCCCTCCTCCAGCCGCCGCTCGGGGGACCCGCCACAGGTGCCTCGCCCTCACCTAGCCACCCTGCAAGCCGGCCGCCTCCCTGATCCTCCCCGTCGTTCGCCGCCTGTGCCAGCACCTTGTGCGCCGCTAGCCCGAGCCGGCTTTCTCTGTCGCCCTGCGCCAGATCGGGCCGCCGCCTCACGCAAGATCCGGCGAGCCGCCGCCCAGATCCGGCTGCCGCGCCCTCGCTGGACCCGCCACAGACCTCCCTTGTGCCCTGGGGGATCTCCTCCCCGTCCGCCTTCACGCATCGGCCGCCGCCAGGCCCCGTGCCCTCGAGCACGACGAGGAGCATGACGAGGAGCCGTCGCCCCGCCTGGGCCTTCCACGCACAGTGGCCCAGCACCGCGTCCTCCTCGCCTCGGCCAGGCCGGCCCCAGTAGTTTAGCCCTATTAGTGGTTTAGGCCTGTTAGTTTTTTTTAGGATTCGGTTTAGTTAATTTCAGGTTTATAGACGATATTAAAACGTTCATAACTTTTAAACCGCAAGTCGGATAGCGACGTGTAGCATATGGTTTTTGTGTAGAATCTTGCGTAGAATTCGAATTTACAGCTTGCATAATTGTTTGACGTAGTTTACCGTGCCAAATGCATAGTTTTACGTGTTGTTCCAATAGGATCCGTTCCGTAGTTATTTCTCGTGCGTGTCCGGATTGCTCGAATGTCGTAGATAAAATGTTAATGTTTTAGGAACCCCTTTGCCATATATTTTAGAGTAGTCGTTCGTATTTTTGCCTGTAGGGTTTAGCTGCTAGTTTATTTTCCGGGATTAGGATATTATCTCGCATTTGCGTGTGGTGAAATTATTGTTGTGCAACCCCACATGTATTATATGTTTCAGGGTAGAAAAATCCATAGGATTTTTCTGTGTATTTAGTTTTAGCTTTTGAGGAAGTTAGTTCGCGTGATATTTTGCCATGTTGCCCTCTTGACTATTCTGTGTGATTTAATCAATGCTTCGTTTGAAGGAGTTGTCTATGAGAGAGTTGCTCTTGGATGTTTAGCCTAGCCCCTGGTAATTTTTGTTGCAATAGAAATCCATGTTTAGGTGTGGTTTGTTTGATCTAAAGTTGCTAGAAAATAGTGCTGATTTGGAGATGCTGAAATATTTGTAAGTCTGAGATCTGTTATATTTTGTTGATGTCTTTGCATGAGTTTATCTTGTGATCTGTAGCTCTTTTGAGGTTGGTGCAATGGAGTTAGTTGTCCACTTTGGGATTCTCTAGCATGCTGTGAATTTTCATGTTATTTGGAGTCCTGTAGATTGTGGTTTTGCTGCTGTCGATATGCCTTCAGATTGAAAACTGCAGTTTCATAAACTGCTATTTTCACTAAGTCTGAAATAGTGTGTGAGATGCCATTTTGTGACTCCTTTTCCTAGTGTTCCATGCTTCCATGCTAGTTGTTGTTAGTTGTATGTTGTAGTGCTTCCTGCCCTCTATCATGTCATGTCTTGGTTGAGTATATTTGAGTAGAGTAGCTCGTAGTTGTGGGGTGTAGAAAATGCTATGTGGTTGTTTTTGGCAGATTGTAGTGATATCTTGTTTTGCTAGTAGTTGTTGAACCGTTGCTCCGTTTTGATCGTGTCCTATATGAAACTTGCTTAGAATCTTGTGTAGCTTAATTTTATCTTTCTGGTTGTGTGTTTTGAGATGCTCGTGACCGTCGTTACACACATATTGCATACATGCCATCATATCTTGCGGTGGTCGTATCTTTTGAACCGTAGCTCCGTTGGAGATGTTCTCTATGTGTAACTTGCTTGTAACGACGCGTAGAATCACGTGAAACTATTTGTTTTTCTGTTTAACAATCATTTAAATGTGTTAGTTCAGATCTGGGCAGAATTGTAAATTAACATGTGAGGTCGTTTCGGAGGTTCTATATGTCATTTCCGACCTCATTTAAAATGCCTAGATAGGTAGTTTAATTACGCTTCACCTCTTGACATGTTTAACCACATTTAATATTGCCGTGTATCTATCGGGATAAAACTAAATAACTCTTATGTGGAGTTTCGTCAATATGCAACTCGTTGCATATTGAACTTCACTTAATGTGTAGTGTTTGATTGTGTGAATTGACATTCCGTGTCTTGCATATATTCAGCTGATCATGCATCATTTGTGTTGTGCATCGTGTGGTGTATATCGTGTGCTGATTCTTGTTTCCAGTTTCCTCCGTCTCTATATAGTTCCGCAAGCGTGTCGGATTGTGAGGACCAGTTCAACTACATCGGTTCGTCTGCTTCACGGAGTCATTCTTCTTCCAAGCAGGATCTCAGGCAAGATGACCATTTCCTCAGATACCATTACTATTATTGCCATGCTAGTATTATCGTTTTTGTCTCTATGTCTCGTTGCCTACCACATGTTAAATATCAGCCACTCAACAATGCCATGAAAACCTTCAACCTATTCACAACCTAGCAAACCACTAATTGGCTATGTTACCGCTTGCTTAACCATGTGTTAGCATTGCTAGTTGCAGGTGCAGTTGCTTCCATGTGAAAACATGGGTTCCTTGTTATATCACTATATTAAATGTTATTTATTTTAATACACCTATATACTTGGTAAAAGGTGGAAGGCTTGGCCTTTCTAGCCTGGTGTTTTGTTCACCTTTGCCCCTTAGTTTCGGCTACCGGTGTTATGTTCCATAATTGAGCGCTCCTAACACGATCGGGGTTGTTATGGAGACCCCCATGATAATTCGTTTTAGATTAAAGCTGGTCTGGCAAGGCCCAACAATGGTACTACATTTTCCCAACACAATTTTGTTAATACTAAAAGCATCGGGCGTCATGAACCCGAGGAGTAATTTTACATAATACAGGGAGGGCCAGTGCTGATGGTGCTGGTCCAAAACAGAGCAGCTCACTAACGCTACCCGGGGCAACTCGGCGTCTGGCGTGGTAACCAGCGCTCATCTGTCGTGTCCTGAGAACGAGATACGCGGCTCCTATCGGGATCGACCACACGCTGGGTGGCCTTGCTAGATTAGTTTTACCTTTGACGAGATATCTTGTGCATCGGGATTTCGGTGATGCTTTGGGTAATCTCAGAGTTGAGGTTTTCCACTAAGGAGTCCAACGAGATCGCGAGCTTCGTGATCGAGCATTTCTATGAGGCTTGTGGTAATTTGTGATGGATTAGTTGGAGCACCCCTGCAGGGTTAAATCTTTCGGAAAGCCGTGCCCGCGGTTATGTGGCAATGTGGAAACTTTGTTTAACACTGGTTCTAGATAACTTGAAGTTAACTTAATTGAAACATGCCAACTGTGTGCATAACCGTGACTGTCTCTTTCATGAGTTCCTTCTCCGATCGAGGACACTGTGGGGTTATGTTTGACATAAGTAGGTGTGCAAGATCATTCATTTGATCATCAGTTGTTCACGTTCGTTATGCGTAGATCATCCCCCTCTTTATTCTTGTACTCATAAGTTAGCCACCTCATATTATGCTTAGTCGCTTGCTGCAGCCTCATCACTTAACCATACTTCGCCCAATAAGCTTTGCTAGTCTTGATACCTTTGGAAATGAGATTAGTGAGTGACCTGTGGCTCACAGATTACTACATCACCAGTTACAGGTACAGGTAAAGGTTACTTGATGCGAGCGCGTTGATTGTTCATTTGGAGTTGCTTCTTCTTCTTCTTCGATCTAGGATGGGTTCCAGGCCGGCAGCCTGGGATAGCAAGGATGGACGTCATTCTTCTTTTCTCGTTTGTTTTTGTCCGTAGTCGGACCCTGCTCTTCTTCATGATGATTATGTATTGTACTGCTGATGTAGCTTGTGGCGAGTGTAAGCTAATTCTATATATATATATATATATATCTCTTCTTTTCAGTACATGTACTTGTAACGATATTCATTCTTGCGACACGACGAGATGCGCTTCTATCCCTGACGAGGCCCTCGTGCCAAATTGAGGATAGGGTCGCATCTTGGGCGTGACAACCTGGTAGACTCAACACATGTGCATAGAGTCAATCTAGGAAGATAAATGAAAAGGAGCTCGGAGGAAGCGCATAACCCCACGACAATCGACCAAACATAAGCCCGCCAAGAAAAAGAATAAACCACTTGCAGGATCCAGAACTGTACTTGACGCACTATTGGACAAACTATGCTTCATACACTCCGCCCTGGTGAACACAAACCCGACTCATAACCTTTGAGGTTGCTTGGTCAGTAGGCAAGTTGCAAAAGCGGAGAGGCCATCCTCGGGGTCCCACTAATGGGGTTGTACATTAGGGGTAGGTCTACACACCTCCTTCCTTAGGCCCACCTAGGACCCCTTATGGACATGAGTCTCCTTAAAGTCACCGTGCAAGCCTCGACCTCAGTTGGTTCAACAACCATCACTCGGTCTGCCTGGAGTCACTCGAACAACCTTGTGTTAGTCGGACACATATCCTGTCACTCGGAACACAGGAAGGTGAAGGCACAAAACAGGCTTCAACGGCTAAGGAATTAATCCGACACATGAAATGATGTGAAGACTCATTTTAGAAGTAACGCCAAGCGTTAAAGCTATCGTTTCTAGTAACTTCCCTCTTTATTAACATTAATTGCCTTGTAATGAAGCTCGGTTGGTCGTGGAAGCTACTATATAAGCCACTCCTGGGCTCCAGCTCAATTGTTCAACACTTTGTAATATTTTGCACCCCCATAAGAAATAATCAGCCTCAGGGCCTGTTACCATTTCCGAGTGGGGCCTGAACTCGTACATTCGAGTGCATTCGCTGCGCCTAGTTAGACTTCGCCCCTTCGTTCGTACACCTAGGTACTATTGTTAGGTTCAGTCCCACGACAGTTGGCGCTCACCATGGGGCTACGCGTCTAGCAAATCCAGCACATTTGGAGATTTATCACATTTTCGTCAACATGATGACACTCGACGGAGAGATCCTCTTCGGTTCCGTCAACTTCATAGTCGACGACTGAGTGTGGCTGCAGGATGCGCCACTGGACACCGACGCTCTCCCCGTGTGAGGTACATCGCATTTCAGAGCGGTAGAGCACGAAGTCCTTATCTGGCAGCCATTGGTGTCGCATCACTCGGCATCCTACGTACCGCTACCATTTGCCGTAAGCAGTCTAGGCGCTCGAGGATGCAGCGGTGGATCAAACGTGCCATGGCTAACCAGGCTAGTTACGGACAGGTGGCCATGCTCAGCTCCGATGAGACCACCGCCAGCCTCTTCCCTTCGTCGAGCGAGGAGTCACTCACTGACTCCGACCGTGATTGCAGCAGGGGTGCGGCCGAGATCCTGATGGCCGACACCACAAATGGAGGCAACCCAGGTTACTCCACGGAGAATTCTCCCAAGCGTGACGGCGGAGAGCATCACCAAACTAATGGCAGCCACCACATTCTGCAACCGCTCACTGATCAGCAGCGGGTGGAACTCGGGCGGAGGAGCGATCATGTCCTCCACACCCGCATCACCGGGAACACCCCAGAGGAGATCACGCTTGAGAAAGCATGGTTAGCCAATCTGGCCGAGCTCGAGCGTATCGAGCGGCTCCAGCATTCGCTGGATGCTCGGGATGCAAGGGACCAGCCGAGCTCCAGTTGCACACGCAAGCAATTTTTTGCGAAGATCGTCTATGGCACATCAAGGAGATGCGGACTCCTCTACTGAACGTGGCTTCCTACAATCAGACTGCCGATTCCATTCAGCCGAATGACAGCGCAGTCGGGGAAGGCATTCGGCAGATTCAAGCCCTGCAGAAGACGACCTTGCAGCAGGGTTCCGTAGTGTCGCAGTCACGGCACCGCATTCACAGCAATTCCTTCCAGACGGACACCATGTTGTCGGCTCATAGCCCGCACATGCACAGACGACGCCGAAGGTGTCGTCCTCCTCAGTGAGGCCCGCGGGGAGAGTGGAGGAAGGTTCATCGGGACCGAAGCAGGTCACCCCCATAGGCGAGTGGCTCACTCGGTCGATGTCCTCACGACCGCAGGCCAACCCCAATCAGCATCGGAGTAATGAGGGCGGCGACTATCGGGATGCCAAGGTCAATGCTCGGTCTATCATGACACAACAAGTGATCGATCGATCGCGAGCTGGTCGGGGAGTGTCCAGCCTCGACCGTTTGTGTCGACACATCCGACAGGCCGAAATCCTCTCCAACTACAGGTTGGCCACGGGGATCGGCAAATTCAACATCGATTCGACGCTAGAGACTTAGCCGGAAGACTACCGAGTGGCCGTCTAAATCGGCTCCGGTGATGACTACATCGCTATGTTGGAGGGGTCCGCGAGGGCGCGGCTCAACCAGCTGCCCTCTTGCATTGTCCATAGCTGGGGCGATCTCGTCCAACTGTCTGCAAAGACCTTCGAGGGAACGTACAGACACCGAGGCGGCATGACGAAGCTGCAACATTGTGTCCAGAATATAAACGAGACTCTCCTGGAGTACATTTAGCGATGGACCACAATCCACCAGGCCGTGTGTGCGTTCAAAGCGGGCACTCGGTATCGAGAGCTCATCCTCAAGTGCAGCCGATCAGGGGACCTGTCCCTTGGTAGGGCCTTGGAGATCGCCAGTCCGTACATCAAAGGCCGAGCCAGCGAGACCCCTCAGCCGGGCAACGCTGGGAAGAAGCAAAATCGAAAAGGAAACCCGTCAGGTAAAGCCGAAGTAGCTGCTATCCCAGGACGAGGCCAAAGAAAATCCAAAAAGAAGAAGGACTGGGCTGGCAAAAAGAAAGCCGAGTCAAAGAGCAACCTGTTAGACCAACCTTGTGTGATTCATTCTCGCAAAGACGAGGAGGGGGAGACTATCCACGCTAATTACACAGCTCTCAAGTGTCATCTGCTCCGGACGGAGATGGGCAGAGAACCCCCCAGGGAAAAGGAGGATGAGGACAAACCTGCGGATGCCTCCGGGTATCCCAACATCCATGCGACCCTCATGATCTTCGCCAACATCGAGAGCAAGAGCCGATTGGAAGTTATCAACCGGGAGGTGAACACGGCAGCCCCAGCTGTCACAAAGTACCTTGACTGGGCAAAGACGCCCATCACCTTTCACCAGTCGGATCACCCCGCCAACATAGCCACCCCCTGAAGGCACTCGTTGGTGGTCAATCCCGCGGTCAATGGGTTCCGACTGAGGAAAGTCCTCATAGACGGAGGCAGCGGCCTCAACATCATCTACGTGGACACTCTCAAGGCCATAGACATCCCGTCGTCCCGGATGAGCAAGAGTAACATGCAGTTCCACGAGGTCATCCCCGAGAAGAAAGCTGAGTCACTCGGTCACATCGCGCTGAGCGTTCTATTTGGCAGCGAGAAGAAAATCTCACGGAGAGGTTTACCTTCAAGGTGGTCGACTTTTGCAGCGCCTATCATGATATCCTGGGTAGGCCCTCCTACGCACGTTTCATGGGACGTCCATATTATGTGTATCTTAAACTTAAGATACCATGTCCGAAGGGTGTGATCACGGTGACTGGCAATCGGAAGGTTGCTTAAGAATGCCTCCAACAAGGCTCTAGGAGCACCAATGAGTAGGTGCTCACACCCGATCTTGATCAGTACAAGAAGGGGTGGACGGTGCAGATTTGCTCAAGTCAAAGCAGCCAGCTACTGAATCTGCCGTTGAGTCGGCCGGCGAGACGAAGCAGGTTCACGTCCACCCTACCGATCCGAGTGCCGCTGTGACCAACATCTCCACCTCACTCTGAGAGAAATAGGAAGCCGATCTCTTCCAGTTCCTCGGTGAGAACAGGGACATCTTCGCATTGTAGCCATCTGACATGCCGGGGATTCCTAGGGAGCTGGTTGAGCATCGTCTCTGAGTGGATCCAAAGATCAAGCCCATCAAGGAACACCTGCGTCGCTCCTCTATGGGGAAGCGTAGGGCAATCAGTGAAGACATCGCTAGGATCCTAGCTACCGAGTTCATCTGCGAGGTCTACCACTCCGAGTGGTTGGCGAACATAGTCCTGGTGCCAAAGAAGAACAATACACTCCGAATGTGTATTAACTTCAAGCACCTCAATAGGGCCTGCCTGAAGGACCCTTCCCTCTGCCTCGCATAAATCAAATCATAGATTCCATCGCCGGATGTGAACGCTTGTTTTTCCTGGATGCATACCCCGGTACCACGAGATCCGAATCTGTGGACCGGATGAAATCAACGCAGCCTTCATCACCCCATTCGGATGTTTTTGTTACATCACGATGCCATTCGGTATTAAAAAGGCTGGAGATATATTCTAGCGTATGATTCAAAAATTTCTGCATGAACAGATCTGTTAGAATGTCGAAGCGTACATGGATGACATTGTAGTCAATTCCAAGAAAGGTTCTGACCTCCTGGCTGACCTTGCCGAAACCTTCGTAAACCTTCGACGCTTCGGGATCAAGTTTAACCTGACAAAATGCACCTTCGGCAAGGTTGTCAGAGTCGCGATTCTGAATCGGATCGGAGCCGCGACGACAGGATCGCAAATCGTAGAATCTTCACTATCGGGATCGGAAAAACGTCGATTCTATGAACCAAAATCGTAGAATTAGAGGGGTTTGATTGGATCATAAAGTTGTAGAATCGCACAATCGACTCGCGATTCTGACAACCTTGACCTTCGGTGTACCGGCTAGTAAGCTAATTGGTTTCCTCGTTTCCAAGCGAGGCATCGAATCTAATCCTGACAAGATCAAAGCCATCGTCTAGATGAGATGGCCGGAGCGCATCCACGATGTGCAAAGGCTTACGAGCTGCCTCACAACCTTCAGCTGCTTCATCTCGATACTCGGTGAGAAGGCCCTGCCTCTCTATTTATTGATGAAGAAATCTGAAAGGTTCGATTGGATTGATGAAGCGCGGGTAGCATACGACGAACTCAAAGCTTTACTTTCCATCCAGCCGTTGTTGGCTGCTCTGAGCTGCCAGGAGCCCTTGCTCGTGTAGATCAGTGCCACTAGCCAAGTGGTTAGCACTGTACCCACTATGGAGAGGGAAGAAATGGGCAAAGCATACAAGGTACAAAGGCCAATCTACTACATTTCTAAAGTGTTGACCGCTTAAAAATAGATGTATCCAGACTACCAGAAGTGGATCTATGGGAGCTACCTAACCGTGAAGAAGGTGGTCCACTATTTCCAAGATCACTCGGTCATTGTCATTAGCGACGCTCTCCTAGCAGAATTTCTGCACAACCGGGATGCAACCGGCCGAGTGGCTTAATGGGCAATTGTGCTCCTACCACTTGAGATCAAGTTTGATGCCAAGAAAGCAATCAAGTCTCACGCCCTGGCGGACTTTCTTGCCGAATAGGAAGAGCAAGAGCAGCCTGGTCTAGTCGTCCCCGACCATTGCACCATGTTCTTAGATGGATCCATGATGCTCCACGGCTCGGGGCTAGGGTGGTTCTCGTTTCCCCAGGGAGATTAATTGAGCTACGTGCTCCAAATTCACTTTGATTCGTCCAACAATGAATGCGAGTACGAGGCCCTCTTGTATGGGCTGCGCATGGCAATCTCCTTCTAAAACAAGTCATGAAGGAATGGCACATCCGAAGCCCAACAATGACATCCTACTGCAACGTGGTCAGGAAGCTAGAGAAAATCTTCGAAGGATTGGAACTCAACCATGTGCACCGAGGCAAGAACCAAGCAGTCGACGACTTGGCAAAGATCATGTACACTCAAAAGATTGTTCCAAAGGGAGGGTTCCTCGAGCACCAATGCACCCCCTTGGTCAAGGAGGATCGTTTCACCGAGAATCCCCGCAACCAATCGACCCGTTTGATCCGACTGAGATCAACTTCCCAGCCGTCGTCAACCTCGTCCATGAGATCCTGGTCATCACTCCCGAATGTAAACAACCTTATCTAGCTTACTTGCTGCGGCAAGAGCTTCCCGAGGACGAAGAGGAAGCCCGCCAGATAGTTCGGCGGTCTAAAGCTTTCGAGGTACTCGGAGACAAACTGTACAAATAGAGCGTTGATACGTCTCCAACGTATCTATAATTTTTGATTTTTCCATGCTATTATATTATCATTCTTGGATGTTTTACAATCATTTTATATAATTTTTTGGTACTAATATATTGACATAGTACCAAGTGACAGTTGCTGTTTTCTGTATGTTTTTTACATCGCAGGAAATCAATACCAAACAGAGTCCACGCGTGATGAACATGTTAGGCAACAATCCACATAAAAAATTCTGTATTTATCATTTACCTACTCGACGACAAGTAGGAATTAAGCTTGGGGATGCTGACACGTCTCCAACGTATCTATTATTTTAGGTTGTTCCATGCTGTTATATTATCATTCTTGGATGTTTTACAATCATTTTATAGTCATTTTATATCATTTTTAGGTACTAGCCTATTGACATAGTGCCTAGCGCGAGTAGCTATTTTCTGCATGTTTTTTACATCGCAAGAAATCAATACCAAACGGAGTACAAATAGAGCGGAACTTTTTGTGGATTTTTTTGGGATAGAAGACTTCCAGTGGGCCAGGAACGCACCTCAGGGGAGCTACGATGGGAGCACAACCCACCAGGGCGCACCCCGATGGGTTGTTCCCTCCTGTTGGCCTCCCGCACCGCCTCTTTGCTCTATAAATACCCAATAGTCCAGAAACTCTAAGGAGGGGACGAAAATGAATTCCAGCCGCCGCGGAGTCCAGAAACACCAAATCCAATCTAGAGACCATCACAGAGGGGTTCGTGATGTCCATTGGTGCCTCTCCGATGATGCGTGAGTAGTTCTTTGTACACCTACGGGTCTGTAGTTAGTAGCTAGATGGCTTTGTCTCTCTCTCTGTTGATTATCAATACAATGGTCTCTTGGAGATCCATATGATGTAAGTCTTTTTGCGGTGTGTTTGTTGGGATCCGATGAACTTCGAGTTTATGATCACATCTATGTTTTTATGCATGAAAGTTATTTTAGTCTTCTTTGGTCTCTTATATGCGTGATTGATTATAGCCTCGTGTTTCTTCTCCGATATTTGGGTTTTTTTTGGCCAACTTGATCTATTTATCTTGCAATGGGAAGAGGTGCTTTGTGATAGGTTCGATCTTACGGTGCTTGATCCCAGTGACAGAAAGGGAAACGAACGTATGTATCGTTGCTATTAAGGATACCAAGATGGGGTCTATTTCTACATAAATATATCTTGTCTACGTCATGTCATCATTCTTATTGCATTACTCCATTTTCCATGAACTTAATACACTAGATGTATGTTGGATAACGGTCGATGTGTGGAGTAATAGTAGTAGATGCAGGCAGGAGTCGATCTACTAATCTTGGACATGATGCCTAAATAATCATCATTGCCTGGATATCGTCATGATTATTTGAAGTTTTATCAATTGCCCAACAGTAATTGTTTTCCCACCGTTTGCTATTTTTCTCGAGAAAAGCAAGTAGTGAAACCTACAACCCCCCGTTCTCTTTTCATCATATTTCCCTTTGTGATATATTTTCCTTTCCTTTTATTTTCAGATCTATTAAACCAAAAATACAAAAATACCTTTCTCCAATTTATTTGTTCCGCGATGTATTTATCCTATCTACCACTTTTACCACTCGTTATTTGCCTATCTTGAGGCGCCGTACCCGAAAGGAATTTCCGAAGCCATTGTCGAGGAAGATCAAGTCAAGATAGTCTCCCGCCAACGTGCCAATTTATGTCGTCATTGCCTGGGAGGGATTGACAACCCCTTTAACACGTCGGGTTGCAAGTATTTGTTATTTGTGTGCAGGTGCTGTTTACGTGGTGTGAGGAGGTTCTCCTACTGGTTCGATAACCTTGGTGTTATCACTGAGTGAAATACCTACCGTCGCTATACTACATCATCCGATCCTCTTTGGGTAAATACTGAGGTAGTTCTAGCAGACATCAAAAGGAATTTCTAGCCCATTGCCGGGGAGGATCTTCAACATCAACCAGGTTCCTAATCACAAATCTCATCTCCAAGCAATTTACATTATTTTCCTTTTGCCTCTCCTTTTCCTCTCACCTTCTTCAAAACAGTTTGTCGTTTTTTCCGCCCACTTTTTCGTTCGCCGTTTTCTTGTCAAAACTATTCGTGTTCTTGTTTTCTCATCACAATGGCTAGTTTGAACGCTCCTCCTTTGTTACTAGATTTTGAAGTTCTATACTTCAAATAAAGACAAGGAGAAAATTTGAAAGATGCTTGGTAATTTCTTATGGAGTCTTACCGTGTTTGCAATCTAAAGGGAGATGCAAATATTTTGCTTAGAATTTGTTACGTAGGATTGGCTTTGCATCATAGACAACACTTGGATTTTGCCGCGAAAGGGAATTTTATTGAGCTTGAGGTTAATGCTTCCTATGAAATTTTAGAATGGATTTTGGAAGTTCCGCCAAAAAATAAAGGGTTCTCTTTCCCTTCAGAGGGAATCCAAATGTTGGACAAACTTGGTGATTTTCATAAACATATGGTTGAATTGCAAAAATATAATGAACCTCTCAAACATCTCAATGGTAGTATCAATCGTATGAACACTTTGATTAACCTTTGCAATAAACGGTTGGATATTTTAGATAAAAAAATGGTTTCTTTTCCAGAAAATTTAGGGAAGTGCAAAGAGCCTCCCGGATTTTAAAAGAACCTTACTAAAGTGGCAAATATTACCGAGGATAACACTTAGATCCTACGCGTTATGCCTAGCTAGGGGCGTAAAACGACTACGTTTTTTGGGAGGCAACCCAACTTGTATCTTTTTGCTGTTTGGTTTTCTTGCTGTTTTCAATAAAATTCACAATTATACCTATGCTTAGATGTGTTTTTGTGGTTTAAATTTGGGTTTGTGCCAAGCAAGGCCATTGGGATGATTTGGGTGAAAGTTGATTTGATCTTGCTGAAAAACAGATACTTTTGCACTCACAAAATTATTTTTTATTTTTAACAAAAGAGTGATTTTTAGTAGATTTTTAACCAAATTATTCACGACATCCGAAGTTTTCAGAATTTTTGGAGTTACAGAAGTATTCGAAGTAGTTACATTGCTACAGATAGTGATGTTTTTGGCAGATTCTGTTTTGTTTGCGTTGTGTACTTGTTTTGATGATTCTATGGTTTTATTTGATGAGTTTTTGCCATAGAAAAGTTGGAGTACAGTAGATCTCATGCAAAAATAAAACATGAATATGTTTGCAATAGTACTTATAGTAGTGGTCTGCCCTCTTATCCGAACGAATCTCATGAAGGTTTTGTTGAGTTTTGTGTGATCGAAGTTTTGTGGTGACACCGACTTACGAGTCGAGATCGCCGTTCTCAGTGAACCCAGAGATTAATGCTCACCGAACACAGATACTGAATAAGAGAGTCTTACATCCAAGTACCAATTATTACAACACAAGACCGAATGGTCAGGTTCAAAAGCAGGTCCTAAGGTCAAATCACTCAAATACAACTAGAAGTGGAAATCATAGGGGCTAAGCGGGTGCCCATACCATCAAGCCTACACCGACAAGAATTCTGACTTCGAAGCGTACTAGTTCGCAGGGGCGTCTCCGAAGACATACTCATCTCCAAACTCTGGTCCTTCCATGTCTGGTCAATAACATAACCAGTGGCAAGCTAATGAGTACTTTGAATGTATTCGCAAACAGCCCATGACATGAACAATGAAAATGAAGGATAACCGTAACATGCATCTTTGGTGCAATTTATCTGGGTGGAATGATCATGAATATACATCAAGTTAAAGAATTACTTTTGAAGAATAGGTTACAGATATCAATATATCTGTTGAGGGCTGAACCATCCGGGCTCACCCTATATGCCAAGTCACCAAACTTGGTCGTATCATTACTTCCATAACAACACCTTTTTAACACCACTCACGCACACTTGGTTTGTGCGGAAACAACTGGACGTAGTTTAAGTAGCGCCACCCAACTGTCCTTGACCGTGGACACGGCTATCCGAATAGTTTTACACTCTGCAAGGGTAGTATGCTGGACCCACGAGATCCAGGAAACTTCCGTGTCATCCACGACTCACGGTATATAACATACCCGAGGTAAGTAGCCGAGCAATGCCTTCCACCTAACGATACTAGACAAATAGGTCCACTCGATTGGTACCCAACCCACATGTTGTACTTCTTACGAGCACCGACTCTGGACAGTATCAAACATGCGGGGACCAACGGTGCGCCTGGAACTCATAAATATGGCATAGTAGTCCTACCTGGCACGACCCCATCACGAGAGTGACCACACATCACTCCCGCCACTAGTAATGTGACTCTTTGCTAGCAATGACCAGAGTAATAAACATAACCCCATCCCATAGGGGTACCGTGGTCATACTCGTAAGGTTGGGACGGTGGACACGTCATAAATCTAGTCCCATTTCTGAAACCATACTCACTCAAAATACCCGGTGCACAACTTCACCCAAAGTGGCCACCTAACTCATCATCACCCTCGAACATTAGTGGCACCCGACGGGGTTTTCTTAAATCTTAGATTTATGTCATCATCATGCTCATGCTACTAATCTAATATTGCTTGTCAACATGGTACTAGCATGATCCTCAAGAGGTAGGATCAAGCTCAATGCATGTGCTCCGTAGGAGCCATCGGTAAAAATCACCTGATTGATTTACCGGCGATTGTGATCATATGCAATGGAAATACTTTCTATTTTAACATGAAATATAACATATGCTCAATCATGGTCAAAGGGCTGCTTGCCTTGGTCAGCTAGGTATCCGCGGTCTTCGAGGTCTTCCGCTCCGATTCCCTCGTGAAACAGATTTTCTGCTGGTGGTCGGAACAACATCGGAGAGGCAGGGGTTAGCCGGCGACGAGGAGGCCACAGCGGAGGAGTTTCGGGAGGTGGTCGAGGAGGTGGCTAGAGGCACGGAATTGCTCGGGCGAGTTGGGGGAAAGCTTCCTGGGGTTGAGGGGATTAGTTTGGTGGGTCGAGGGGCGCAAGAGCCGACCTGTAGCCGGAGATCGACCCGAGCTTCAAGGCGGAGGGGCCTCGGTAGATCTCGAGCACCGGGGCTCTGCTAGCTTGCTGGGGTGGCTAGGGGGTGCTAGTGGTGGTGGTGAAGCTATCTGAGGGGTGTCGGAGCGAGGGGAGGACTATAAATAGGCCCGCAACGATAAACCGATTCTAGAGCGCCAGTGACTCACCGCGGCACGCATGGGGGTGCAGAGAGGAGTTTGGGTCAAAACCACGATCTCAGAACATGGTTTTGGACTACCAGAACCATCTGCTGAAGAGGGGGAGAGGGAGGAGTCGAGCATCCGTGGCCGCGCAACCTTGGCCGGTTATGGTGCGCGTGGGCACGGGTCGCACAAGCAATAGCCCGGGAGAGGAGGTGCCCTGATGGTTGCTCGATGCAGAGGGGTTGTCGGGGAAGAGGTTGGACTCCTCGGGGGCTTCATGTAATGCGTCCAAAGCGCAGTTTTGGCATGCCACGGCATGCTGGTGCGCTCTGAGGCACTTTGGACATGACTAGCTTATCCTGGCACTGCCTGGGAGTGTGGCTAGCCGTTTCGGTCTCGTGGGAGGTTCGACTGGTCAAGGGAGACATGAAATACTGGTGCTATCAGCCTTGAACTGAAGCCTAAATTGGAGTTTTTGGCCTTTCTACTTTGAACCAGTGAGGGGCAAGTTCACTGGGGTTAGATATAGATACTGGCCACCTAATCTATGAGTTTGGAGCAAAGGGGTTGGGTTTAGCTGTGGCTAAGGTGGCTTTTTCCTAACTATCAGAAGGTGCTCGACAGTGGTTTGAGGGGGTTGCACCCTGCAACTTAACATGTTTCGGCTTGGTGCTAAAATATGGGGTTTCACCAAGTTTGAGCTCCATTAGACAAGTTTAGCTTTGTAAACTTGAAAACACTCCAGTTTGACCAGATTTGTCCCTTCCAAAGAGATTGTGGGAAAACTAAGTCCCACAAATCCCATTTTTGGTGTGGAACCCTCATTTGAGGTATTAGGCACCCGTAGAGTTGCTATGTAGAGTTGGTCTAACTCTACATAGAGTTGCTCATTGTAATGAAGCTTCAGCAGCATTGGACAAACTTTGCTATGTAGAGGTGCTCTAACTTCAATCTAGACGGAAGGGGTTTTAGGCTTATTTGGGGTCCTTAATCACCTTGGATCAAGGTGAAACTTTACGTGGACACCAAATATTACTTAGGGATACCACTGGAATTTTCTGGGAGTTTATTGAGAATATTTCCTTTGGAAATATTTCAAAAGGTAAACACAGACAGAAATGGTTTCCAGGGTTTTATTCAAATAATTATAATATAAAATATGGTTTAAAATCTTATGTATGGAAAATATATGTCCTTCTGATCATCTCCAAATTTAATAAGATTTTTCTAACGCGGAAAAGTATTTTTCCATCCATCAAGTTTTGGGTGATCTTACAATGGATGAAGGAATAAGGATTAGCAAAAGGCTAAGCTTGGGGATGCTTGAGGCACCCCAAGATAATATTCAAGAAGTAGCAAGCAACTAAGCTTGGGGATGCCCCTGAGTAACATCCCCTCTTTCTTCTACCAACCCCTCTTTCTTCTAACAACCATCAGTATGTTACTTCAAACTATATTTTTATTCATCACATATTATGAGTTTTGCTTGGAGAGCCTTGTATGATACGAGTCTTTTCTTGTTCTTCTTTGTGTTTTAAGTCTTGAATCCTTGCTGGACACACCTTTTTGAGAGTGCCAAAAATTATGCTATGCTTGCTCCTATGCTTCACTTAAATTTTTAGAGCCATGGATTTTCTCTAGTACTTCACTTGTATCTTGCTTCACTTAAATTTGTTTGAGATTATCAAAAGCAATATATGAAAATAGTCCCAAAGTAATAGATATCCAAGGAGGATATAATAAAAACTTTAATGAAGATCATTGGACAAAATAAACTTGATTCTTAGTTATGGTTTTGAGATATGATATGTGAGTCATGTTGATGAGTAATTATGCTTTAGTAAGAATATTGATGTTAAGGTTTGTGATTCCCTATGCAAGCATGAAATTCAATAGTTATGCAAAGAAATTTATATCCTACTTGTGGTCGATTATTCGATGTTACTTATGCTTAATGCTTGGGTACGAGATTTTTTGTTTCTTGGTTGGTCGCTTCTCAATCTTTTTGCTAGCCTTCATTTTGCACTAAGTATGATCAGGACTTGTGCATCCAAAACCCTTTAAACCAGTTTTTCTATATGAGTCCACTATACCTACCTATATGCGGTATTTCCATGCTGTTCTAAGCAAATTTGCATGTGCCATCTCTAATTTTCAAAATAAATTTCTCTTTTCTATGATCTACTGGTCGCAAGGTGATGAGAGGTGGCAAATATTTTCCATGCTAGATGTGTTATTCTCACGATGAGTGTCTATTCACTTGTCATTGTGTGAGAGTACGACAAAGGTATTAGGGATGCAGAGTCCCGAAATGAAAAAAAATGAATTTACTTTTTGTTGTCAAATAATTAATTCCTTGGAAAGTGTCTGTATGGAGGGCACCCATGGATACAGACAAGCCATGGAAAGTGAAAGTAACGGTGGAAAAAAGAATAAACTTCATTTTCTGTTTGGGAACCGCCTATGATGTATCTAGCATGGAAAGTGTTGGGAGCTCTACGTCGTTTTTGTTGGTGGGAAAAGTATGCCTCCCAAAATGTTTTTATCTCTCAATTTTCGCTTTGAGATCTCGTACCTCTACAAATCCATACTTCCCTCTGCGAAGGGCCTTTCTTTTACTTATACAATTTTTATTTTGAATTTGAGTCTCCATTTTTTCCCATAAAGCACCAACTAAGGGGCACTATGATCGTATTTGATCATTGGGTGTAGCTAATATTCGAGTGTGTTTCATGAATGGATAAATGATTGAGCATAATGGGTTAGGGACAACTTGCTTTAGTGTTGATATTTTGAAAGACATGGTTGCTTGTTGGTATGCTTGAGTATTAAAGTCTTCATGTCCAAACTAGAATACTGCTTGAACCATAAAAAAGTACAAATGTCCATGCTATAAAGAAAATAAATATGATGAACATATACGTTAGGGAGCAATCCACATAATTTTTTTTATTTTTCTTATTTACCTACTCGAGGACTAGTAGGAATTAAGCTTGGGGATGCTAATACGTCTCCAACGTATCTATAATTTTTGATTGTTCCATGCTGTTATGTTATCATTCTTGGATGTTTTACAATCAGTTTGTAGTCATTTTATATCATTCTTTGGTACTAACCTATTGAAATAGTGCCCAGTGCCAGTTGCTGTTTTTTGCATGTTTTTTACGTTGTAGGAAATCAATACCAAACGGAGTCCAAACGCAGTGAAAGTTTTTGTGGATTGTTTTGGGCCAGAAGACATCCATTGTGCTCGAAACGCATTTGACGAGAGCTCCGATGGGCGCACAATCCTCCAGGGCGCGCCCCAGTGGGTTGTGCCCTCCTCTTTGTAGACCTACGGGTCCGTAGTTAGTAGCTAGATGGCTTCCTCTCTGTCTCTTTATTATCTATACAATGGTATCTCGGAGATCCATATGATGTAAGTCTTTTTCCGATGTGTTTGTTGGGATCCGATGAACTTTGAGTTTATGATCACATCTATGTTTTTATCCATGAAAGTTATTTGTGTCTTCTTCGATCTCTTATAGGCATGATTTATTATAGCCTCGTGTTTCTTCTCTGATATTTAGGTTTTTTGGCCAACTTGATCTATTTATGTTGCAATGGGAAGAGGTGCTTTGTGATGGGTTCCATCTTACGGTGCTTGATACCAGTGACAGAAAGGGAAACGACACGTATGTCTCGTCGCTATTAAGGATAACCAGGTGGGGTCTATTTCTACATAAATAGATCTTGTCTACATCATGTCATCGTTCTTATTGCATTACTCCATTTTTTCATGAACTTAATACAGTAGATGCAGGTTGGATAACAGTCGATATATGGAATAATAGTAGTACATGTAGGTAGGAGTCGGTCTACTAATCTTGGACGTGATGACTATATAATGATCATTGCCTGGATATCGTCATGATTATTTGAAGTTCTATCAATTGCCCAACAATAATTGTTTTCCCACCGTTTGCTATTTTTCTCGAGAGAAGCAACTTGTGAAACCTACGGCCCCCAGGTCTCTTTTCATCATATTTTCCTTTGTGATCTATTTCCCTTTTCTTTTATTTTCGGATCTATTAAACCAAAAATACAAAAATACCTTGCTGCAATTTATTTGTTCCACGATCTATTTATCCTATCTACCACTTTTACCAGACGTTATTTTCCTATCTTGAGGCACCGTACCCGACAGGAATTTCTGACGCCATTGCCGGGGAAGATCAAGTCAAGATAGTCTCCCGCCAACATGCCAATTTCTAGAGCCGTTACCGGGGAGGGACTGACAACCCCCTTAACACGGCGGGTTGCGAGTATTTGTTATTTGTGTGTAGGTGTTGTTTACATGGTGTGAGGAGGTTCTCTTACTGGTTTGCTAACCTTTGTCTCATCACTTAGGGAATTACCTACCATCCCTATACTGCATCTTCCCTTCCTCTTTGGGGAAATACCGACGTACTTCTAGCAGAAATCAAGTGCTACACGAGTCAACCAGAAGTGCATCTCTCTAGAGGAAGGACTACAAATCCTTCACGAGATCCACTCGAGAACCTGTGGACACCATGCGTCCACTCGGACCTTGGTGGCAAACTTCTTCCGAGCAGGTTTTTATTGGCCCTGAGGCAATGAGTTGGCAAGAGAATTGTTGGACCTGTGTGTTGGTTACCAGTTCTTCAAGAATCAGTCGCACAAGCCTGCATCCGCGCTGAAGACGATCTCACTCACTTGTCCTTTCACTGTATGGGGCCTCGACATGGTCGGCCCTTTGCGCACCGGGTTGAGTGGGTTCACCCACCTTCTAGTCGTGGTGGATAAGTTCACCAAGTGTGTTGAAGCCAAACCCATCAAAAGCTTGGACGCAACTACTGTCGCCATCTTCATTCGGCAGATCATCTTAAGATTCAGAGTCCCCCACAACATCATCACGAACAACGAAACCAACTTCAACTCAGACGAGTTCTACGAGTTCTGCCACTCCCAGGGCACTCGGGTTAACTATGCCTCCCTGTCACACACACATTCGAATGGACAAGCAGAACGGGCGAATGTCATGATACGCCCAAGACTGAAGCCTCGGCTGATGAGAGACCTCAAATATGCCGCTAGCGCTTGGGTCGAGGAATTACCATCCGTCTTGTGGGGTATGCGAACGACTCTGAATCGTTCAACCGAACGTACTTCATTCTTCATGGTTTATGGCTCGGAAGCCGTCCTACCGAGTGACTTACGCCACAACTCCATCCTGGTGGAAAAGTATAACGAATCCAAAGCTGAAGCAGCACACCAAGACAACTTGGATTTTCTGGAGGAAGAGAGGGAACTAGCCCTCATTCGATCCATGGCATACCAGCAACACCTTCAATGCTACCATGACAGACAAGTCAGGGTTCGAGACTTTCAAGAGGGAGATCTAGTCCTCCGACTAACCAACAGAAACCTCACAAGCTGGCACCTCCATAGCAAGGGCCATTCTCCATCTCCAAAGTTCTGCACAATGGAGCTTATTGACTGTACAACATCGTTAATGGCCCAGAGGAACCCAGAACTTGCAACGCGGACCTTCTCCACAAGTGCTACACATAGAACTTTCCTTTTTTTCATTCCTGTAATGAATTCGAATGAATAGAAGAACAAATTGCTTACTTTCTTCAACTATCTTCGAACACTTTACTCTGGTGAAACACACCCCTAGTGGGTGGAAAATCCTTAACTGCACACCTTTCTTCACTTAAGGTAAAACTTCCCTCGAGTGCGGACAATCCCGTCACTCTAGGGCTTAGCTGCGGACCAGTTTTCGCCTAAGTCAAAACGTTTCCGAATGAGGACACAATCGTCATTTGGATACCTTGATGGACAGGACCAATAACGAGTCAACAAGGACTATCATCTCTGTAGCGAACCTGTTTCGCCTAAGGTAGACGCTTCCCCAAGTGATCATGGAAATCTCCACACTCCGGGGTTAGGTGCGAACCAGATTTTGCCTAAGTTAATGTTGTTCCGAATGAAGGCAAGACCTCCGTTTTGACGCCAAGATGAAAAAACAAACACTTCTTGGTAGCGAACCCATTTCACGTAAGGTAGACCCTTCCCCGAGTGATAATGGAAACCTCCACACTCGGGGGCTTAGCTGCGAACCAACTTTCTCCTAAGTTAATGTGGTTCCAAATGAAGGCAAGACACCCGTTCGGACGCCAAGATGAACAGGACAATCATTCCTTAGGAATGAATCCATTCTCTCTTAGGGTATGTCCTGCCCCGAGTAGGGACAACGTCCACGCTCGGGGGCTTAGATGCAGACCAGTTTTCACCTAAGCGAAAATGTTTCCGAATGAGTACACGATCGTTATTCGGATACCTTGATGGACAGGACCATCAATGAGTCCACAAGGAATGTAATATCGATAGCGAACATGTTTCGCCTAAGGTAGACGTTTCCCCGAGTGATCGTGGAAACCACCACCCTCGGGGGCTTAGCTGCGAATCAGCTTTCGCCTAAGTTAAAGTGGCCCCGAGTGAAAGCAAGACTTTCATTCGGATGACAATATGAATAGGACAATCATCGAAACTGCGATTCTACTTTTGCATAGGGAGAAACGATCCCGAGTGAGGACGACCTCCACACTCGGGGGATTTGCCGTGAACCGGCTTTCACCTAAGTCACCAACATTCCCGAGTGTGAAAAATTTCCACACTCGGGTACTCGGACGAGAATAAGCTTTCGACCGAGTATAAACCACCCCAAATAAAGACGACCAAGCAAATAAGGTCCAAAATCAACTGTGGATAAACATGATTGAGTTCGGCTAATGGTATGCAAAAGAGAGGGCCTAGGTCACACTCGAAGTTTGAGGTTACATAAAATCTCTCAGCATACCTAGGCAAATTAAACCATAAGTGCTTTTTCCTCCGAGCATCACTCGGAGGCCGAAGATTCCATCGCTTTTACAAAGGTGTCATGATCAATCCCCTGTGTTTTTCCGTGTGTCCGCCACCATGAACATCTCCATGAAGTCGTCAAATTTGACGCCCTTGCGGTTGACAACCCGAAGATTTTTCAACTTCTCTTGATCCACTCCCTATGCAATGGATCTAGATGAGTGAGAGTGAAATGTCGGCTCCGGCCATTATTGATGACTTCTTCCACGACTTCATTTCACTAGGGATGTGTGGGGACCCCTACTTACTATTCGAGAATCGCCGTGCTCAATGATCCCAGAGATCAATGCTCACCGAACACAGATACTGAATAAAGAGTCTTACATCCGAGTACCGATTATTACAACACGTGACCGAAGGTTCGAGTTCACAAGACAGGGCCTAAGGCCAAATCACACGAGTACACTAATAGAAGAAAAAAAAAGGGGCTAAGCGGGTGCCCATGCCATCAAGCCTACAACCAAAGGCATTCTGACTCAGAAGCGTCCTAGTTCGCAGGTGTGTCGCCGAAGACGTACTCATCTCCAAACTCCGGTCCTTCCATGTCTGGTAAATAACATAACCAGTGGCAAGCCAATGAGTACTTTGAATGTACTCGCAAACAGCACATGATATGAACAATGAAAGTGAAGGATAACAATATGCATCTCTAGTATAACTCATCGGGGTGGAATGATCATTGCTTATGCATCACGTTAAAGAATTACTCTTGAAGAACAGGTTACAGATATCAATATATCTGTTGAGAGCTGAACCATCCGGGTTATCCCTATATACCATGTCACCAAACCTGGTCCTAGAATAGTTATCATAGCAACACTTTTCTTATCACCATACACATACTCACACTTACGCACACTTGGTTTATGCAGAAATATCAGGACGTAGTTTAAGCAGGATTACCCAAGTGTCCTTGACCGTGGACACATCTATTCGAATAGTTTAGACTCTGCAGAGGTAGTATGCTGGGCCCATGAGATCCGGAAACTTCCGTGTCATCCACGACTCCGGTATATCATATACCCGAGGTAAGTACCCGATCAATGCCTTTCCCCTCTCAATACTAGACAAAGAGGTCCACTCGATTGGTACCCAGCCCACATGTTGTACGTCTTTCGAGCTCCAACTCTGGATAGTACCAACCATACGGGGACCAACGGTGTGACTTGAACACGTAAAAATGTCATAGTCGTCCTACCCGGCTTGACCCCATCACGAGAGTGACCACATATCACTCCCGCCACTAGTAATGTGGCTCTTTGCTAGCACCGACCAGAGTAATTAACATAGCCCCGTCCCATAAGGGGTAACGTGGTCGTACCGGTAAAGTTGGGACGGTCGACACATCATAAATCTAATCCCATTTCCGAAACCTTACTCACACAAATATCGGGAGCATCACTTCACCAAAAGTGACCACCTAACTCATCATCACCCTCGGGCATTAGTGGCACCCGATGGGGTTTTCATAATCTCTTGCTTTGTGACAACAACATGCTCATGGTGGAACTACTGCTATATTTACTTGTCAACATGGTATTAGCATGACCCTAAGGGTAGAGTCAAGCTCAATGCATGTGCTCCAAAGGAGCCTTCGGTAACATCATGTCAGATGAGTACCGGCACTTATGATCATATGCAACGGGAATACTTGCTATTATAACATGCAAAGTAACATATGCTCAGTCATAGTGAAAGGGCTGTTTGCCTTGGTCAGCTAAGTATCCGGGGTCTTTGAGGTCTTCCGCTTCGATTCCCTCGTCACACGGGTTTTCTATCGTCGATAAAACAATAAATAAGAAATAGCTCACAGAGAAACAATCCACAAAGTCATTTTAAAAATGTTCCCTATTTCTGATAAATCTAAGATATCATTTTAAAAATACTTGCCTTAATTTTCCTTCAAGGAATATTTTTTTAAACAACCAAATAGAAGCAAAACTATTCCATTTTAGCCCTTTTTAATATTGTAAAATAGATTAGTTGCTGGAAAAATTCATCTAAGCATATCATTAAATACTACACACTTTTAGAAGAATAACAGTGGAACAATTATATTTTTACACTGGTTAAATGTTTTTATAAAAATCTTAGAAATCCAGGTTTAAAAATAAAAGAAAAAACAGGCCAGCTCCTGGCCTAGCTCGGCCCAGAGCTGGGCTGGCCCATGGCCAGCCGACGGCCTGCCCAGGCGCGCGCGCCGTCAGGTTTGAACCTGACGCGCGGGGCCCTGCGGTCAGTGGCCGAGGCCAGCGTGGGGGAGGAGACTGGGCCACCGACAGGTGGGGCACACCTGTCGGGGTCGTCTCCTACCTCCAGCCAGAGAGGAGGAGGAGGACGCCTATGTGGTTGACGATGTACTCAAGCTCCAATGAGCACTGGAATGGGTTCGCTAGACCGTCGCCTACCTGTTGGTGGTCGAAACAACGACGGGGAGGCAGGGGTTTGATGGCGACGGGGAGGTCGTGGCGGAGGTGTTTTAGGAAGTGGTCGAGGGGGTGGCTAGAGACACGGAATAGCTCGGGCTAGTTAGGGGAAAGCTTCGTGGGGTCAAGGGGGTCAGTTTGGTGGGTCGAGGGGCGCAGGAGCCGTCGTGTAGCCGGAGATCAACCGGAGCTCCGAGGCCGAGGGGCCTCGGTCGATCTCGAGCACCGGGGCTCTGCTACTTTGCTGGGGTGGCTAGAAAGGTGCTAGTGGCTGCGCCGAAGCTATCTGAGGGGTGTTGGAGCGAGGAGGAGGGCTATTTATAGGCCCACGACGGTGAGCAGAGCACTGCTGACTCACCATGGCGCGCATGGGGGTGCAGAGAGACGTTGGGGTTGAAACCACAGTCTCAGGACGTGGTATTGGACTGCCCGAACCGTCTACTGCAGAGAGAGAGAGAGGAGAGCCGTGCATTCGTGGCCGCGCAAGCTTGGACGAATCTGGAGCGCGCGGGCACACATCGCGCGATCTCTAGCGCGAGAGAGGAGGGGCCTTGAGGCTTGCCCGACGTAGAGGGGCTGTCGGGGAGAAGGTTGGACATCTCGGGGGAGGCTGGAACTGGCCGAGGGCGTCGCACCCACCTTGGTGACACCCTGTAGCGCGCCCAGAGCGCAGTTTTGGCATGCCACGGCATGCTGGTGCGCTCTGAGGCACTTTGGACGTGTCTAGCATGTCCTAGCACATGCCGGGGGTGTGGCTAGCCGTTTGGTTTTAGTGGGAACTTCGGCAAGAAATACTGGTGTTCTCAGTCATGAACTGAGGTCCAAATTGGGGTTTTTGGCCTTTCCACTTTAAACCAGTGAGGGGCCAGTTGACTTGGGTTAGATACAAGTGTTGGCGGCTTAATCTAAGAGTTTGAAGCAAAGGAGTTTGGTTTAGCTGTGGCTAAGGTGGCTTTTTCCTATCTGTCAGAAGGTGTTCGATTGTGGTCACAAGGGGTTGCACCCAACCACTGGTGCTGAGACTTAACAGGTTTGATTTTGATGATAAACCATGGAGTTCCACCAAATTTGAGCTCTATTGGACAAGTTTAGCTTTGTAAACTTGAAATCACTCCAATATGACCAGATCTGTTACTACCAGAGGGAGTGTGGGCAAACTAAGTCCCACAAATCCCATTTTTGGTGTAGAACCCTCATTTGAGGTATTAGGCACTCCTGCAAAGTTTTAGCCTCATTGGACAAACTTTGCTATGTAGAGTTGCTCTAACTTGATTATGGATAGACAGGGTTTTTGGGTTATTTGGGGTCCTTATCCACCTTTGATCAAGGTGAAACTTTATGTCGACACCAAACAAGGCTTAGGGACATCACTGGAATTTTCTAGGAATTTATTGAGAATATTTCCTTTGGAAATATCTCAAAATGCCAAAAGAGACAGAAATAGCTTTTATAATTTTAATCAATAAATATAATTTAAAATGGGGTTTAAAATCCTATGTATGGAAAATATATGTCCTTCTAATCATCTCTAAATTTAATCAGATTTTGCCAAAGCGAAAAAGTATTTTTCCATGTTGAAATACCAATTCTGACCTTAGAAGTGGTCAGGTTACTTAATTAGGAAAATACTCACAAAAACAATTATTTTTGTGATTTTGAAATATAAAGATAGCTAAAAATCATATTGCCAAATATGAGTAGTAGCACTACTTGTTATCAAAGACATGCAGTGCAATCTCAAGGTGGTTTTACTTTGGTTATCAAAGGTTTCTGGAAATCATTAAAACACCAAAAAGGAATTTAGGGTTTTATAACCTCACATGATCAAGCATGCAAGCATACAATGTCAATCATGGCACTCACAACATTAGTTTTGAAAAAGTTTTAACAAGCTCACAATTTTATAATAAAGACAAGTGATAGCAAAATCAGGGTGTGACAGAGCTATCCCCCTTACAAGAATCTCGTCCCCGAAATTCCTAAGCTAGGTGCTAAAAAGGTCTGGAAACTCAGATCGAAGATAGTCTTCACGCTCCCATGTAGCTTCGGCTTCGGTGTGGTTGCTCCATTGAACCTTGAAATACTTTATGGTGCGGCTTCGAGTGCATCGCTCTGCTTCATCCAGAATGCGGATTGGCCTCTCGCGATAGGTGAGATCAGACTGAAAGTCAATGGTCCGGTGATCGATGTCCTTATAAAGATCGGAACGACTTGGCGTGTGGAGACACTTCCGAAGCTGTGACACGGGGAAAACGTTGTGCACACGCGAAAGTTCCAGAGGTAATTCCAGCTGATAAGCGACCTCTCCACGCCTTGTCGTGATCTTGAATGGCCCAATGAATCTTGGAGCGAGCTTCCCCTTAACGTGGAAACGCTTGGTTCCCTTAAGAGGTGTTACTCAGAGGTACACCAGATCTCCGGGATTGAACTCCACATTCCTGTGGCGAGAGTCCGCATAACTCTTTTATTGTGACTTGGCTGCCTTCAGATTTTCTTGGACCAGCTGCACCTTCTCTTTTGCTCGGTGCAAAACTTCTGTTCCGAAAATCAGCCCGTCTCTGGTTTCTGACCAGTTGAGTGGGGTGCAGCACTTTCGTCCATACAACACTTCGAACGGGGCCATCTGGAGACTGGACTGGTAGCTGTTGTTGTATGAAAACACAGCGAGTAGCAGAGAGTCTTCCCATTTGGCTCCTTGCTCTAGGACACATGCGCGGAGCATATCTTTGAGTATCTGATTTACCCTTTCCGTCTGTCCTCCCGTCTGCGGGTGGAAGGCGGTACTAAAAGAGAGCTTGGTACCGAGGGCTTCCTGATGTTTCCTCCAAAACCTTTAGGTGAACTGCATGCCTCGGTCAGATACAATCTCCTTGGGAACTCCATGAAGGCTTACTATGCGCTTGATATAGAGACTAGCCAACTTGTTCCCGTCATATGTGGTGTTGACACGGAAGAAATGGGCCACCTTGGTCAAATGGTCGACAATGACCCATATCGAGTTATGGCCCTTGCTAGACCTTGGTAGACCGGTAAAGAGATCCATCCCTACCTTGTCCCACTTCCATTCTGGCACCTCGAGAGGTTGTAGCAGTCCTGGGGGTCGCTGATGCTCAGCCTTAACTTGCTGACACACATCGCACTTGGACACATACGACGCGATTTCCCTCTTCATGTCGTGCCACCAGAGTCTTTCTCGGAGATCTTGATACATCTTGGTACCACCAGGGTGAATGGAGTAGGGTGTATCATGAGCTTCCCGTAGGATGAGTTCCTTGAGTTCGGCCTTGTTGGGTACGCATAAACGTTTCCCAAACCACACCACTCCTTGATCATCCTCCAAGAATCCTGGGGCCTTGCCTTCTGGAATCTTCTTGATACCTTCGATGCTCTTGTGACCCTTCTGGGCCTCCTTGATGTCGTCTTCCAGTGTTGGTTTGACTTTGAGATTATCTAGGAATCCTGGTTCCACCAGTTCCAATCCGAAGTTCTCCAATTCTTTGTTTAAGGCGAGCTGCCTTTCCTTAAGCATGACATTTAAGGTGCTGGTCTTCCGACTCAAAGAGTCGGCCACTACATTTGCCTTACCGGGGTGATATTGAATGCTGAGGTCGTAGTCTTTGATTAACTCCAACCATCTCCGTTGCCTCATATTCAATTCCCTTTGGGTGAAAATATACTTCAGACTCTTGTGGTCGATGTATATTTCACATCGCTTCCCCAGAAGGTAATGGCCATGTCTTCAGGGCATGCACTACTGCTGCCAACTTGAGATCATGGGTGGCATAATTCTCCTCATGCGGGCACAGTTGCCTCAACAAGTATGCCACGACTCTGCCATCCTACATTAGAACCCCACCTAGCCCGGTCCTGGAGGCATCATAGTATATCACAAACTCCTTGCTGATATCTGGAGTGGCCAATACCGGGGCGGTGGTTAGCCTCTTCTTCAACTCTTGGAAGCTTGCCTCACATTCTGGCGTCCATTCGAACTTCTTGCCTTTCTTCAAGAGCTAAGTCATAGGTCGCTCGACGCGGGAGAATCCTTCTACGAACTTGCGGTAGTACCCTGTGAGTCTGAGAAAGCTCGTGACTTCCTTCACGTCGATTGGCGATTCCCAGTTGGTTACCGTGGTAATGTTAGAGGGATCAACTGCCAATCCACTTGCCGTCATGGTATGACCTAGGAATCCAACTTCGTTCAGCCGAAACTGGCATTTGCTGAACTTGGCATACAATTGGTGCTCTCGAAGCTTTTCTAATACTAACCTCAAGTGTTGCTCATGCTCTTCTTCAAACTTGGAAAAGATTAATATGTCGTCAATGAATACAACGAAAAACTTGTCCAAATATTCCATGACGACGTTATTCATGAGCAACATGAAGTAGGCTGGGGCATTTGTCAATCCGAAGGACATGACAGTGCATTCATACAGACCGTATCGGGTCACAAATGCCGTGTTCGGAATGTCTTCGGGTTGAATCTTTATTTGGTAATATCCAGATCGGAGGTCGATCTTGGATAATACCTGTGCTCCATTAAGCTGGTCGAACAAGTATTCAATCTTGGGAAGTGGATACTTGTTCTTGATCATGACCACATTGAGTGATCAGTAATCGACGCATAGTCGGATTGTCCCATCCTTCTTGGACACGAAGAGAACAGGCGATCCCCAAGGTGATGCACTTGGACGAATAAACACTTTCCTGAGTTGCTCATCCAGTTGCTTCTTCAACTCCGCTAGCTCTTCGGATCCCATCCTGTAAGGCTTCTTATAGATAGGCCTTGATCCGGGCATGAGTTCGATGATGAACTCGATGTCTCGGTCAAGAGGCATCCCTGGTAGCTCATCAGGAAAGACATCTGGGTACTCACAGACTATTGGCACTCGGTCGAGTCCTTCCTCTGATAGACTGCTAACTCGTGGTACTCGAGTGGGTACTGTCTCAGAGACATACTTGACTTTGACCCCTTGGTCAATTGTCATGGTAATGGCCCTGTTAGCACAGTCCAAGATACTCTGATGCTTGGCCAACCAGTCCATACCGAGGATTACTTCTAGGCCTTGCGACTTAAGCACAATGAGATCCGTTGAGAAGCTCGTCCCATTGATGACTATCCCAACCTTCCTACACCCTAGGTTGGTTCTCAAAACTGCTCCCGGGGTTTGAATTGTCATATGCCCACGAAGAAACGTAGGTTCTAGTCCACACTTTTCCGCAAACTTTTGCGTAATAAAGGAATGCGAAGCACCACAATCAAAGAATACTGTTGCTGGGGAGAGTTGCCGAGGAACGTACCCAGAATGCAGTCTGGGTCTTCTTGTGCCTCTTCCATGGAAATATGATTAATCCACCCCTTGCTGTGATACTACTGATTGCAGGGAGCCTGGTTCCTGCCTGGTGCTCCTTGGCCTAGATTTGGCGCATTAGGGCATGGAACATCGGGTTTCTTATTGGGGCACTGCCTGGAATACTGCCCTGGTTGTCCACACCCGAAACAGGTAACTTGCGGTGGAAGATTGGTCTTGCTCCCACCGTTGTTTGGCGGAGTGCTTGCTAGCTTGACGCTGACTTGCTGAGGTTGGTAATTCTGGCGAAATGTTGGGTGCTTGTACTGGTGCTTCTGATAGTTGGGTCTTGCTGGGGCTGAGTGCCATGGTCGTGGTTTTGAGTTGATCGTTCCTCCACTACTTATTACCTTGCCCTTACGGGTGTCGTTCGTTGCACGACGCTTGTCTTCCAACATAAGAGACTTATTAACCAGGTCACGGAAGGTCCGACATTCACAAACAAACAGTTGATATTGGAGTGAATGTTGCAGTCCTTCCATCAAGCGCTCCACTTTGGCAGCCTCAGTGTTGACATCTTTAGGTGCATACCTTGATAGAAGGTTGAACTTCTGCAAATACTCCTTGACTGATCCACTGCCTTTCCTTAAGGCTCGGAATTCCCACTTCTTAATGGCCATCATCCCCAGAGGAATGTGAGCGGCGCGGAATCCATCCTTGAACACGGCCCAAGTGATGACTTGCCTGGCTCGCATGATCTGAAATCCATCCCACCAGGCTCTGGCTATGCCTCCGAGACAGTGGGTTGCATAGAGAACTTTCTCGTTGTCGTCAGTGCACTTGACCGACGCGAGAAGGTCTTCGATAGTGCGGATCCAGTCATCTGCATCCAAGGGCTCAGTCGTCTCCATGAATATGGGCGGCGTAGTCCGCATAAACTCAGACAGAGTTCAGCGACCGTTTCCATTCCCGTTCTGCGGCGGGTGGTTCACCAAAGTTTGAGCCAGCTGCCGGATAGCGGCATTCTTGGCTTGACGCGCCTCCCGAAGAGCTTGAAGGAACTATGCCATCATCAAGCTTTAAGGGGAGGCAGCGGCGGAGGTACATCGTCTTGCCCCACATGGTGATCTCCAGCTTGAGCTTCCCCTCTGGTTCCCTGCTGCTGTCCTGAAGAGGCAGAGCCGGGGTTGCCAAAAGTACTGTTGCGAGTTGCATTCACTATCCTGTCAGGGGAGTAAATAGGTCAAATTCTGCTGAACCGGTTGCACTCGAAAGGGATGACGTTCTAGTAAAGAGGGGGTCTGGTGTGTGCTAGTGTGCAAGGTTTTATGAAAAAGGTTTTTGAAAGAACTACTGAATTAATTTAAAGCAAGCGATGCAGTCGCTCACAAGCTGCTCAAGGAAGGATGCGACTTGCATCCAACAGGTTCACACAACATCCGGGTCATAAAATCCTGATACAAGAACTCGTACGTGCGGTACATCCTACGATGCTACGCAAACGACTGCGCGGTCTCATAAGCCGGCTCTTTGGGATCTTCGTCTTCATCTTCATTAGTGCTTCCCTTCCTCGAAGGGGTAGGGGAAGGAAGTAAATCATCTCATCGTCTCTTGGTTGGTGAGGTAGAGAAAAGCTCGGTGTACTCTTCTGTGGTTAAGCGTCGACTCTGAAGAGGAACCGCCTGAAGAGGGGGTATTCCTCCTTGGAAAGCAAAGCCAGGTGATATCACAGGTGCTCATTCTTTCTTCACCTTGTTGTTCTTCATATTCTCCATACAAAGTAGGTCCTTAACTTGGTGCAGCGCTTGGCGAATCCTAGTTGACTCCTTGATCAAAAGATGTGTTAAGGTGTCTGAGGAGAGGCTGAAGTAGGTCTGAAACCTTAACGGCATCCCGTCCTCAGATGAGGGGTTGAGTTTCCAGCTTCCGTCTATCTTATCCTTAACAAAAGGTAAGTGACGAGTAGCGGGTTCGTTCGCCATCGCAGGAAGGATGTCGCGGCGTCGCACGAGTGCCTCTCGTGTTGTAGTCTCCACGGCCAACATCAGATCCTCCATTTGTGGCCCTTCAAAGAACCAGCTAGTTGGGGAGTCATTAGCCTTCACTATCACGTCCACGTGATACTCCTTGGTGTCGGTGTTGACACAGTGTTCGTGATTGACACTTCTCGAGGCTATCACTCAAAAGCACAGGAAAGCCCGTTTCCAGAAGCGTCTCGGGTACGTCGGCCATCTACAAGGTGCAGAGGAGAGGGTTAGAAATATATAGTGGGTGCGGTTCTCGGGTCAATCTATGTGCACTAATTGTCTGGCTATCGCCCATGTGGGGACTCCGACTTACTAGTCGAGAATCGCTTTGCTCAGTGATCCGAGAGATCAATGCTCACAGAACACAGATATTGAATAAAGAGTCTTACATCCGAGTACCGATTATGACAACACGTGACTGAAGGGTCAAGTTCTCAAGACAAGGCCTAAGGCCAAATCACCCGAGTACACTAATAGCAGAAAACAAGGGGCTAAGCGGGTGCCCATGCCATCAAGCCTACACCAACAGGCATTCTGACTCGAAAGCGTCCTCGTTCGCAGGGGTGTCTCCAAAGATGTATTCATCACCAAACTCCGGTCCTTCCATGTCTGCTCAATAACATAACCAGTGGCAAGCCAATGAGTACTTTGAATGTACTCACAAACCGCCCATGATATGAACAATGAAAGTGAAGGATAACAATATGCATTTCTAGTATAACTCATCGGGGTGGAATGATCATTGCTTATGACATCAGGTTAAAGAATTACTCTTGAAGAACAGGTTACATATATTAATATATCTGTTGAGGGCTGAACCATCCGGGTTCTCCCTATATGCCAAGTCACCAAACTTGGTCATAGCATTGCTATCATAGCAACACTTTTCTTATCACCATACACATACTCACACTTACGCACACTTGGTTTATGCGGAAATATCCGGACGTAGTTTAAGCAGGATTACCCAACTGTCCTTGACCGTGGACACGACTATTCGAATAGTTTACACTCTCCAGAGGTAGTACGCTGGACCCACGAGATCTGGGAAACTTCCGTGTCATCCACGACTCGTGGTATATCACATACCCGAGGTAAGTACCCGATCAATGCCTTTCCCCTGTCGATATCAGACAAAGAGGTCCACTCCATTGGTACCCATCCCACATGTTGTATGTCTTACGAGCTCCAACTTTGGACAGTACCAACCATGCGGGGACCAACGGTGTGACTGGAACTCATACAAATCGCATAGTCATCCTACCCGGCACGACCCCATCACAAGAGTGACCACATATCACTCCCGCCACTAGTAATATGGCTCTTCCCTAGCACCGACCAGAGTAACTAACATAGCCCCGCCCATAAGGGGTAACATGGTCGTACTGATAAGGTTGGGACGGTCGACACATCATAAATCTTATCCCATTTCCGAAACCTTACTCACACAAATACTGGGTGTATCACTTCACCAAAAGTTGCCACCTAACTCATCATCACCCTCGGCAATTAGTGTCACCAGATGGGGTTTGCATAAACTCTTGCTTTGTGACAACAACATGCTCATGATGGAACAACTGCTATCTTTACTTGTCAACATGGTATTAGCATGACCCTAACGGTAGAGTCAAGCTGAATGCATGTCAGTTGAGTACCGACACTTATGATCATATGCAACGGGAATACTTGCTATTATAACATGCAAAGTAACATATGCTCAGTCATGGTCAAAGGGTTGCTTGCCTTGGTTAGCTAAGTATCCAGGGTCTTCAAGGTCTTCCGCTCCAATTCCCTCATCACACGGGTTTTCTATCGTCGATAAACACAGTAAATAAGCAATAGCTCGGACAGAAACAGTCGACAAAGTCATTTTAAAAATGTGCCCTATTTCTGATAAATCTAAGATACCATTTTAAAAATACTTGCCTTAATTTCCCTTGAAAGAATATTTTTAAAAACAACCAAGCAGATGCAAAACTATTCCATTTTAGCCCTTTTTAATATTGTAAAATAGATTAGATGCTGGAAAAATTCATCTAAGCATATCATTAAATAGTACACACCTTTAGAAGAATAACAGTGGAAGAATTATATTTTTACACTGGTTAAATGTTTTAAAAAAATTATAGTTTAAAACTAAAAGAAAAAACAGGCCAGCTCCTGGCATGGCTCGGCCCAGAGCTGGACTGGCCCATGGCCAGCCAACGGCCTGCCGAGGCGCGCGCACTGTCAGGTTTGAACCTGACGCGTGGGGCCCTGCGGTCAGTGGCCGAGGCCAGCGCGGGGGAGGAGGCTGGGCCACCGACAGGTGGGGCACACTTGTCGGGGTCGTCTCCTATCTCCATCTAGAGAGGAGGAGGAGGACGCCGACGTGGTTGCCGACGTGCTGAAGCTCCAATGAGCACGGGAATGGGTTCGCCAGACCGTCGCCTACCTGCTGGTGGTCGAAACAACGACGTGGAGGCAGGGGTTCACCGGCGACGAGGAGGCCATGGCGGAGGGGTTTCGGGAAGTGGTCGAGGGGGTGGCTAGGGACACGAAAAAGCTCGGGCGAGTTAGGGGAAAGCTTCCTGGGGTCAAGGGGGTCAGTTTGGTGGGTCGAGGGGCGCAGGAGCCTTCGTGTAGCCGGAGATCGACCGGAGCTCCGAGGCAGAGGGGCCTCGGTCGATCTCGAGCATCGGGGCTCTGCTGGTTTGCTGGGGTGGCTAGGGAGGTGCTAGTGGCTGCGGTGAAGCTATCTGAGGGGTGCTGGAGCGAGGGGGAGGGCCATTTATAGGCCCGCGATGGTGAGCAGACTCGGGAGCGCCGATGCCTCACCGTGGCGCGCATGGGGGTGCAGAGAGACGTTGGGGTTGCAACCACGGTCTCATGACGTGGTATTGGACTGCCCGAACCGTCTGCTGCAGAGAGAGACAGAGGAGAGCCGTGCATTCATGGCCGCGCAAGCTTGGCCGAATCTGGAGCGCGCGAGCACGCGTCGTGCAAGCTCTAGCGCGAGAGATTAGGGGCCCTGAGGCTTGCCCGACGCAGAGGGGCTGTCCGGGAGGAGGTTGGACATCTCGGGGGAGGCTGGAACTGGCCGGGGACGTCGCCCCCACCTCGGTGACTCCATGTGGCGTGCCCAGAGTGCAGTTTTGGCATGCCACGGCACGCTAGTGCGCTCTGAGGCACTTTGGACGTGTCTAGCATCTCTTGGCACTTGCTGGGGGTGTGGCTAGCCGTTTGGTTTTAGTGGGAACTTCGGCTGGTCCAAGGAGGCAAGAAATACTGGTGCTGTCAGTCATGAACTCAGGTCTAAATTGGGTTTTTGGCCTTTCCACTTTGAACCATTGAGGGGTCAGTTGACTGGGTTAGATACAGGTGCTGGCTGCTTAATCTAAGAGTTTGAAGCAAAGGAGTTTGGTTTAGCTGTGGCTAAGGTGGCTTTTTCCTATCTGTGAGAAGGTCTTTGATAGTGGTCACAGGGGGTTGCACCCCACCACTGGTGCTGAGACTTAACAGGATTGGTTTTGGTGATAAACCATGGAGTTCCACCAAATTTGAGCTCCATTGGACAAGTTTAGCTTTGTAAACTTGAAATCACTCCACTATGACCAGATCTGTTCCTACCAAAGGGAGTGTGAGCAAACTAAGTCCCACAAATCCCATTTTTGGTGTAGAACCCTCATTTGAGGTATTAGGGACTCCTGTAAAGTTTTAGCCTCATTCGACAAACTTTGCTATGTAGAGTTGCTCTAACTTGATTATGGACACACGGGGTTTTTGGGTTATTTGGGGTCCTTATCCACCTTTGAGCAAGGTGAAACTTTATGTGGACACCAAAAAAGGCTTCGGGACATCACTGGAATTTTCTAGGAATTTATTGAGAATATTTCCTTTGGAAATATCTCAAAATGCCAAAACAAACAGAAATAGCTTTTATAGTTTTAATCAATAAATATAATATAAAATGGGGTTTAAAATCCTATTTATGGAAAATATATGTCCTTCTATTCATTTCTAAATTTAATCATATTAATTAGAAATGGACAGGTTAATTAATTATGAAAATACTCACAAAAATAATTATTTTTGTGGTTTTGAAATATAAAGATAGGTAAAAATTAGATTGGCAAATATGAGTAGTAGCACTGCTTGTTATCAAAGACATGCAGTGCAATCTCAAGGTGGTTTTACTTTGGTTATCAAAGGTTTCTGGAGATCAGTAAAATACCAAAAAGTAATTTAGGGTTTTAAAACCTCACATGATCAAGCATATAAGCATACAATGTCAATTATGGTACTCACAACATTAGTTTTGAAAAAGTTTTAACAAGCTCAGAATTTTACAATAAAGATAAGTGATAGCAAAATCAGGGTGTGACATGATGGCCTTCACTCGGTTCACGACGACTTGGGCGTCCTTCACTAGACCATCTTCAGGCAGCTACTCCTGATTGATCTCTCCAATGGACGACTGAAGGAGCTTGAAGCAAGATACTACATAATCGATGCAATCCTCTAGCCTGAGGAGAGACGAGGCAACATTGTCTTTCAGGTGCCCTCTCTTGGGATCAGGCTCCTTCTCTATTCGCGCCGTCTCTCCTCCAACGTGAGCAGCAAAGGCCACACTCAGCAGAAAATGGAGGATGAGAAACCTCAGTCGGAGATTTCAGAATGATCATGGAAAGTATTCAAACACTTAATGTACCTTTGAGCTTCTGAGAAAGCTCTACGCTGAAGTCCTCGACGAACTTCTCCGGTTTAGCTTTCTTGGCAGTGGCCTTCTCGAGGTTGACTTCCCACTCAGCGTAATGTTTCTTCAACTCAGCAAGCACCGTCGTGGTTTTCTCTCCACTGGATTTCAAAAGCCGATTCTCCTCCTCTAAAGTCCCAACCGACTTTAGTTTGGCTTCAACCGTTGAAGTTTTCGGTTTGACATCGTTCCAAGAAGATGGGAGTTTGTCATCCCTCTTCTTGATGGCTTCCTTCATGGTCACTAGAGAAATGGAATTCTTCAGCCTCTCAAAAAGGCGATCAGGCAAGACAGCCTCACTCGGATAGGAAAGGCAACTTAGTGGAGTATCAGTCGGATGGCAATGACATACCTTCCGCTATTCGCTTCTCCAGCTCCAATCGGTTGCTCTTTGCTTTCTCTGCGTGAAGGCTCAGTCGGAGTTCCTCCAACTCTTTTTCCATGGCTTCATCCCGGCCCACATGCCCGCAAGCAGTCTGCAACCAACAAATACAAGAAAGGCATAACATTATGTCGTAACTCTAAGACTACCGCTGACTGCCACAGTCGACGGTTGCTTCTGGGACTACATCTAGTGGGTTCGCTCAGCACGCCCCCACTGGAATGACTGAGGATAAGGGATCCGTACCCGACTGGCATATATCAGCCAAAAAGAAGAAACTGAGACTACTGCCGATTGCTTCAATCGACAGTAGCCTCGGGGACTACATCCAATGGGTGCGCTCAGCGTGCCCCCACTAGAAAGATGGATGAAAGGAAAGGGCTCTGTACCCTACTGGATTCTGTCGAACATACAAAAGAAAAAAAGTAGCGCCGACTGACACAGTTGAGGGTAGCCTCGGGGACTACACCCAGTTGGTGCGCTCAGCGCACACCCACTAACAGCTAGCAGGTGTGCCCCTCGGCATGCCCACTCGGGAATTCTACCAAGAACTAAATTCAGAAAATACATGCGTGAAGGACTTACTTGAAAGTTCTTCGCCACAACTTCACTCGTGTCGTACGCCTCCTTCAATCGCCTAGCCATCACATCCAGCTGAGCGAACGCCTCCTTGCGCGCCTCCTCTTGGTCCTCCAGGGTTAGATGGAGCCGGAAGATGTTGCGATCCTTGGGTTGAGAGGATCAAGTGGCCAGCGGATATTGCTCGAGTGACGCTCCAACCGAGGTGGCCTCCTGCACCACAAGAGTTTTGGCCTTGATGTTGACTCGGCTGGGAGTTGGAGCGTGCTTCAACACTTCCCCAGCTGCAGAAGGGACATCAACGTCGAATTCGATCACATCCTGTGGCTCTGCACATACCAACAAAAGAGTCCAAAGACCACTCGAATATCCAAAGCCCGAATTTCGAATGGATTGCTGGAAAAGCTCAAAGAATACCTTTTGATGAAACAACGTCGACGTCAGCTCTACCTTTGTCAGTAATGTTGGGATCTAGTGAAGTAGTCGAAGTGTCAGGCCTACAACAGAAATAACAAAACCAGATCATCACTTGGAAGACATTGTTCAAACTAAGGGACTCACTCTGCAAAGATACTTATGCTGAAGCCACAAGCACGCCGGCCTTGATGCACGACAGGATAGTCTTGCGAGGCTTGGAGCTTGAGATCTTGGATTTCTTGGCGGCCTGCTCCGGCAGGGCATCAGACTCACCCCGATCTCGTTTGGATCTATGAGTCGGCATGGTTGAGACACCCGGCTTCACCGTCGACAGATTCTTTGGGGCTCCTGCGCGTACCCCAGGGTCTGTTGGAAATATGCCCTAGAGGCAATAGAAAAGTGGTTATTATTATATTTCCTTGTTCATGATAATTGTCTATTATTCATGGTATAATTGTATTAACCGGAACCTGTGATACATGTATGAATACATAGAACACAAGATGTCCCTAGTGAGCCTCTAGTTGGCTAGCTCGTAGATAAATAGATGATCATGGACATTGGATGTCATTCATAACAGGATCACATCTTTGGGAGAATGATGTGATGGACAAGACCCAATCCTAAGCATAGCACAAGATCGTGTAGTTCGTCTGCTAGAGCTTTTATAATGTCAAGTATCATTTCCTTAGACCATGAGATTGTGCAACCCTCGGATACCGTAGGAGTCCTTCGGGTGTATCAAACGTCACAACGTAACTGATTGATTATAAAAGTGCACTACAGGTATCTCCGAAAGTGTTTGTTTGGTTGGGATTAATCGAGACTGGGATTTGTCGCTCCCTGTGACGGAGAGGTATCTGTGGGCCCACTCGGTAATGCGTTATCATAATTAGATCAATGTGACTAAGGAGTTGTCCATGGGATGATGTGTTCCGAAACGAGTAAATAGACTTGCCGGTAACGAGATTGAGCAAAGTATAGGGATACCGACGATCGAATCTTGGGCAAGTGACATACCGGCAGACGGGAATTGCAAACGAGATTGATTGAATCCCCGACATCGTGGTTCATCCGATGAGATCATCGTGGAACATGCAGAATCCAAATTGGGTATCCAGATCCCGCTGTTGGTTATTGACCAGAGAGGTGTGTCGGTCATGTCTGCATGGTTCCCGAACCCGTAGGGTGTAGACACTTACACACTTAAGGTTTGATGATGCTAGAGTTGTAATGGGAATAGTGCGTGGTTACACAAGGTTGTTCGGAGTCCTTGATGAGATCCCGGACAGCATGAGGAGCTACGAAATGGTCCGGAGGTAAAGATTTATATATAGGAACTCCAGTTTCGGTCACCGGAAATGTTCCGGCGTATATCGGTATTGTACCGGGACAACCAAAAGGGTATATGGGGCCCACCGGGAGGGGCCACCAGCCCCGGAGGGCTACAAGGGCCAAAATAAGGTGGGAGCCAGCCACCTAGGTGGTCTGGCTCGGCCGAACGAGGGCCCAAGGGCGCCTAGGGCTGGGAACCCTAGGGCAATGGTGGCTCACCTCCCAACTTGGGAGGCAAGCCAAGTCAACCCTGGCCGTCCCCCCCCCTCCTTGTCCGCCGCACGACCTAGGGGAAACCCTAGGGTGACCGTACCTCCTCCTCCTCTTGTTCCTATATATACCCAAGGGTTTCGGGCTGCAAACACACAAGTTTTCTTCCTCCATTGGCGCATCCCTTCTCTTCCCCCTCCTCCTCCTCTGTAGCACTTGGCGAAGCCCTACCGGAGTACCACACAGCTCCACCGTCACCCCGCCGTCATGCTGTCGGAGGTCTCCCTCAACTTCTCTTCCCTCCTTGCTTGATCAAGGTGAAGGAGACATCACCGGTCTGCACGTGTGTTGAACGCGGGGGCGCCGTTGTCCGGCGTTTAGATCGAAATCTTTCATGATCTGAATGGCTACGAGTACAACTCCATCATCTGCGTTCATAGTAACACTTCCGCTTAGCGATCTTCAAAGATATGAAGTTGCTCTACCCCTTTCTCGTTGCTAGTATCTCCTAGATAGATCTTGGTGTGACATAGGAAATTTTTTGACTTGCTACTACGTTCCCCAACAGTGGCATCCGAACCAGGTTCTATTAGAGATTCTATGCATGAGCAGAACACAAAAGTTGTGGGCGATGATTTTGTCAATTGTTTGTCGTTACTAGATCAATCTTTTTTCAGAGGTATAGTGGGAAGATACGGCCTGGACCGACTTTACATGTACGCTCACGTGAGACTGGTTCCACCGTCTAACATGCACTTGTTGCATAAGGTGGCTAGCGGGTGTCTGTCTCTCCCACTTTAGTCGAATTGGATTCGTTGATAAGGGTCCTTATGAAGCGTTCTTGCTAGAAACCAAAATCAGCCACATAAAACTTGCAACAACAATTAGAGGACGTCTAACTTGTTTTTGCAGGGTATGACATGTGATGTGATATGGCCAAAAGGATATGATGTTATATATGTGATGTATGAGATCGATCATGTTCTTGTAATAGGATTCACGACTTGCATGTTGATGAGTATGACAACTGGCAGGATACATAGGAGTTGTCTTAATTTATTGTAGAAGATGCAACACCATGTGATTACTTTACTTTATTGCTAATCGTTAGTCATAGTAGTAGAAGTAATAGTTGGCGAGACGACTTCACAAAGACACAATGATGGAGATCATGATGATGGTTGTCGGGAGGGATAACCCCGGGGTAGGCTCATCGAGCATGCTCCTTCATTTCCTGCCCAAAGGGGATGACCAAGTACAGTTTCACAAGGCCCAAATCCTCTGGCCAGTTAGACAACACCTCCTGGCTGGAGGATGAGGCGGCCAACTCTATGGCCAGACAGGCAACCCCAGACGGCTAGAGGCGAGATGGCTACCTCTTCCTGACCGTCTTGGCCAAACCAGCCCGCTAGGAACGAGGCGGGTGTGCCCAAGCCGGCTAGCCAAGTAGGCTAGCCGGCCGGGGATCTCAAGTCACATCAGATCATAGTTCATGACGAGACCCTACGATTAAAGGCAGCTACAGGTCAGCAACGGTACTAGATCGGGGTGCCCGGCAGGTACGAGCGTCGGCGGCCACGCCGCTGACCTACCCCGGCTCTGGTCCATCACCTAGCATAGTGTCGGACCGTCAAACTCCCACTCAATTAATGCACTCGGCATGGGGAACAGTGGATGCGGTCCTACTATCTGACCATGACGAATCTCGCTGGACGACGCCGGACGTACAGTGCGTTTTCAGCGTCAACCTTACGCGAGAGCTTCATTGGCCAGCCGGCGTGTCCCACAGCCAGACGAGACCTTGCAGCCGGCGGGCCCCTGAAGCGACAAGACAAGACCCTCGTGGGCCCCTGGCCAGCCGATGAGGCTGCCAGCCGGGTCCAACTCTTGTACCCTTTATCCATATTATAGGCCGGTGGGTTCGTCTATAAAACCCCCCGGTCACCCTCCATGTAGAGGGTCGGTCGCACAACACTTGACACCCACCAACCACATAGAGAGAGGCAGAGACGAGCCAGCTGCTCCCCTCTTCATCCTCCTCGACACAACTCCAGGAGCAACCTTGTAATCCATCCATATACATCATACACTCCGGCAGGACTAGGGGTCTTATCTCTACGGAGAGCCCTGAACCTGGGAACATCGTGCGTTCCATCCTTGTACCAACCTCGTCCCCAACGCCCTCCATTGTCCCTGCGGTTCTCACCGACTTTATCCTACCTATGGCATATGTTGTTAGTATTCACCGACATTTGGCACCCACCATGGGGCCGATGGCGGCATCGGTTGGCTTTACCCGCTGGGCGGGGCCCCGCACCTACGCCAGCGGATGCGTCGCGTCCGGATCGATCTGCATGCCCGTGGAGCCCGCTTTCGATCAGGCAACACCGATGATGATCGATGTCCCCGTCTGCCATGCGGATTCGGACGAAGATTCCGATGACGAGGCGCCTCCTAGCGTCGTCGTCACTGCTATGGAGAACCTCAACGTTCTCTTTAGCGACCTACGTCTCAACAATAGTCCTCGCTACTTCAGCGAGGACTTCGATGTTGAGGCGCTATGCGCCAGCTTCAGCACGCACTTTATCGCTGAGATGCCTGCACATGACGTGTACCCCAGCAACGTACTCGTCTTCGACGGCCCTCCGCTATTGGTGCAGTTCTTCACCCCGTACCATGTCACCGCCGTCTCCAACGCCGTGGAGGTGATGGTTATCGGTGCTGGCACCAGCACGGCTCATGGCAAGGCGTCAGAAGACGCTGGTGAGCCTACTGCCGCCACCGCTGATACACTTCAGGACGTTCTCGCCGGCCTGAAGACACCCATCGCGGCTTCCCCAAACCCTAACGACGCCCGAGCCTCACTGGAGGAGGCTCGCAAGCATATCTTGTAGGAGGGCATTGCCTTCGCCTCGGCAAAGCGTCAGATGGAGGCTACGCAGCGCGAGTATAACTCCACATACGGCCTCACTCCAATTTCCGAGGCCCCTAGCCCGGTTGGATCGGTCCACGGCCGTGGCCGGTTCATTTCCGAGATCCTAGGCGCCAACCAGCCCATCTACGAGACCCCTGCGGCCAACTTACGGGCGGCGCAGGCGGCCATGGAAGAAATGCTAAGCCTGGAGGGCGAGGAGCGCACCTTCCAGGAGAAGCGGGTCAAGGATCTCCTTGATGCCGCCAATGAACAGCAGACACGGCTTGACCCCGGTCAGGCCCAGTCAGAGTCTCCGGGACCTAACCCCGGAGTGCGACGCAACCCTAGCGGTCATCCCCACATGGAGGGATCTTCCTCTCATCGCACCTTCGGCCGGAGGGGCGAGGGAAGCCAAGACCGGCGCTCCCAGCGCCAGAGCGAGCATACTTCGAGCAGGCGTCGTGGAGGCGACGAAAGCGGCTCGGCGTATCAGGTTCCTCGTCCGGGGAGGACCAATGCCTCCAGTTCGCGAGGTGCTTCTCCGCTCGCGGCTCGGATCGGTGCTCGTGTTCCCCAGGGTGACAAGGATGCCCGCAGGCATCTCATCACCCTGGCCCAGTCAGCCGTCCTGGAGGAGGACGGTGCCATCGGTACGGCCTGCTTCGGCCCCCGGATTCGAGGGGAGCCATTCCCCCGAGGCTTCACCTTGCCTCGGGACACTCCCAAGTACAATGGTACTGCCAAGCCAGAGGACTGGCTGATCGACTACACCACAGCCGTTGGCATTGCAAGGGGCAATAAGCATGTAGCAGTCCGCTACGTGCCACTCATGTTGGCCGGCTTGGCTCGGACTTGGCGTAACAGCCTTCCAGCCGGCAACCTCAACTCATGGGTGGACTTCGAGGAGGCATTCGTCCGCAACTTCGCTCGCACCTACAAGCGTCCTGGCCGGCCTCGCGAGCTAGCCATGTGCGCCCAGAGGCCCGACGAACCCCTTCGCGACTAAGTCACTTGGTGGACGTGTTGGAATTATGCCCTAGAGGCAATGATAAATATAGTTATTATTATAATTCCTGTATCAAGATAATTGTTTATTATCCATGCTATAATTGTATTGAGTGAAGACTCATCTACATGTGTGGATACATAGACAAAACACTGTCCCTAGCAAGCCTCTAGTTGGCTAGCCAGTTGATCAAAGATAGTCAGTGTCTTCTGATTATGAACAAGGTGTTGTTGCTTGATAATTGGTCACGTCATTAGGAGAATCACGTGATGGACTAGACCCAAACTAATAGACGTAGCATGTTGATCATGTCATTTTGTTGCTACTGTTTTCTGCGTGTCAAGTATTTGTTCCTATGACCATGAGATCATATAACTAACTAACACCGGAGGAATACTTTGTGTGTATCAAACGTCGCAACCTAACTGGGTGACTATAAAGATGCTCTACAGGTATCTCCGAAGGTGTTCGTTGAGTTAGTATGGATCAAGACTGTGATTTGTCACTCCGTGTGACGGAGAGGTATCTCGGGGCTCACTCGCTAATACAACATCACACACAAGCCTTGCAAGCAATGTGACTTAGTGTAAGTTGCAGGATCTTGTATTACGGAACGAGTAAAGAGACTTGCCGGTAAACGAGATTGAAATAGGTATGCGGATACTGACGATCGAATCTCGGGCAAGTAACATACCGAAGGACAAAGGGAATGACATACAGGATTATATGAATCCTTGGCATTGAGGTTCAAGAGATAAGATCTTCGTAGAATATGTAGGATCCAATATGGGCATCCAGGTCCCGCTATTGGATATTGACCGAGGAGTCTCTCGGGTCATGTCTACATAGTTCTCGAACCCGCAGGGTCTGCACACTTAAGGTTCAACGTTGTTTTATGCGTATTTGAGTTATATGGTTGGTTACCGAATGTTGTTTGGAGTCCCGGATGAGATCAGAGACGTCACGAGGGTTTTCGGAATGGTCCGGAAACGAAGATTGATATATAGGATGACCTCATTTCATTACCGGAAGGTTTTCGGAGTTACCAGGAATGTACCGGGAATGAAGAATGGGTTCCGGGAGTTCACCGGGGGGGCAACCCACCCCGGGGAAATCCATAGGCCTTGGGAGTGGCACACCAGCCCTTAGTGGGCTGGTGGGACAGCCCAAGAAGGCCCTATGCACCATAGGAAGATAATCAAAAGAGAAAAGAAAAAAAAGGAGGAGGTGGGAAAGGAAAGAAGGACTCCTCCCACCAAACCATGTAGGACTCTGTTTGGGGGGGGGGAGACCTTCCCCCCTTGGCTCGGCCGACCCCCTTGGGGCTCCTTGAGTCCCAAGGCAAGGCTCCCCCTCTCCCACCTATATATATGGAGATTTTGGGGCTGATTTGAGACGACTTTTCCACGGCAGCCCGACCACATACCTCCACGGTTTTTCCTCTGGATCGCGTTTCTGCGGAGCTCGGGCGGAGCCCTACTGAGACAATATCATCACCAACCTCCGGAGCGCCGTCACGCTGCCGGAGAACTCTTCTACCTCTCCGTCTCTCTTGCTGGATCAAGAAGGCCGAGATCATCGTCGAGCTGTACGTGTGCTGAACGGGGAGGTGTCGTCCGTTCGGCACTAGATCGTGGGACTGGTCGCGGGACGGTTCACGGGGCGGATCGAGGGACGTGAGGACGTTCCACTACATCAACCGCGTTCACTAACGCTTCTGCTGTACGGACTACAAGGGTAAGTAGATCACACATCCCCTCTCGTAGATGGACATCACCATGATAGGTCTTCGTGCGCGTAGGAAATATTTTGTTTCCCATGCGACGTTTCCCAACAGTGGCATCATGAGCTAGGTTCATGCGTAGATGTCTTGTCGAGTAGAACACAAAAGTTTTTGTGGGCGGTGATGTGCGTTTTGCTGCCCTCCTTAGTCTTTTCTTGATTCCGCGGTATTGTTGGATCGAAGCGGCTCGGACCGACATTACTCGTACGCTTACGGGAGATTTGTTTCATTGCTACGAGTAACTCCGTTGCTCAAAGATGACTGGCGGGTGTCAGTTTCTCCAACTTTAGTTGAATCGGATTTGACCGAGGAGGTCCTTGCATGAGGTTAAATAGCAACTCATATATCTCCGTTGTGGTGTTTGCGTAAGTAAGATGCGATCCTACTAGATACCCATGGTCACCACGTAAAACATGCAACAACAAAATTAGAGGACGTCTAACTTGTTCTTGCAGGGTATGCTTGTGATGTGATATGGCCAACGATGTGATGTGATATATTGGATGTATGAGATGATCATGTTGTAATAGATAATATCGACTCGCACGTCGATGGTACGGCAAACGGCAGGAGCCATAGGGTTGTCTTTATACTAATGTTTGTGCTTGCAGATGCATTTACTATTTTGCTAGGATGTAGCTTTAGTAGTAATAGCATGAGTAGCACGACAACCCCGATGGCGACACGTTGATGGAGATCATGGTGTGGCGCCGGTGACAAGAAGATCGTGCCGGTGCTTTGGTGATGGAGATCAAGGAGCACGTGATGATGGCCATATCATGTCACTTATGAATTGCATGTGATGTTAATCCTTTTATGCACCTTATTTTGCTTAGAACGACGGTAGAATTATGAGGTGATCTATCACTAAAATTTCAAGACGAAATTGTGTTCTCCCCGACTGTGCACCGTTGCTACAGTTCGTCGTTTCGAGACACCACGTGATGATCGGGTGTGATAGACTCAACGTTCACATACAACGGGTGCAAAACAGTTGCGTACGCGGAACACTCGGGTTAAGCTTGACGAGCCTAGCATGTGCATACATGGCCTCGGAACACATGAGACCGAAAGGTCGATCATGAATCATATAGATGATATGATTAGCATAGGGATGCTTACCACTGAAACTATGCTCAACTCACGTGATGATCGTACTTGAGCTAGTGTAGGTGGATCATGAACCACTCAAATGACTAGAGAGATGTACTTTTTGAGTGGGAGTATAGCGAATAATTTGATTAAGTTAAACTCTAATTATCTTGAACATAGCCTAAGTCCACTTTATATATATATGTGTTGTAGATCATGGCTCATGCGACAGTCACCCTGAATTTTAATACGTTCCTAGAGAAAGCTAAGTTGAAAGATGATGGAAGCAACTTTGTAGACTGGGCTCGTACTCTTAAGCTAATCTTACAAGCTGGGAAGAAGGATTATGTCCTTAATGCTGCTCTAGGAGATGAACCACCCACTACGGCTGATCAGGATGTTAAGAACGCTTGGTTAGCACGTAAGGAGGACTACTCGGTAGTTCAATGTGCAGTTTTGTATGGCTTAGAACCGGGACTTCAACGTCGCTTTGAGCGTCATGGAGCATTTGAGATGTTCCTGGAATTGAAGTTTACCTTTCAGAAGAACGCCCGGATCGAGAGGTATGAGACCTCCGATAAATTCTATGCTTGCAAGATGGAGGAGAACTCGTCTGTCAGTGAACATGTGCTCAAAATGTCTGGGTACTCAAACCGTCTAGCTGAGCTGGGGATTGAACTCCCGCAAGAGGCTATCACTGACAGAATCCTTCAATCACTGCCACCAAGCTATAAAGGCTTTTTGTTGAACTACAACATGCAAAGGATGAACAAGTCACCCGGCGAGTTGTTTGCGATGCTGAAAGTCACAGAGTCTGAACTCCGTAAAGAGCATCAAGTGTTGATGGTGAATAAGTCCACTAGTTTCAAGAGAAACGGCAAAGGCAAGAAGGGTAATTCAAAGAAGATCGGCAAGCCTGTTGCCAATCCGACGAAGAAACCCAAAGCTGGACCTAAGCCTGAAACAGAGTGTTACTATTGCAAGGGTATGGGTCACTCGAAGCGCAACAGCCCCAAGTATCTGGCTGATAAGAAGGCGGCCAAAGAAAAATCAGGTATATTTGATATACATGTTATTGATGTGTAATTAACCGGCTCTCGTAGTAGTGCCTGAGTATTCGATACCGGTTCTGTTGCTCATATTTGCAACTCGAAACAGGAACTACGGAATAGAATAAGGCTGGCGAAAGATGAAGTGACGATGCGCGTAGGAAATGGTTCCAAGATTGATGCAATCGCCGTCGGCACAGTTTCACTTCAGTTACCATCAGGATTAGTTATGAACTTGAATCATTGTTATTTAGTGCCTGCGTTGAGCATGAACATTATATATGGATCTTGTTTATTGTGAGACGGTTACTCTTTTAAGTCAGAGAATAATGGTTGTTCTATTTCTACGAGTAACATCTTTTATGGTCATGCAACCAATGTGAGAGGATTGTTCATATTGAATCTTGATAGCGATACACACATACATAACATTGAGACCAAAAGAGTTAGAGTTAACAATTATAGTGCCATATTTTTGTGGCACTGCCGCTTAGGTCATATTGGTGTAAAGCGCATGAAGAAACTCCATGCCGATGGACTTTTGGAGTCACTTGACTTTGATTCACTTGACACGTGCGAACCATGCCTCATGGGCAAGATGACTAAAACTCCGTTCTCCGGAACAATGGAGCGTGCAAGTGACCTGTTGGAAATCATACATACCGATGTGTGTGGTCCGATGAGCGTAGAGGCACGCGGTGGATATCGTTATTTTCTCACCTTCACTGATGATTTGAGTAGATATGGTTATTTCTACTTAATGAAGCACAAGTCTGAAACATTTGAAAAGTTCAAGCAATTTCAGAGTGAAGTTGAAAATCATCGTAACAAGAAGATCAAGTTCCTACGGTCTGATCGTGGGGGTGAATATCTGAGTTTCGAGTTTGGTGCTCACTTAAGACAATGTGGAATTGTTTCACAGTTGACACCGCCTGGAACACCACAGCGTAATGGTGTGTCCGAACATCGTAATCGTACTCTATTAGAGATTGTGCGATCTATGATGTCTCTTACCGATTTGCCGTTATCGTTTTAGGGTTATGCATTAGAAACAGCTGCATTCACTTTAAATAGGGCACCATCAAAATCCGTTGAGACGACACCATACGAACTGTGGTATGGCCAAAGGCAAAAGTTGTCGTTTCTTAAAGTTTGGGGATGTGATGCTTATGTCAAAAAGCTTCAACCTGAAAAGCTGGAACCCAAAGCGGAAAAGTGCGTCTTCATAGGTTACCCAAAAGAGACAGTTGGGTACACCTTCTATCTCAAATCAGAGGGCAAAGTGTTTGTTGCTAAAAACGGAGCTTTTCTCGAGAAGGAGTTTCTCTCGAGAGAATTGAGTAGGAGGAAGAATGAACTTGACGAGGTTGTCGAACCTCTCATCCCTCTGGATGGTGGCGCAGGACAAGGGGAAACCTCTGTCGTTGCGACGCCGATTGAGGAGGAAGTTAATGATTATGATCATGAAACTCTGGTTCAAGTTTCTGTCGAACCACGCAGGTCGACGAGAGCACGTGTTGCTCCAGAGTGGTACGGTAATCCCGTCTTATCAATCATGTTGTTGGACAACAATGAACCTGCAAATTATGAAGAAGCAATGGTGGGCCCAGAATCCAACAAATGGCTAGAAGCCATGAAGTCCGAGATAGGATCCATGTATGAGAACAAAATGTGGACTTTGGAGGTACTGCCTGAGGGCCGCAAGGCTATTCAGAACAAATGGATCTTTAAGAGGAAGACGGACGCTGACGGCAATGTGACCGTTTATAAAGCTCGACTTGTGGCAAAGGGTTTTTCACAAGTTCAAGGAGTTGACTACGATGAGACATTCTCACCCGTAGCGATATTTAAGTCCATCAGAATCATGTTAGCAATAGCTGCATTTTTCGATTATGAAATCTGGCAGATGGATGTCAAAACGGCGTTCCTTAACTGTTTCCTTAAGGAAGAATTGTATATGACGCAACCCGAAGGTTTTGTCGATCCTAAGAATGCTAACAAGGTGTGCAAGCTCCAGCGATCCATTTATGGATTGGTGCAAGCATCTCGGAGTTGGAACAAACGCTTTGATGAGGTGATCAAAGCTTTTGGGTTTATACAAGTGGTTGGAGAATCTTGTATTTACAAGAAAGTGAGTGGGAGCTCTGTGGCGTTTCTAATATTATATGTGGATGACATATTGCTGATTGGAAACAACGTAGAGTTTTTGGAGAGCATAAAGGATTACTTGAATAAAAGTTTCTCTATGAAGGACCTAGGAGAAGCTGCTTACATTCTAGGCATTAAGATCTATAGGGATAGATCAAAACGCGTGATAGGACTTTCACAAAGCACATACCTTGATAAAGTTTTGAAGAGGTTCAAAATGGAACAGTCCAAGAAAGGGTTCTTGCCAGTTTTACAAGGTACGAGATTGAGTAAGACTCAATGCCGAGCAACTGATGAGGATAGAGAGCATATGCGCTCCGTTCCCTATGCTTCAACCATAGGTTCTATCATGTATGCGATGCTATGCACTAGACCGGACGTTAGCCTGGCCATAAGTATGGCAGGTAGGTTCCAGAGTAATCCAGGAGTGGATCACTGGACGGCGGTCAAGAATATCCTGAAGTACCTGAATAGGACTAAGGAGATGTTTCTCGTGTATGGAGGAGATGAAGAGCTCACCGTAAAAGGTTACGTCGATGCAAGCTTTGACACATATCCGGACGACTCTAAGTCGCAAACCGGATACGTATTTATTCTTAATGGGGGTGCGTTGCCTGGGATAGATCAAGTGATCGACTCCACTGCACGCTGCGAACTGCTGTCATTTCTGGATGCTTATTCAGGTTATCATCAAATCAAGCTGGATCCAGCTGATCGCCTGATGACCTCCTTCATCACGCCCTTCGGGGCCTACTGCTACACCACCATGAATTTCGGTCTGAAGAACGATGGTGCGACGTTCCAACGCTGCATGCAGCAGTGCCTACTGCCAAAGATCAGTAGAAACATCCACGTCTATGTGCATGACATCGTCGTCAAGACGAAGCAGCACTTCAGCCTCCTCGATGATCCGCGGGAGACGTTCGCCAACCTGCGCGAGTACAAGATCCGGCTCAACCCAGAGAAGTGCGTCTTTGGGGCTCAAGGCGGCAAACTCTTGGGGTTCTTCGTGTCCGCTCGTGGCATCGAGGTGAACACCGAGAAGATCGGCACCATCGAGCGGATGGTGCGGCCGGCTCTGATCCTAGACTTCCAGAAGTTCGCAGGCTGCCTAGCGTCCCTTAGCCGGTTCGTCAGCCGGCTTGGCAAGAAGGCCCTTCCACTCTACCAGCTCATGAAGAAGACGACGAAATTCGAGTGGAACGACCACGCGGACAAAGCATTCCGCAACCTCAAGCGGGTCATATCGAGCCTGCCAATCTTGGCAGCGCCGGCTGAAAGGGAACCCATACTCATATACATTGCAGTGACCACTGGTGTGGTTAGTGTAGTGTTGGTAGTTCAACGCAAGGAGGAGGGCAAGGTACTGTTAGTGTAGCGCCTTGTCTACTACCTCAACGAGATCTTGTCCGCCTCCAAGCAGAACTATCCCCACTACCAAAAAATGTGTTATGGTGTTTACCTTGCTGCAAAGAAGTTGAAGCAATACTTCGAGGAGCATGCTATCACCGTGGTGAGCACTGCCCCACTTTCAGAAATCATGGGCAACCGTGATGCAACAGGCAGGATCGCCAAGTGTTCCATCGCCATGGTGGACCATGATATCCTGTACGAGCCTTGCACGACCATCAAATCTCAGGTGGTGGCCGACTTCTTAGTCGACTGGGCCGAAACCCAGTTCGAGCCACCACCTCCAGAATCTACGCATTGGCAGATGCACTTCGAGGACTCAAAGATGCGGACTATTCTGGGAGCCGGCATCGTCTTGACGTCTCCGAAAGGAGACCAGCTCAAGTATGCTCTCCAGATCCACTTTGCCGCCTCCAACAACGTCGCCGAGTACGAAGCACTGGCTCACGGCCTCCGGCTCACCAAGGAGATTGGCATCCGACGGCTCATATGCTTCGGCGACCCAGACTTGGTGGTACAACAAGTTTCTAGCGAATGGGACGCCAGGGACGCCAACATGGCAAGCTACCGCTTCCTCATCCAGCAGCTCAGCGACCCCTTCGAGGGCTACGAGTTCAACCATGTTCCTAGAGCAGACAACGAGGCGGCTAATACACTGGCCAAGATTGGCTCCATGAGACAGGCTATCCTAGCCGGCGTCTCCCTCGAGCTACTCCTCAAGCCATCATTCAGGCCGTCTCCAGATCCGGCATCGATCTTCGGGCCGGCTGATTCTTTGGTGCAAGCGCCGTCGGCTCCACCAGCTACGCCGACTACAGCTCCTGTGCCGGCTACGCTGGTTATGCCAGCTCCAATTGTGGCACTGGCTGAATCTTTGGTGCAAGCGCCGTTGGCTCCGCCAGCTACGCCGGCTACAACTCCTGTGCCGGCTACGCTGACTATGCGGACTCCAATTGCAGCACCGGCTACAACCACAACTCCGGATCCGCCCTGCCTCGAATCCTGCCGTCTTGAAACCCAGTGTTTGGACGTCATGGAGGTAGACGGCGAGCCGTCTGCCACTACGGCATCAAAGACATCTCGTCTCGAGCCCACGACTACTGCTTCGTTAAGCGCGGGGGCTACAGAAGCCCCTAACAGTCAGGTCGAGGCGGAGCCAGCCCTTGTGACGGCTCCGTCATGGGCTCAATCCATCCTGGCTTCCTCCTTCGCGGCGAGCTTCCTCAAGACGAGGCGGAGGCAAGGCAGATCCAGCGCAGATCTACAGACTATGCTATCATCAATCGCGAGCTGGTTTGGCGTAACGTGACTGGCGTGTTACAGCGCTGCGTGGAATCAGAAAAGGGATAGGAGATCCTCAGAGACATTCACCAGGGGGAGTGTGGGCATCATGCCGCCTCTAGAACCCTGGTGGCTAAGGCGTTCCGCTATGGATTCTACTAGCCCACGGTCCTCGAGGAGGCCATGGATCTGGTTGACAAATACGAGGGCTGCCAATTCTTTAGCACGCAAAGCCACATGCCACGTCCCGCCCTCAAAACCACCCCCTTGTCATAGCCTTTCGCCGTCTGGGGGCTGGACATGGTGGGGCCTTTCAAGACGGCTCGGGGAGGGAAAGTTCCCCGGCAGGATCGTCCTGTCGGAGCTCTAGATTGGATCTGCTCAAGTTCCGCCTCGTGGCGGCGGCGAAACTAGGAAAAAGCTCCCGAATGATTTTTTTCCAAACCAAGACGCGTCGTATAGCAAACGACGGGGGCTAGTGGGCCTTTAGGCAGCCCACAAGCCTGCCCTGCACCGCCAGGGGGGGTGGTGGCGGTGGGCAAGCTTGTGGGGACCTGGTGGCCCCCCTCCGGTAGTTCTTTCGCCCAATATTTTTAATATATTCCAGAAAAAATCCACGTAAATTTTCAGGGTAGTTGGAGATGTGTAGAATAGTGGACTAGGATTTGCTCCTTTTCCAGTCCAGAATTCCAGCTGCCTGAATTCTCCCTCTTCAAATAATCCTTGCAAAATAGGAGAGAAAAGGCATAAATATGGTACCACAAGTAATATAACAGCCCAAGAAGCAATAAATATCAACATGAAAGCTTGATGCAAAATGGACATATCAACTCCCCGAAGCTTAGACCTCACTTGTCCTCAAGCGAGAACCAAGTTCCATAAACATGTCCTCAAGTTTGGGGACGAAGGTGTCGATAAAACATAATACATACATGAGGGCATCATGATCACACATAGAATAGAAATATATCGTAAAGATTCTTATGTGAAAGTAACAATTCCTTCACAAAGAAAAGCATGAAGCAAAAACCTTACCGAGAAGTAACCAACAACAATCCATAGTCATTGAAGCAATTGCTATTTATCACAACATCAGAAAGAGTCAAGTAAGGGCTTGTAAGGCAAACCCACATACTCAATCATCTCTTTTGTTTTCCACAAGTGTTATAACTCACGTGGTACTCGTGGTGTCAAAGATTTAGCTGGACACAGAGGAAGGTAGGGGCTTATAGGTTTGCCTCCCAACGGTTTACCTCAAGGGTAAAGTCAACAATAATAAAGCATGAGTACTCAACTCCAAGTTGATATATGAGTACAGATCTTTCCCAAGCATGTGACGGTAGCCAAGACAAAGGCAAAAAGGGATTTGGTGATGATCACCATGACTCTTACAAGGGTAAAAAGTAAAGGTACAAGATAGGCCCTTCGCAGAGGGAAGCAGAGGTTGTCATGCGCTTTTGAGGTTTGAACGCGTGTCCTCTTAGTGTGGAGGAACGTCACTTTATATGGCCTCCTGTGACAAAGAACTTTATTCTGCAGTATGTCGCTTTTATGTCTTCCTCATCACAGGTTCATACAAAGCTTATTTTCCACACACTAATAGATCATACATATTAGAGAGCAATTTTTATTGCTTGCACCGATGACACCTTACTTGAAAGATCTTATTCAATCCATAGGTAGGTATGGTGGACTCTCATGGCAAAACTGGTTTGGAGGTTTATGGATGCACAAGTAGTATCTCTACTTGGTGCGGAAGTTTTGGCTAATATGATGTGGAAGCAATCGTCACATGCTAAGGGATCTCTAATCATACAACAGTGTTTGGAACCAAGCAAACACAATTCATTATGTTGTCTTCCTTGTCCAACATCTACTCCTAAGCATGTAATAGTTTGGTGAGTGCTCACAATTTTAAAAAAATGTCTAAGATGATATATTTATATGTGAACCTC